>NW_022103920.1:69290278-69300135 GCF_000313985.2 Echinops telfairi
TGAAACCTTGAAAGGACATCTTTCCTATGCTTTAATTACAAAAGACAATTGCTAGTCTTGCTTTGGGCCACACATGGATACTTTAATGTTATTTCTTAAAAACCATACTGGTGTTTCTGATGATTGAGAGTTCTGTCAGCAACAAGGGAAAGGGCACATACCACCTAAGAACTGTAGTAATGGATTTTACAGATGGTAGAGCACATCTGAATTAAGTGAAGAAGGTTTCAAAGGCAATCATTCACTATATCCAGGCTTCATGTTTTAAAATCAAGTGTATAGCTCACCCTTAGAAGCAGTATATATAAAAAAAGCAGTATATAAACAAGGAGATACCTGGAAGTCTCAGAAAGTGATTTTTCTGGTTCTCTACAACCTGAACCAGGGGTCATTGGAGGAACCCACCCCACCCCACACAGAAAATCCAAGTACACTTTTTGATTCCCCCCAATTTAGCTATTAATAACTTACTGCTGACCAGAAGCTTACCAATAACAAAAGCAGTCGATGAGCACATATTTTGTAGGAGTATTTTTAAAATAAAGCAAGCTAGAGAACAAATATATTAAAGAAAATACTAAGAAAAGCATATTTATAATACTATATGGTTTTTACTGATAGAAGTTTACATCATTGGCGTAGGGATGAATTTGTCTTCTCAATGACAGGCTGAGGAGGACTAGGGAGAAGGGGGAGTTGGTGTTGCTATCTCAAGGGTGACAGAATTAAGTGGTGGAGGAAGTAGAAGGGTATACACATACCTTTATGGAAATACCTTGTAATTTCTGATTCCTTTGATTTCTCATTTTCTAAAAATGTTTCTATAGGTACTAATTATAGCAATGTCTTATGTACTAGAGTTAATTTTATGCAGTTATGATTTGATTCTGCATCTGTAGGTAATTTTTTATTTAAATAGTTTATGGTATTAAATGATGAAATAGACTTGTATCTACATATATTTCTTGAACTTGTGACTTACCCAACTTTAAAATTTTTTCAATATTTCTGGGCTATGTGGTTTGTCTCCAAGTTTTTCAAATGTTGGAAATATTAAAATTTCAATAGCTTTATTGAATTAAAAGAAAACTGCATAAGTGGACTATGCAGTTCAAATCTGTGTTGCTGAGCAGTCAACTGTGTTGGTCAATTTGTTCAAATAAATCAGCATAATCTCTTCCTAAAACCAGAGCATAGAGAAAATACAAATTTGGCTGCTCACTGGGGTTTTGGCATCTCCTACTTAAATTAAAAATCCCTACGGAATTTAAACCTCCATGGTTATATTTGTTATTTAAATATTTATTTTGAATGGGCCACTATGTGTTGATTGAACCAGTCTGTAGGTGAAATAGAGATAAAGAATACATAGATCATAGAAAAAGTTGTGACACTGCTGTATCAAAGTGTAATGCAAACAAAACCCCCAAACCCACTGTGAGATTGTAAGCAGAAATGAATATAACACAGGAATTGGATGCTCATACATTCATTAGAAGTCCTCAGGAACAAGCTCTAGTTTGGATCCAAGGAATGTTAGAAAACAAAAGTCTAGCCTAATAGAGCACCTTCCACCTCTGCCATTGTGGGCAAATATTAGGAATCAAGAGTCTAGTGCTAGCAGTACTCAGTCCAAGGCCTCGTTCGCTTAAATATAAGCAGAAGATTAGGATGTAGGTATAGCAAGCTGCTGATGTTATTCAGCCACCAACACTTTCGGCTGTCAGTGGTCACAACGCTGATGAATGGTTGTCAGAAAAGTCTGGTCACTACCTTCACAAGCGTGATCCGAGAGCCCCATGAAGCTGCTGGCCGAGTCTGGTTACTACCTTCACAAGCGTGATCCGAGAGCCCCATGAAGCTGCTGGCCGGCCACTGGAATGGAGCACTGCTACAAAATGCCTGCTGCCCCCAACATCCTTGACACCTAGAAGGAAAGGCTACCACATAGCAGGAAGCTGGCCACTACTTCACTATGTGTTCCAAGGCCACACTAGCGCGAGTCTAGTGGTGAGACCGGAGCTTATATCCAGAAAACTGCCTCTGCTAGATTTGGAAATCAACTTTTTTGGAGGGGGTGGGGGGGTGACGAGAGGGGGATTTTCAGCTTGTGTTACAGGATAACATGTAGAGGAGATGGAACTGAAAGCCAAATGTCAATTGACAATATCAAACAGCCGTTTCCTGGAAGGGTCTGTGTGACAAGGTGGGGGATGACACTGATAGGATTCAGCTGTGAGTTATTGAGAATGGGATTTATTGGCATGCCATCCCGAGCCCTCTGAGAAGCAAGGGGAGGAAATTTCACTACTAGTAAGAGCCAGGAGTGGAGCACATCTGAGGTCCGAGATTGAGCTTCTTTGATCCAGAAGACATGAGGAGCAGCAGTAGCACCAGGAGTCAGACATGAGACAGGGTGGTGGACATCCCAGCCGACAGAACAAGCGCAGCCGAGTGCTATGGGGCTGGCGTGTGGAATGGGATACTTTGGGGCACATCTTTAGGGGAGCTGGGCTCCGTGGCCCACAGAACTTGAGCTTAAGGCCTTTGAGTGGAGTGGAATGCCCCATGAACATTTATTGGCAGTTCGAAGGAACTTAGTTGCCTGTCCTGACTGAGCATCTGTATCCTGAACATTTCTCACCTGCATTCTAACCTATTAATTTTCTTAATAGACCCTATAATTGTGAACTTTGTGAGTTCTGTTTGACTATTGCAATGGATATTAGAGCCCAAATGAAATAAGTAGAGAATACTGTTTACATGATGGAATACAAGTACATTTGCTTTTATCTCATGGTGCTGAAATGGTATCTTTTTCTAGATTCTTATCCATGAAGTTATAAGTATTTTGGGAATCAGAGTCTTGCCTTTTTAGTTTGGAATGTCCAGAGTCTAACCAAATGTTTAAAATTTGTAATATAGTTTTAGTCGAATTGAACTGAGTGAAATTTTGTCAAACTCAAGCCTACATATACTTAACAGCCATATAGCTAACTGGTCTTATTCTGAATCAGTGTGACGAAAATTGTAGTACTGTGATTTTATCCATAGGTGTCAGCAAGTCCCTCACACTAGGACAGAGGTTCTGAAACTGTGGGTTGTGACCCCTTTGGGGGTCGTTGAATGACCCTTTCACAGGGGTCGCCTGATTCATAACAGTAGCAAAATTACAGTTATGAGGTAGCAACGAAAATAATGTTATGGTTGGGGATCACCACAACATGAACTGTATTAAAGGGTCCCGGCATTAGGAAGGTTGGAAACCACTGCACTAGGAGGAAAGTCTGAATGTTCTGTAGATCTAATTGATCACAGAGGTTAGAATGTCACTTTCTGATTTGATCTTAATCTGAATAGGAACTGGGTAAGGTTTAATTCCCCATAAATATTAAGTCAAAGGAAGAGAACACAATGTACTACATCTGGAGCACCTGGAAGTAAGGCCTTTCTTGTCTTAATATCCCCAGGCTCACTTACAATACTTTGTTGTCACACTTCTTCCAGCCTGTTCTATGTGTGAGTTCTTGGCCTGCCCTCTAGACCTTTGTTTGGGGTTCCCTAAAAACACTGTGAAGTGGATTACATTTTTTTTGGTAACTTCTCTTTTTCCCTTGACAAAGAAACCTCTTTGGTGGTTCATGGTATTTAGAATTCATGCTAGGTGATTCTCCCTCAAATAGTCACCAGTTTATATCCAGTAAAATACCAATTTCATCCTCTAGAGCATTTGCTTTAAAATATAATCTTTAAAAATAATTTTTCAAAGTGCAAGCCTCATCCTTCTTTATCCTAGGTTACTAGTTATTGCTACGTGATACGGATCCTTCTCTGTACTTTACTCAATAAAAACACACTCAGGTGTACATGCACAAGCACAGATACATAGCATTTGGGGAAGTTTGTTTTTCCTTTTATAAAAATGAAATCATTTATTTTTTATCATTTATTTATATTGTAGTCATTTATTTACATTTTGTCATTTATATTATAGTCATTTATATATCTTTTCTCCCTGAAAACAGACATTGCAATCCTTCAGGTGTCAGGGGAGCCAGCTCTTAACAAATCATCACAGGCCCGGCAGGTGCAATTGTACTGCGATAATAAGTCAAAGATTATAGTAAAGTCATAGAAAAGAAGATAGAAGAGAGGGAAATAAAGGAGTCAGACACATTTCATGGTAGCATGCTCACCTCAGCTCCTCTTGGTGGTACACGTGGAGATGGGAGACGAGGGCAGAGAGAGAGCGCTTTATTGCTAGCCAAGGCTTACATATCTTTGGGGGTGTGCATGCCTCCAAATTATAGGTAAAGACATATGTCACAGGAAAGGGTTGTACAATAGGCAATGTGAGCAATAGGAGGGGGATATACAACGGACATAAGCATAACAGGGCTCTCCTTCGGGGAAGCAATTTACTACTATCCTTCTCAGAAGGCAGTGGGCCCTACTTAGGGTATGACAGACTGCAGAGTCTTATTGCTCTAGGTGACTGATAACACTTAGGGAGAATAACCCCTGACCTACTTCTGTTGACCTCCAAGTGTATAGTCATTTACCATGTGTAGCAAGCAACTAAGTTTGGCATATATTCGGGGGAGACAACTCGGAAGAAATCTTTCTGTTTCCCACACATCAGGACCATATGTATAGAGCTAAATTACTTTTAATAGATACAAAGCGCTTCTTACTGTGGACATATCAGTGTCTGTCTTCCTGGACAATCAAACTGATAATACCTTTTGATAGTTCCTCCCAAAATGTTGTTGTTCAGATACTTCACAAATGCCCTTAGGAATGGTCTGTCTCTGTGGGAATTATATTCAAATGGAGCATGCCAGATCCAACCTATTTTATTTTAAATTTTATTGATATTGCCAAATATAATTTGAAAAGTAGCAATAATGACATTTCCAGCCAATAACACTCAAAAATAAGAGATGAAAAATTTCTTACTGTCTTTACTAGTTTGATGGAAAAATAATGGTCTTAAATTGTTTTTCTCCAACCGCTAATGAGATGAAATATTTTGTTATATCTATTGACCAGGTGGATTTCCTCATCTGTGATTTTTTTCTTTATAAAATTTACTCATTTTAACATTAGGTTATGTTTCTTAACAGTTTGTAGGAACTCTTGGAACGTTAAAAACACCAATCTGGAATTTTCCATGTGTGACACTTTAAACATCACTGATTTGTCCTTTGGAATAAACCCTTAGCTTGTTTTCAAATAAGCAGTTAACTAAGTCTACATGGAAGAAACACACCACTTGTGTGAGCCAAGGATTATAAATAATAAAATCTAAATCCAAAGAAAGGAATGGTATCAGAACTTAAATTGTGAATGCCTGGTTTGCAGAAAGCTATGAATGACAGATGGAAGCCCAAAGGCCATTTCCAGGGTCCACAGGTAGAATAAGCCTATGGCAACTTCCCTCTGACCATAGTCCAAGGATTTGAATAACCTTGTTAGCAAACAGCATTGTAAAGTCAATAATGGAAGATATAGTTTGGTTAAAATGCAATATCATTTGATCTTCTTTTTGACCCATTTTAAAGTCGTTTCTGTTAAAAAAAAAAAAGTGAAGGGGAAATACATGTGGATTAACCTACCAGCGAATCCCTTCTAACTGTAGACCAGGGATGGGACTAGCCTTTCCATCAGACAGTGCATTGGAAAGTGGATTGTTGCAGATGCAGTTAGGTTAAACTTGAATATCGTATCATTTGATCTCCCCTTTGACCCATTTTAAATTTGTTCTAGTTTTTAATATTTTCTACTTTCTTTTTGATTGAGGTTTTTCTCTGTTTTACATTGAGGTTTTTCTCTGTTTACATTGTTATGTTACCATTGTTATGTTTCTCTGTATATGAAATCCATGATAGGTAAATCTATAGAGACACTAACTGGATTAATGGTTTCTTGGGATGTATGGAAGGGGAGTTTTCAGGGGAAATAGGGAGCTATTAATGAGTGCAAGAAAGAAGGAAATGTGAGAGTCTCTGTGGCGCAATTGGTTAGCGCATTCGGCTGTTAACTGAAAGATTGGTGGTTCGAGCCCACCCAGGGACGGAAGTGCTCATTTTTTAAAAAGAAGAAAATGTACTAAAATTGATTGTAGTGATCATTATACAACTCTTCTTGATTTGACTGAACAATTGATTTGTATGATATGTGAAATATATACCAATTAAATTGTTTTTAAAAGGAAATGTCTTATTAAGTTAGTGCAATGATCAAAACCAGAATATTGACATTAAAACAGCAATATTTTTTTACATGAAGAACACTTTAATTCTGATGATATCCTTCCCCTTGTGCAAACGCTCTTTGTCTTCCAGACTGTTCCCCCATTCTTGACTTAAACTCGGTGCCCCCCAAGCTTCTCAACTAACCTTTCGACTTGCCATTATGAATCTGATTTCACATACATAGTTCTTTACAAGAGCACATTGCTCAAGACAAACTTTCTTTAATTATAAAGATTAACCATTTCTTTTCTTTTAAAAAAAATCATTTCATTAGGGTCTCATGGATTCTTATCACAATCCATACATACATCAATTGTGTAAAGCACATTTGTACATTCATTGCCCTCATCCTTCTCAAATCATTTCCTCTCCACTTAAACCCCCGGCGTCAGGTCCTCATTTTCCCCTCCCTCCCCGCTCCCCACTCCCTCACGAGCCCTTGATAATTTATAAATTATTATTTTGTCATATCTTTCCCTGTCCGACGTCTCCCTTCACCCACTTTTCTGTTGTCCGTCCCCCAGGGAGGGGGGTCACATATAGTTCCTTATAATAGGTTCCCTCTTTCCAACCCACTCTCCCTCTACCCTCCCAGAATCGCCACTCACACCACTGGTCCTGAAGGGATCATCTGCCCTGAATTCCCTGTGTTTACAGTTCCTATCTGTACCAGTGTACATCCTCTGGTCCAGCCAAACTTGCAAGGTAGAATTCGGATCATGATAGTGGGGGCAGGGAGGAAGCATTTAGGAACTAGAGGAAAGTTGTATTTTTCATCGTTGCTACATCGCACCCTGACTCTACCGCAGACCTTTGGTTTCATCACTTTTTGTATGTACTGGCTTCTGTGTATATGTGTATTTCAATGAAACTTCATGACAGGTGTAAGTTCATGCAATGGCTGCTCCAATCAGGATACAGTACTCTTCCTTGATCCCAATGAAATGATCTCATCCTACCCCATTGTAGTACTACCCCGACTCTAACGGTAGCAACCATGATCTATACTCCTTCATTTGATTTTGTCACTTCAAGATCATCATATAACCATGATCTATACTCCTTCATTTGATTTTGTCACTTCAAGATCATCATATAAGTGGAACCATGTAATATTAAATTACATTCACCTAATAAATTTAAGATCTGACCAAAAAAGAAATAAACCTTCAAATGCCAAATCGCATGAAAGGTGAAATAGATAATGTCAGGCTAAGACAGGACAGGCTATTTTTACCTCAAATTGGTCTTAGTAACTTTTAATAATACTTCATAGATAAAATAACTCAGTGGAATCAAAGAGTAGTGTTGCTATGAGCCAGCATCGACTTACTGCTGTGGGTTTGGTTTAGTTTCATTTCTCTGTCAACCACAGTTAATTACATGCATGTAAGATGAGGTTTAAGAGAAAAATTGGATAACCTGGATCTAATGTTACATACTTGCAAAGAATATTATAGTCCCAAGAGTTCTCTCAAAAATTTTCCCTCCATAACAATCATGTGAAGGTAACAAAGAAGTATTATTCTCTGAATTTGCTCATTTTACAGATGATGCTGGGACTAGGAGTAATGATATTACCAACATAGTAACACTAGCACAAGTATTTTGACTCCTAACTCTGAGCATTTTCTACAGCACTACAATCTGCCACAATTTAAAACAATTAAAAAACCCCACAAAATGTCACAGGTGTCAACTAACAGAATCTATATTTAAAATCAAGGTACCTCTTTTTTGTAAACTTTTTTTAAATTGAGGTGTACATACAATAGTGAACACAGATAACCAAAGCCAAACTCACTTCCATTGAGTCCATGTCAACTCATAGCAACCCTATAGGACAATTTAGAACTGCTCCTGTGTGTTTCTGAGACTGTAACTCTTTCTGGAAGAAAAAAAAAACTATCTTTCTCCCAATGACCGGCTACTGGTTTTGAACTACTGACTTTGAAGTTGGCAGCCCAACACATAACCACTGTGCCACCAGGGCTTCAGTGAGCACAGGAAGTCCAAAGTTTGACACATTTTCATAAACATGCCTGTATAACCATTACCTTGTTTCCAATTTAGAACATTACGTCTCTGAGGAGCCTCCCTTGTGCTTCCTCTAAGCCGTTCTCCACGACCCTTTTGGGGGTCAAACAACCCTTTCACAGGGGTCACCTGATTCATAACAGTAGCAAAATTACAGTTATGAAGTGGCAACAGAAATAATTTTATGGTTGGGGCGGTCACATCACAAGGAACTGTATTAAAGGGTCGCAGCATTAGGAAGGTTGAGAACCACTCCTCTAAGTCATTAACCTACCAAATTAACCTACTCTTTATTATTTATTTCACCACAAATTATTCAGTGCCTTTTTATTGCATCTTTTAAAACATTTAATTTATTTGGTATGTACATTCTTCTATATTGCTCTTTCACTCAACATATTGCTGGATATATCCACGTTATTGTATTTAACAATAATTAATTGAAGTGTGAGAGTTGGTACTCAATGAACTGCCTTGCTTTTCTGATTCTATAAAGTTTTCTGCCTTTGATAAAGTTCAGTTGTTCACTTTTCTGTAGGTTGTTTTAGTGAAAAATAGCTGCATTTTCCTTTTCTGACAGGTTTCAGCTTCACATAGTTCTCAGCTTCTGAAGGTTTTATTTTATATAGTATTTCTTTGTCTGACTAGAACACATTTTAATTATCCATTCTACCTTTGATGGATATATAGGTTGTCTTCTGAAAAATCTTTGTCTTTTACTTGGAGATATTGTGCCATTTAGGTTAAATAATTTTCTGAAATCTTTTTGTTTACATCTCCCAAATGACATTTAATATTCTACTCATATTCAACTCTCCTTCCTTGCATTCTTTTGTAGTAATAATTATTTATTACTATTACAGGCATCATCAAGATCCCCTTATTTATTAACTGAGGTTATAATCTATTTTACAATCCACTTAATAGAAGGAGCTCTGGTGGTACAGTGGTTAAGTGATCAGCTGGCAACAAAAAGGTCAGTGGTTCAAACCCATTATTCAGGAGAAAGATGGGAGTAGTACAGTCTGATTCATTGACTTAGTAAACTCAACATTAATTGGTAACTTTTACCACACTGTGGACTAATTGCTTATAATACTTCAAGTAGTGCATTACTGTATTTTGTGCTATTAGAAATATTTTAAATCTACTTATATTAACTAGGAAAATTGGAAGTCATTAAAATGAAACAATGCATAAAGCTATATTCTCAGTGTTAGTGAACTGAAATGACCTGACACAGACTATTGTGAATTAAAAAAATCATATGATTTACTTTGCCTGGAATGACAGGTTTATGGTGTTGCATTCATCATTAAAAAAGGTATTTCAAGATGTCTTGATGTACCATGCTGTGTATGGCATGATAATTTTTGTTTGCATACAAGGAAATCCAATCAATACAACTATTATTCAAATGTATGCACCAACCACTAAATCTAGTGATTGAAGAATTTGAAATTGAAGAATTCTACCTATGTCTTCCATTACCCAAAAACACAGCTCCAGGAATTGATGGAATGCCCATTGAAATGTTTCAGAAAGCTGAAGAATCACTAGAAA
>NW_022103920.1:69300895-69319931 GCF_000313985.2 Echinops telfairi
GAAAAGATAGATGTCAAGGATTTTTGTCTTACTTGGATCCACCACTCATTTTCAACCACTGCCAATCAATGCTTAGGGAAGCAGCAGTTAAGAGATCAAAAGGCATATTGCATTAGGTAAACCTGCTACACAAGACCTCGTCACAGTATTGAAGAGCTAGGATGTTACATTGAGATCTAAGGTGTGCCTGACCCAAGCCATGGTATCTCTATATCCTCATATCTATATGAAAGTTGAACATTAAATAAGGAAGACTGTTGAAGAATAGATTCATTTGAATTGTGCTGGAGAAGAATATTGACAATACCATGGACTATTAAAAGGACAAACTGGTCTGTGTTGGAAGAAGTGAGGTCAGAGTGCTCCTAGAGGCAAGAATGGCATGGCTTCTTACATACTTCAGAATAGATCAGTCCCTGGACAAGGACATCGTGCTTGGTAAAATGGAGGGCAGCAAAGAAGGGGAAAGCCCTCCAGATGGACTGACACAGTGGCGGCATCAAAGGGCTCAAGCATAGGAACAATTGTGAGGATGGCTCAGGACCAGGCGATGTTGGATTCTGTTGTGCAGAGGGTGGCTGTGAGTCAAAGCTGACTCAGTGGCACCTAAGAGCAGCAACATCCAATGTCTTCAGTAGGAAATTGATCAAACATGTGATCAAGAAGCATTGATAATTACTGGCCATTGGAATGCAAAAGTTGGGAACAAAAAGGAACAACTCAGACTCGCTGCCATCAGTATATGCCAATTCAGAGTGACCCAGTAAGACGGGACAACTCTCCCTGTGGGTTTCTGAGACTCTTTTTTTTTAAATTAGAAAATCATTTTATTGGGAGCTCTTATAACTCTTATAACAACCCATACATCAACTATATCAAGTATATTTGTACATATGCTGCCATCATTCTTTTCTAGACATTTACTTTCTATTGAGTCCTTGGTATCAGCTCCCATTTTCCCCTCCCCTCACTCTGTGATCCCTTGATTAATTATAAATTATTATTTTCATATCTCACAATGATCGTTGTCTCCCTTCCCCTATGATTTCTGTTGTTCGTTCCTCTGGAGGTGTGTGTGTGTGTGTGGTTATGTGTCAATCATTGTGATCAGTTTCCCCTTCCTCCCTTCCTCTCCCCACCATTCCCCTGCCCTTCTGGTATTGCTATCCCTATTTCTGTTCTTGGATTCCATCTCTGTCATGAGCGCATCTCTTTATCTGTACCTGTGTAAATGCTCTGGTCTAGCCTGTAGTGAAAGGCAGCACTGGGGTCATGAGAGTAGTAGGTGAGGAAGCCTCAGGAACCAGAGGAATATTGTGTGTTTCATTGGTGCTTTACTGTGCTGTGGTTGACTCATCCCTTCCCTATGACCCCTCTGTGAAGGGATGTCCCATTGTCTACAGATGGGCTTTGGTCTCTGCTCCAGCCCCCCTCATTCTGAACAATATGTTGTTTTTTGTTTGTTTGTTATGGGTCTTCTGATGCCTGTTACCTGATCCCATTGATATACCTCATGATCGCAGAGGCTTCTTCCATGTGCCGAGACTAACTCTTTACAGGAGTAGAAAGCCCTGTCTTTGGAAAATACGATCTTGGTGATAGAAATGAAGCAGGCAATTACAGGTTAGAATTTTTCAAGACCAATGAATACTACATAGCAAGTACCATTTTTTAACAACACAAGAAGTGACTATACCCACGGACTTCTCCATATGGAATATATAGATATCAGATTGACTAACCTGTGTGATGAGATACTCTGGAGCAGCGCTTCTCAACCTGTTGGTTGTGACTCCTTTGGGGGTTGAACCCCCCTTGCACAGGGGTCACCCTATTCATAACTATCAAAATTACAGTTATGAAATAGCAACAAAAATAATTTTATGGTTGAGGGTCAAAAAACATGAGGAATTGTATTAAAAGGTCATGACATTAGGAAGATTAAGAACCACTTCTCTAGAAGCTCAATAGCAGCAGCTAAAACCAGACCAGGGACTGATTGTAGAACAGACCATCAATTGCTCATATGCGAACTCATGTTGAAGCTGAAGAAAATTAAAACAGGTCCACAAGAGCCAAAGTATGACCTTGAGTATATTCCACTTGAATTTCAAGAACATGCCAAAAACAGATTGGACAAGTTGAACACTAATGAGCAATGAGCCCAGACCTAATGAACTGTGGGAGGACATCAAGAAGGGAGGACATGGGAGGACATTCATGAAGTAAGCAAAAGGTCTTGAAAAAGACAAGAAAGAAAGAAAACATCAAAATGGATGTCAGAAGAGACTCAGAACTTTGCCATTAATTGTGGAGTACCTAAAACAAATAGAAGAAAAGATGAAGTCAAGAAGCTGAATAAAAAAAATTCAAGGGCAGCTTGAGAAGACAGTAATGCATTATAATGACATGTGCAAGTACCTAGAGTAAGAAAACAAAAAGAGCAAGCTCAATATAATTTAAACAAAGAACTCAAGAAAAAAATTCAAGCCTCAAATTGCAATTTTGAAAGATTCTATAGGCAAAATATTGAATGACACAGTAAGCATCAAGAGAAGATGGAAAGAATACACAGAGTCACTGGGCCAGAAAGAACTAGTTGACCATCTGCCATTCCAGGAGGTAGCATATGAGCAAGACCAATGGTGCTGAAGGAAAAAGTTCAAGCTGCACTGAATGTATTAGTCCAAACCAAGGCTCCAGGAATTGATGGAATACCCATTGAAATGTTTCAGCAAGCTGAGAAGCACTGGAAGCACTTATTCATCAATGCCAGGGAATTTGTAAGGCAGCTACCTGGCCACTGATAGAAAGAGATCCCTATTTGTGCCCTTTCCAAAGAAAGGTGACCAAACAGAATATTCAAACTATAGGATGATATCATTGATATCAGAAACAACATTTTACTTCAGATCACCCAACAACGGTTGCTATAGCACATTGAGGTGGAATTCCCAGAAGTTCAGACTGGGTTCAGAAAAGAACATAGAACAAGGGATATCATTGCTGATGTCAGATGGATCTTGACTCAGAACAGAGAATACCAAAAAGATGTTTACTTGTGTTTCATTGGCTATGCAAATGCATTCGACTGTGTGGATCATAATAAACTGTAGATAACATTGAGAAGAATCAGAGTTCCGAAACACTTCACTGTGTTCATCAGGAACTTGCTCATTGATCAAGAGGTGTTTTTTTAACAGAAGCAGGGAAAACTGCATGGCTTAAAATCAGGAAAGGTATGCGACAGACTTGTATCCTCTCGCCATACTTGTTCAATCTCTATGCTGAGCAAGTCATCAGGGAAACTGGATTCTATGAAGAAGACTGCAGCATCAGTACTGGAGGCAAGCTTACTGTGAACCTGCGATATGCAGATGACACAACCTTGTTTGCTGAAAGTGAGGAGGAATTGAATAATTTGCTGATGAAGAACCAAGGATTGTAGTCTTCAGTATGGACGTAGGAAGACCAAAATCCTCACACTAAACCAATAGGTGGCATCATGATAAATGGAGAAATGGTAGAATTTGTCAAAGATTTTGCCTTACTTGGATCTACAATCAATGCTCATGGAAGCAAGAGATCAAAAGACATATTGCCTTAGGTAAATCTACTGCATAAGACTTCTTTAGAAGTATTGAAGAGCAAGGATGTTTCTTTGATGATTACGGTGAGCTTTACAGAGACCATAGTCTTCTCATTGCCTCATGTGCACATGGAAGTTGGACATTGAATAAAGAAGATTGTAGAAGAATAGATGCATTTGATTGTGATTCTGGAGAAGAATATTGAAAGTACCATGGACTGCTTAAAGGACAAACATCTGTACTGGAAGAAATAAGGCCAGAGTACTCTTTAGAGGCAAGGATGACAAGACTTTGTCTCACGTACTTTGAACATATTGTCAGGAGACATCAGTCCCTGGAGAAAGACATCGTGTTTGGTCAAGTGAAGGGGCGGTGATAAAAAGGAAAGCCCTCAAGAAGATAGATTAACACCGTGGCCGCATCCGTGGGCTTACACATAGGAAGTGTGGTGAGGCTGGTGCAGGCCCGGGCAGGGTTTCATTGTGGTGAGGGGCCGCTATGATCCGATGGCACCTAACAACAGCAACAACCATGGCTTATGAACCCATCTTCTGCCACGCTTAATCTGCTGTCAACCTTTCTAGTATAGTCCTAATTTCAGTCATTTTAATCCTATGATTTCCACAATTCTTTCAAAGTCCACTTCCTAAGACTTTTATGTCTGGATCCTCTAAGAGGATATTTCTTTGACCTTGTGGTTTTCCATTCTTGGGACTTGTTCCTGGGCATTCCTGTTTTGCTTTTCCAGAACATGATTTAATGCTTTGGAAAATTTTCTATGGTGAGATTCTGAGTGATGCTATTGTGCTCAGAAAAGAGTTTTACTTGAAAAAACGAAAACAAAATGGAAACAAAACACCCTGGAAAATGGTGTGCAGACAAATATGCTTTCTTCCAAGGGCATTATCCTTGCAGTTTCTGGACATGAGGCTTACTTGAAATGGTCCACCCTTTGCCAGGCGTGCTGATAGTGCAGTGCTATGTGTTTCTTTGAGGGCAGCAGTTTGAAACCACAGGCATTCCACTGGAGGAAGAAGGGACTTTCTACTCTCATAAAAAGTTATAGTTTTATCACAACCCACATATTCATCCATTGTACCAAACACATTTGTACTTATGTTGCCATCAGCCTTTTCAAAGCATTTTCTTTCTCTTGAGCCCTTTATATCAGCTCCTCATTTTTTCCCTCTCCCTCCCTCGTGAACCCTGGACAAGTTATAGATAATTATTAGTAGCATATCTTACATGGATTGTGATAAGAACTATAAGAGCCCCAATAAAAATAATTAATAAATAAAAAAACATAAAACAACTAAAAAAAAAGTTATAGCTCTGGAAACTCACGTGGGCAGTTTTACCCTGTATTAATTTAGGGCCTATCTGAGTCGGAATCAACTCAAGGGCACTGCAGTGAACTTATTCTCCTTGCCATACTCTGAAATCCAGTTGTCATAGCTAGTCCCCAGAGATTCAGTCTTTTTCTTTAGGTTTTTAGTTTCATAGCTGTGAATCTGATTATTTGTCTCTGCAAAATTTGAAAACACACTGCCATCGAGTCAATTCTGACTCTTAGCAGTCCTGTGGGACAGAGTAAAAAGCCATGTTTTCCTCCCCACAGCGCAGCTGATGGTTTTGAACTGCTGATCCTGAAGTTAGCAGCCCAGTACTTAACCCCTATGCCACCAGAGCTCCCATGCAAAGCTTATGGAATGGCAAATAACTCGGGGGAAAATTAAAGGTGAAGTCTAGTCTTATTAATTTGAAATTCTCATTTTTCTGGGCTCTTGGACATTAAGTCTTGTTGCTGGCAGCCTTCAGTAGGCGTTTCCCTCACACAATCTTAGTCTTCATCTTCTCTATGGCACAGAGATCAGTAGCAAATACGCCACGTATTAGAAGCAGATGTAAATGCAGGGTTCATTTCAGTGCACTTTCCTTCTCTTTGAGCTCTTTGCCAATTTCAAGTACTAGCTCCAGCAGCGATTCCTTCAGCCTTTGTTCCTGGTGGGAATGTTGCTTTGATAGAAGGGTCTCCATATATTCTAAGAAAGAAGTCAAACAAGTTCTTAATACTTGACACCTAAATATAGCAGATGTCAGTGCACTTTGGATGCAATGAGAAAGAAGGAGCTTACAGCATTATCATCCCATTATCCTTATTTTTGCTTTGTTCATTTAGGAAGTCAGAAGTCTTTTGTGGGCAAGGCAATGCTTTCCTACTAGATTTCATGTGTGACGATGCACTGTTATTGACGCTATCTGGACCATGTCTTGACTATTTCAGGTGCTTTGCCCTAGCTTTTAGTTTAGAGGGAAAACCAAATATTTGAATGAAGTCTTTAGGCTTATTCCAAATGTATAGCATACTTTTTATAGCTGTCCCCGCTCAGTTTCTGAAGACCTTGGTGTCCTCTTTCCATGTCCCCAAGTCTGCTCAGACGATCAGAAGCAGAAAGTTACTCTCCCCTGAGGCAGGCACTTTTCCTAGATTTGAGTACAAACAGCCCGGTCTTAATTCTCAATTGTTTTATGTTGTTGTTGGGTGCTCTCAAGTGGGCTGCAACGCATCATGACCCTCAGTGCCACACAGGGACACACTGCCTGTTCTAAGACTGCCTCACCACTAGGATTTTGAGCCCATTGTTTCACGACAGTGGCAGTCCATCTTGGTCAACGATCTTCTTTTTGCTGACCTTCTATGTCACCAAGCAAGATGTTCTTTTCCAACAACTGATCTTCTCTGGTACCATGTCCAAAGGGCATGAGATGAAGTCTCACCATCCTCGTTTCTAAGGACTGTTCCGCCTCGATTTCCTCCAAGACAGATACCCCCCACCACCACCCCCCAGGAGAGCATAGTTCGTTCAGTATTCTTTTCCAACATCATAATTTAAATGTGTCAATTCCTCTCCCACCTTCCTTCTTTACTTCCTTTACCTTTTTCATGCCTATGAGGCAATTGAAAATACTGACTTGAGTCAGGTGCACCTTAGTCCTTAAAGTGACCTCTTGGTTCTTCAACATTTTATTCCCTTCAGTTATTTGTAGTAGGGATAAAATTGTTATTGGTTAATAGGTTTCATCTTGCTTTTAATTCTAGTACTTAAATTTGAACCAAGTCACAAATAGCCATGTTTTTACGTTTAATTTGTTTTCATTTAAATTATAGTGTATGTGTAAACAGTCATGCTTGCTACTATAGGGTGTATGTAAAAAGTCATCCTTATAAGAAATCAAACAGAACTGAAAAAAAATCCAATTATAAAAAATCTACATAACACAGACAGTGAGGCAACCAGGTAGAAAAACTATATAGTTCACAAAAGGTGAGGGTCAAGGATGATTATGGAGTTTGAAAATGGAAGTAATAAGATGGCACTGGATATTTTTTTCTTCTGAAGGAAGAAACAAACACATAATTATTTTTTGGTTACAATTCTATTTGCACCTATATTTGGCTCAAATAGAAAACATTTTTTCTATCTGCCACAGTGTCTACACTAATAATGAGCATATACTGTATAAGGCAATATCAATTTACTCATTTGTTCAATCAATAAATATATACTAAAATCCTAGAATTCTGCTTCCCCTCTATAATCAGTATAATAGATAAATTTGGAAAATTTTATCATTGATAAAATGATGCATTCCTCTCAACTTCTTATACTCAATCAGTAATAAGGTTGTGTGATTACACAACAGTATTAACAACCACGGCAGCAGCAACAAATGAATTCTTATTTAGGAGTTTTTCTTCTCTTCACATCGTTTGGAGGAGCCAAACAACACCAAAAATCCAGCCATTGAGTTGATTTTAACTAGAGCTTCTCCAGAGGGTTTCTGAAGCAAAACTCTTCCTGGAAACAGACCGCTTCATCTTCCTCTGAGGTGTGACTGCAGGTGTTGAGTAGCTGAACTCTTTTACCTGTCTGATGCTTAACCTATTGCACTACCAGGGCACCTGTTTGGAAGAACAATGTAATCATATTTTATTAAATCCATATTAGACTCTTGTTTCTGAGATACGTCTTAGCAACGCCACACATTTTACTAAGAAATACCTAAAGTGGTAATAACATCTCCACTAGTTTACATACAGGATTTGAATAATCCTAATTCTATTTTGTTATTTAATAACAATATTATATCAGTCTAGTTTATAATATAAAATTTAATTCTTCCTGAAGAATAACTACAATGAGGTCTGAAAACATAACTCATTAAGAATAAAATAGGCAGGTGTATATGTGAGTGCGTTTGTATGTGCACACATGTCAGTTCACATCTGTAAATATATATCTTTTAAGTCAAAACACGATACCATGTAGATCTTGTATCTTATTCTTTTATAGCCTATTCTGAATAATGTGACATAGCTTATTTTAATATTCTTCTAATTCTGATTTGCTATAAAACATTAAAAACACCATTTTTAGGTTTCCAATCCTTCATTCATTTTATAATATTGAATTTGAGGCCTCAAAATGAGAAGATACTATTTCTACACAAATTTTAATCTCCCCCAATCTTTTGGTAGGAATAAAAATTCTATTTACTTTTTAATCCCTAGCCTTCTAAATTTTGTTTTCTTATTAGATAATAACTATATTTGACTGAAACTTTATATTTAGAAAGTAGTCAAGGATAACATTCTAAATAACCAAATACTACTATATTTAAATTTACCTAGAATCTATTTTAAAATCCAATATTTAAGTTTACCTGGATTTGGATCTGTGGACAGATTTGGACATGTTGGCAATTGTGACCTGTATGTTATTCTACTGTATTTGAGGCTTCTGTGAATCAGTCAATACAATACTACATACAGCAGCAGATTGATATGACTGATTTTTTCTCTTTTTTGTCAGCTTATTTGGTTTGATTGTAATGGTGATACTTTAGATAAATGTTTTGGAACTCTCAATGCAATATTAAAACTGGAAACTATGACTCATAATGTTCTGTTGTTCAAACATAATAGATGCAGAGTCAAAGTCGGCTGGTTTCTTATGTGGTGGTGGTTTTAGCCCAGAACAAACCTCCCCAGAGAACCAGCTAGAGTAGATGAGAGCAATGGTGGTAGGATTTCGTGGGGTGAGAGAGACCTACATGTAATTCCTGGCCAGTGCTCTTTGAGCGCAGTCACCAACTCATGTGTCAGCAGAGAACTGGGTGTTTGTGATACTGATCTGGTTTTCATGGAGTTTCAGGGTGATGACAGACTAAGAGGAAAGGCCTGGAGATCTCATTCTGAAAAACCGGCCCATGAGAACCCCGTAGATCACTTCCGTATAACACTATTGTACGTGAGGGTGCCATGAATTGAAGACCAACTTGATGACAGTCACCACCACCACCACCCCCTTTCCATGGTATTTTAAAGTTTTCAATATATATTTTCATAAAGCATGATGGCAATTACCTTGATTCATTGTCAACAGTAAAAATTCAGATAATTTATGTAAATATGGATTAGTAAAAAGGCCCATCCTCTCACTTATTTTCATAGTGTAAACCCGCATTTACCTACATGGGATGATTTACTATGTAAGCAGACACAGCAGGAACTGCAATCCCTCGCTCATGTAAATATATGTCATTCTGTCGATGCAAGCTACCTCTAAAGCAAAATGAGTTTTAGATAAATTGACTTGAACACCATAGTGCATTATTTTATGTTTATAAGAATGCTACTTAAGTACTTTCTTTTTAAAAAAATCATTTTATTAGGGGCTCATAAAACTCATCACAATCCATACACACATCAATTGTGTAAAGCGCATTTGTACATTCATTGCCCTCATCATTCTCAAAACATTTCCTCTCCACTTAAGCTCCCGGCATTAGGTCCTCATTTTTCCCCTCCCTCCCTGCTCCCCCTCCCTCATGAGCCCTTGATAATTTATAAATTGTTATTTTTGTCATATCTTGCCCTGTCCGACATCTCCCTTCACCCACCTTACTACTTAAGTGCTTTCAAGTACCATCTTGAAACTTGAGCCTTAGTAATCAATGTCATCACATCAGACTTAGAAAATGATTTTACAACCCAGTATTAATGACATAAGTGACATTCCATATTATATATGAAAGAAGTATAAGAAAATAAAGTATCTGAATCTTGATGCTGCATTATAACAAAAAATTTTAATTGTATGAATGAATATTCCCCTATCTATAATCCATGAACTATTACAATTGGAAAATTTTATTTTAAATACAATATGCAAGAAAATGGGAAGTAATAACAATTACACTCACGGACACAAAATAAACCTGTTTTCTGGGAACTGATTTGGATTCTTAGCAACCCTCAGAGTAGAACTGTCCCTCCCTCGCTGCCTTCACCCCACGCCCACACCCTTCCCCAGTATGCCAGGCTGTACCCTTCACAGAGGCAGACTGTCATATTGTTCTCCTGTGGAGCAGCTGGTGAATTCAAACTGAGCACTTAGCTGCTGTGCCACCAGGCTTCCCTGGGCATTCTGTTCGGTTTCAGCTGTGGTTCACTTCAATGGATCAACAGTGAATTAACTGTGGGGAGGAGGCAGGAAACTCAGACCACCACCTGGATTTTAACTGGAGAAGCAATAAATCAACTGTCAGGCTGCTTATTGAAGATAGATTGATCCTCTGAACCAATGCTTATGTGACACCTAAAAGTTGTCTTTTCTAATCAATCAAATGGCTAACAAGCTGATATTTAGATGACTTCCCATGGAAAAAAATTTATTTGCAAACTTATTCCATGAGAAGCAGTATTTGTATGCACAATTGATGTCTTATGAAAACAAAAACACCAGTGATAATATTTAACTGCAGTCCAGTTACCTAACACTAAATTAATTAAAGCCTCACCAGTTTACTTACAATTAAAACTAAGCTTTAGGGGGAGGGAGTAAAACAACAACAAAAACTAAGCTTTGGAAATAAGTAAAAGGAGTTTTGACTTGAGGAGTTTGGGGCTGACACTTTGCTGATAAAACTCATAGAGAAATAACTGAGGGATTCTTTCTCACTAGGCCCAACATAATGAAATCACAATAGTTTTAAACATTAGCTATTACTAAATCTTGTGTATAGCTAAAAGGACTATAAAATGGCATAACTTTGAAAAATGGTATAGCATTTTCTTAAAAAGTTGGAAATATAAATGTCATTTGATTCAGCAACCCTACCAGGATTTTATATATATATATTTATTTATTTATCTATCTATCCGATCGATCGATCGATCGATAGATAGATAGATGGGACACACAAAAATATATGCAGATCCATGTTCTTCACAGCATTACTCACAATAGCACAGATGGGAAATAAAGTGCCCATCCTGTCCAGCTCTTTGACGTCATTTCTTTCATTTACCTTAGCTACTTTACTATTAAGGGCAACTTTCAGAGTATTCTGACACCCACATTGATCTTTTCTTTCTTTGTTGTCTTTTTAATCTTTTGCTGTCTTCATGTATAAATATTCTTGGTGTCATCCCTCAGCGGGTCTTCTGTCATTAGTGTTCAATGCATCGACTATGTTCTTGAGATGTCCTCAGGTTTCAGGTGGGATATCCTCCGGGAAGCTAGGTTATGTGAAGAAGAATGTAGCATCAGGATTGGAGGGGAGGGGGGGCGTTCAATAACTTCGCTTGTTGAAAGTGAGGAGGACTTGAAGTACTTGCTGATGCAGATCAAAGACTGCAGTCTTCAGTATGGAGTACCGCTCAATGTAAAGAAAGCCAGCATCCTCATAAGTAGCCCATGCTAAATGCAGAAAAGATGGATGTTGTTAAGAACTTCGTCTTGCTTGGATCTGCAGTCAGTGCTCATGGCAGCAGCAGTCAAGAAATCAATTCACACATTCCATTGAGTGAATCGGCTGCACAAGACCTCTTTAAAGTGTTGAAAAGGAGGTACCTGTGGCACACGTCTAGACACCTCGTGTTTGGAGGTGGTAACCTCCACAAAACAAACTCACTGCTATGGAGTCGACTCCACCTCACAGAGATCTAAATAGGACAGTAAAACTGTCCCTTTGGTTTCCCAAGGCTGTAAATCGTTGTAGAAGCAGAAAGTCTCATCTGTCTTCTGAGGAGTGACTGGTGGGTTCAAACCACTTACCTCACAATGAACAGCGCAGCGAGTAATCCACTGCACCAACAAGCCGTGAAATGCTCTTGCTATTTTTAGGTGCCAACAAGTCATCTAGGAGTCTACCAACTGTGACTCATGGCTAGACATGTAGTGCTTGGAAGACTCCATCAGAAAGATTAATACCACATGGAAACCACCAAGGCACAGAGGAAGAGAGGTTGAAAGAGACGAGAATTGTTCTCCAGTGTTGATAGAGCCAGCACCCGAATTTGAATGTCTAAGGACCCGAACTATGAGAGAAAGTTCTTGTTTGTTTGTTAAAGCCACACTTGCAGTGCTTTTGTTATAACAGCATTTAACCACTGAGACAGGTAAAGGAAGTCGCCTGGTTTCGTAAGTACAGACACATGACCTTGTTCCCTTGTAAAGTCAGAACTGCAGCATAAATGCAGGCAGCAAAGTCGAGGTTTATCCTCAATTTCTTCCCTGTCAATTCATACTTTGAGCGATCTCTAACATGTTGAGATGGCTCAAAAGATTAATTCTAAACAAGCAACCTATATCTAATCCAAATGAAAAAATCCAATTCCTGGCCAGCAGTATAGTCTTTATAATTTAAAGCCAACCAAAGTTAACCCGATTCCTTGGATCCATATTATATTTCTGAAAGGTAGAACCAGAATGGCACTGAATGCACAATTTTGCACACACTAAAGAGAAGAAGATATTTATATAATCTGAGAAGGGACAGTTTTTGGCTTTCGTATTCATTAGATTTTGATTACATTAGATTAGATTCATTAGATTTCTGTGTTGCGGTCATAAATATGTTATAGAGTTTGGTATTCCAGCTTCAAGAAATATCTCCTAGATCTGTGGACATATTATATGTGAATGTCCTTTTTAGGAAACCTTTATATATATATTTAAACAGCTGTAAATAAACAAACATCCCCCACCACCACCACCAAGTTAACACAGAAGGTCCATCTGACCACATCCATATGTAAATCATGGGAAGGCCGCACTACATTTTCCCCATTTGCAGATAGATCTCTCTCTATGACCTCTGAAAGGTTCCTGTCTCATCACATTGATCCTAGGCATTCTCCTGAAATGTCATTATCAGCAAGATTGGATATGAAGTAAATTTTCTCCAAATGTTGTGTCAAGATGTATCCAGCAAGAAAAAAATGTTTTGATTAAGCTTGTGCAATCTCTCAAAAGCAAAAGAAACACACAGACATTGGATCGCTCACACTAAAGGAAGACTGGTGGTGCATCAGGTTAGGCACTGGACTGCTAACAGAGGACCAGTGGTTGGAACCCAACTGCCATTTGTCAAGAGAAGATGAGGCTGTTTCTGTGAAGATTACAACCTTGGAAAGCCTACAAACAGTTCTATTCTGTTCTATAAGGTCACCATGAGTCAGAATCAACTAGATGGTGGTGAGCTCTGGAATTTTAGTAAAGTGAAATAACTAAGTATTAAAGGGAAAATAAATGGTGCCGGTAGAGTTTTTTTTGTTGTTACTTTGGGAGGTTGGGGAGCTTTTTTGGGTGGTTGTAGAATTTTAATCATTGCAAGTTATATGAGTTTCTAGCTGTGAAGCCTTGCAAATATTGTCTTTTAGCAATTTACCATTAGAGGAATCAGGAAAATAGCAATGAACATATCATTCTCCAGCAAATTGTTCATTTTGAATCCTGAGAAATTCTGTAAATATGTAGGCATAGCAAGGTCTTATGTTAGAACAGGGGCTGGATATTGAAATAGCCACTGAGGAAGGGAATGGTCATTTTTAAGATTTCCAGACAGTTGGATGTTTATTCAAACTTACCAAAAATAAATTTTCTGTTACAGGTAGGCTAAGGAATAGGAGTCCTTTCACGCTTTTAAAAATTGGTTGTTATGTATGTTCTGAATTATGATTTGGAATTAGACTTTTTTTTGATATTTCAGAATATAAAATGGCTTAATTATGGAGATGTGACTTAATGTATCTGGCAAGCATGTGTTTTGTTAATGGAGATCTAAATCTTTCCTCTGTCATGAATTCTCTGGTTAAATTTAGGTAAGTTATCTAATACCTCAAGACTATAATTTAAAAAAAAAAACACTAGTTTCCTGTCTCTACGATATAAATAACTTTTTTGCAAACAAATTATAATAGGTTAAATGAGCTCCCTGCACTTAATATTTCAGTGCAAAGTGTATGATATATTTCTACCCCACTCATTCTCTTATAAATTATTTTTTAAATTCTCTCCTCTGTTGGAGGAGTATGTTTAGTCTCTTGTGTTGTTGTTGTTGTTTTGAGCCCCCTTTTGAACACCTACCACCGTGCACAGTTTTACAACTTCGGCTGCTGGCACTTACGGCTGTTTCCCTAAGCTTCTTAGCTGTTTCCCTAAGCTTCTTAGCTGTTTCCCTTAGCTTCTTAGCCATCGCGCTTCCTTTCCAGGCTACTACTCGTAGATAGCTTTTGTTTCAGTGGCCGTGTTGTTTTCGACACGCAGATTAAAAGCCATGCTTACCTCTTGGCGTTGGGCGCTTGTGAGTGGGAATTTCTGTGTGTGAAAGGCGCAGGCCTTGGTGTTGGGCGCCTAGCCTTTTAATTTAAAATCATTTTATTGGGGGCTCATACAGCTCTTATCACAATACATACAAATGCACATTTGTACATTTATTGCCATCATCATTTTCAAAACATTTTCTTTCTACTTGAGCCCTTGGTATCATCAGTTCCTCATTCTTTTCCCCTCCCTCCTCCACCCACCCACCCTCACAAACTTTTGATAATTTATAAATTATTATTATTTTTTCTTTTGTTTGTTTGTTTCTTCTTTTAAAAAATCATTTTATTGGGGGCTTGTACAACTCTTATCATAATGCAGCCATCCATCCATGTGTCAAGCATATTTGTATATTTGTTGCCATCATCATTTTCAAAACATTTTCTTTCTACTTGAGCCTTTGGTATCAGCTCCTCATTTTCCCCCTCTCTCCCCCTATTATTATTTTTTCATGTCTTACACTGACTGATGCCTCCCTTCACCCACTTTTCTGTTGTCTGTCCCCCAGGGAGGGGGTTATATGTAGATCATTTTGATCTGTTCCCCCTTTCGCCCCCACCTTCCCCTTCCCCTCCTGGTATCGCTGCTCTCACTGTTGGTCCTAAGGGGTTTATCTGCCCTGGATTCCCTGTTTCCAGCTCTTATCTATACCCGTGTACATGCTCTGGTTTAGCCAGATTTGTAAGGTAGAATTGGGATCATGATAGTGGGGAGCAGGAAGCACTAAGGTTATATGTTTCATCGGTGCTATATTGCACCCTGACTGGCTTGTCTCTGCCTTCTGTAAGGGGCTGTCCAATTGTCTACAGATGGGCTTTGGATCTCCACTCTGCACTTCCCCTCATTCACATGGACATGATTTTTGTTCTGGGTCTTTGATGCCTGATACCCAATCCCATCGACACCTCATGATCACACAGGCTAGTATGCTTCTTTCATGTGGGCTTTGTTGCTTCTCAGCTAGTTGGCTGCTTGTTTATCTTCAAGCCTTTAAGACCCCATACGCTATATCTTTTGATAGCCGGGCACCAGCTTTCTTCACCACATTTGCTTGTGCACTAATTTTGTCTTCAGCGATTGTGTCGGGGGAGGTGAGCATCATGGGATCATTTAGCCTATTTTTAACCTTTCTTTCTAACATATTTTCTTCAATCAGTTAATTTTTCTGATTATATACATGCTACTACAGAATAATATATATCTAGCAGTAGGCTACAGAGCATTTCCATTTAGGTTGGAATGGGGCACACATTGTACCTTTATTGCTAGAGCAGTTTAAGCACTTTTCTCTAATTCTTTGGAGTAAGTCTTTCCACTTTTGTGTGTTTCTTTTATGTTATTAAATATTCACCCTGCTGAAATGAAAAATTAAGCTATTTGCCTCTGCTCTTATTATTATTATAATGCTTATGTATTATACTCAGTGCATAGCAACTAATTTATATTTTGCCTTTAAATTTTTCCAAATCAATTTTGCATTTTTAATTTCCCTCTTGGTTCTGTCCAAAGAAGTGATGATATTTAAATGAATTTTAGTGATGTGGTACAAGGATAATTTAATCCTAACTTGGGAAGTTTCTTAGTGAAACTGAAATTTTCTCTTCCTGTGCCACTGTCTTAGGCCCAAATGGTGATTTTAACAAGGAAGCCCTTCAAAGTAGATTTACGATGAACATTTTTATTTTGGCTGGGCTTGTGAGGGACATGTGAGAGCAGAGTTGCTCCTAAGTAGAACATCAACCCAATATATTAATCACTAGGTCATAAAATCCTATTAGTTACTGGTCTTGGATATGGTAGAGCTCACGCAAAGGCAGCTCAGTGGGAAAATGTTGACAAATGCAAAACTATCGATTTTCACCTGTCCTCACCCCCATACACATTTATCTTTAAGGGAAACAAAGTCCAGAAAGGGGAAGCAGCCTTCGCAAAGTTTGCCAATCTTTACTTATATAACCTGGGACAGCTTAGTTAGTTTTCTGAAATGTCTTTCTCAATAAAACAGGGATGGTTTGGTGGAATATGATCCCTCCCCGCCCCCCCTCCAGGATTGGATTTTCATGAATCCTAGAAGTTCTGCGACTTTCCAATCAACAGTTATGTCTCATTTTCCACCAATTTATTGAATGCTTTATATTAGGTTTTATTTGTTGTTTGCTGCCTGTGACAGTTAGGTTTCGGGTCAAGTTGGCCGGGCCAGAAATCTCAGTAGTTTGCAGCCCAGGTCGCCTCCATGATGTGATCTAATGTAATGAAAGCAACTCTGGGATGCCATCTGCTTTGAGCAGCCAAATAGTTGCATGAAGATTAGGGTGGAGTGGAACCTCTTACTCAGGTCACAACCCTAATGATGTTTTCTATGGGGTGTGGCCTACTTTTTGTAGAAGCAGACACTGTAGTGTGCTGTTTGCTCATCTGGATCCTGAATCTACTTCTAGTTCTTTGGACTTGAGCAAATAACCCAGCATATTGACTTCCAGCCCTGGGAGCCATCTGAGCTGATGACCTTGGATTTATCTGCCTCTACCTCCACCAGCTTGTGGTTTCCCTGCTGCACCTTTCTGATTCTTTCTTCATTAAAGCTGGCAGCCACACACTTCAGGAAAAGCCTCCGGTTTAACACCTAGGTTAACATCTGACCTATGGACTTGGACTGAACTGGATTTATCTGCTTCTACAACTGTGTGACCCACTTCCTTGATAGAAATTTATATATATCTATCAGTCATCTACCTCACTGGTTTTGTTTCTCTACAGAAACAAGCCTAACACACTGCTTTATTCCTCAGGTGTTAGAAGGAGTCAGAGATGCTAATGACACTGGTTATTGTTCCATATTATTGCCTCATTGATACTTTCCTTTAAAAATATGTAGAATTAATTATTTTTTATTTCTATATGTAGGGGAAAAAAGGGTTATAGCTATTAAACTGTGATTCCCCAGTTGATTTCACGTGTTTTTTCTTTTCCTCGTAACAATTTTGGAGATGGAAGCTATTCAAACCTGCATATATTGTACTATTTTAGTCCACAGTGCTATCTCTGGATTCAGATCATCTAAATATATTTCAAGAATGAACTGATTCTTTACTAACATTATGGAAAATGAGAGGATAACAACAACAACAAAATCACTGCCATCGACTTGATTCCACCTTACAGTGACCTTATAGTACAGAGCAGAACTTCCCCTATGGGTTTCTGAGCTAGTAACTGTTGACAGTGATAGAAGACTTCATCTTTCTCCCAAGGAGCAGCTAGTGATTTTGAACTGCTGACCATGGGAAGAGCAGCTCAACTTGTAGCCTACTGCCCCACCAGGGCTCTTCAGATAAAAGGATAGACTATTGTTAAACATAAATACAGTTAGTGCCCCCTTTCCTCTGCTCCCCCAGGGATAGCCCATGCACGCAATATACCACATGGAAACAATGTTTGCAGCCAGATTGTGAGCCTAATGTTCACCCTATTTGCATTATACTTCACTTGCCTGATATTTATTGTTATTCTAGGAACTTGGGTGGGGAATTTAGAAAAGAAACAAAATATGTTGGGTCCATGCTCAAAATCCATGTAGATGACTTATTGGAATCTGGGGTTGGGGTGGGGGGAACCCACTTCCATTTAGTTCATTCTGACTCATAGATTGATCCAACAAAGGGCTTCTGCGACTAAATCTCGATGGAGCAGAGTGGAGTGACTGGTGGGTTTGAACTGTGGACTCTGCAGGTAGCGGTCCAAATACACTCAAAGGGAAATTACACTGGATTAGATTGCATGAATGTCCTTAAAACCGTTTCTCCAGTAACCGGAGGGTGATCACAACAAAGAGACAATGACTTAATGCTGCCAGTGTTTGAACAAGAAACTTTTCCCACCAGGATTTAAAGTCTGTACTAATGATAAGATGGATTTGGAGTAGACTTTTGAGTCAGTTTTTCACAGAAGGCTAAGGAAATATTTTGAGTAATTTCTTTTTATGGCATTATACCAATCCAGTGGATTAATTTGGGCCAATAAAACTTCATCTATAAAGTAATTCAATATTTTCTCTGTTAAATATTGAAGTAAAAGTGGTAGAAAAAAATCCATGCCAAAATGTTTTTAACTGAATGAAAACAACTTCAATTTTCTTGAGAAATATGTAAATCCCCTAACCTGTTCACTGGCATGTGGTGCAAATTCAATGTGCTTGTTACAAATTCAGACATTTCTGCAATTATAACCAATAAGAACTAGCCTAACAGATTTCTGTGTATAGGAAACATCTGGTCATAGAATTGGTACCTATGGTGCATACTAATTCTCCTTCAGTTTCGAATCAGATGTCTCCGTTACCACATGTTCATACCAGAACAACCACAAGAAAGAACACAGGACGTTCTCACGTATCACCCGAGTGTTTAGAAGAATATTCGTTGACTGGATGATAACTAAACTGAAATTTGCTTATTCAAGATCTGGGGAAGGCAGTGGCCAAATAGAATAAGCCTGTGGATTATTGGATTATTTATTTCAAGGCCATGTCATCACTCTAAGTGTTTCCAAATCTGAGAGAGCGAGCGCTGCTCTAAAATTCTTTTTCCAAAATAGGATTCAACCAGGTCAAATGCAAAACAGCCCACAGAAGACAGGAAAATTCCAGATGCAAATCCAACTAGTGAAATTGTGGCTGAATGCCCACTATCTCTTCAAAATGGCTCTTGGGAAATGAGACCTTTCCCTCCAATTAGGTGATATGTTTAGAGAGGCAAATGAGAACAGGCGGAACAG
>NW_022103920.1:69320184-69328650 GCF_000313985.2 Echinops telfairi
CGGGGCATAGCCACGTATCCTTTCCACAGGGGCTTGTACCAGTGTAGGCAACAAAGCAACGGAGATCTGTTATGATAAAAACCAAACAAAACCCCCCACTTATGTAATTTTTATGCTTTCTTATTTGGCCCATGTTTATCGTTTAGTCAGTTCCGACTCATTGCAACCCTGTGTACCATAGAGCAAAGCACTGCCGGTCCCACACCATCCTCCCAATTGTTGTGTTTGAGCCTTTTGTTACAGGCACTGCGTCATCCATCTTATTGAACATCTTCCTCTTTTGCTGCCCCTCTACTTTGCCAAGCATGATGTCCTATTCCAGAGACTCGTCTCTCCTGACAACATGTCCAAAGTATGGCAGAAAAAGCCTCACCATACTTGCTGCCAAGGAGCATTCTGGCTGAACTTCTTCCAAGACAGATAGGTTTGTTCTTCTGACAGGCCATGGTACATTCAATGCATTCTTCACCAGCACCGTCACTTAAATGCATTGGTTTTTCTTTGGTCTTCCTTATTGAATGTCCAGCTTTCACATGCATATGAGGCAATTGGAAACATCAAGGCTTTGGTCAGGCACACCTTAGTCCCAAAGTAATATCCTTGCTTTTCAACACTTTAAGGAGATCTTGTGCAGCAGGTTCACCCAATGCAATGCGTCCTTGGAGCTATTGACTGCCGCTTTCATGAACATTGGTTTTGGAGACAAGCAAGATAAAATCCTTGAAAATTTCCATCTTTTTTCCATTTATCATGATGTTACCTATGGGCCCAGTTGTGAGGATTTTTGTTTTCTTTACATTGAGTTGTAAACCATACTGAAGGCTGCAATCCTCATCTTCATCAGCAAGTGCTTTAAGACCTCCTCACTTTCTGCAAGCAAGGTGTGTCATCTACATATTGCAGGTTGTTAATAAGGCTTCCTCCAATCCAATGCTTCTTCCTATGATCCAACTTTTCTGATTGTTGCTTAGCATACAGATTGAGTAAGCATGGTGAGAGGAACAACACTGCCACGTACCGTTCTTGATTTTAACCAGGCACTTTTCCTCTTGATCCATGCACAGGTTTCTCGTGCAGGTGGATGAGGCTTTCTACTCCTGTAGAGAGTTCTGGAAAGTCAGTAGAGGAAGTTCTACTCTGTCCTGCAGGGTCGCTATGAGAAGACAGTCCATAGCTTTTTCTATTTTCAGTGACCATATTATTGTTTTTTAGCTTTTATTGTTGAAAGCATTTCTAATAGAATTGTGATTTTTTTTTTTTTTGCTGTAATAAGAATACTTCAGGGACAGACATTTAATAGTAACTAATACATTTTCGGACATGGGTGGTACAAATAGTTAAGAACTTGGCTGCTCACCGATAGGGTGGAGTTTCAAATCCACCCAGAGACCTGGGGATCTACTTCTGAAAAATCAAGTCAACCACAGCATGTCTCAAATCCGATTTTTGGCAAGATAAAGTTAGAATGAGAACTAAATAATGCCAATATGGTAAATTTCCTTAGGATGTAATTGGAAGACCTAACCATTATTCAAATTCTTGGATTTGCATTCTCAGTGGCTCATTTGAGGAACACGAGCTTTATAAAGCAGTCTTTCTGATTATTCTTGTTTAGGGGCAAGTCTAGTCTCAGACTCTCTACTGGTGATCTGGAGTTGGTAGAAGACCGTATTTCTCAGGGCTGCATCATCCCATCTACAAGATCTCCTGAAGGGACTTGTAAAGACCATCCACCAGAAAAAGCAAGGACTTCAGGCAGGAAACATGGCGTGCTCTCTATCAACTCTTCCTCATGTCATCATCATGTCAGCAGAGTTTATCACAGGGATTACAGTCAATGGATTTCTTGTCATCATGAATTGTAACGACTTGATCCAAAGCAGAAGGCTTACGTCAGTATACCTCCTCTTAATATGTATAGGGATGTCTAGACTTGGTCTGCAGATCTTGTTAATGTTACAGAGTTTGTTCCCTGTGTTCTTGCCACTCTTTTACCGGGAGAAGGTTTATGGCACAAAGATGATATTCTTTTGGATGTTTTTCAGTTCTGTCAGTTGCTGGTTTGCCACCTGCCTCTCTGTATTTTACTGCCTCAAGATTTCAGGCTTCACTCAGTCCTACTTTCTCTGGCTGAGATTCAGGATCGCCAAGTTCATGCCTTGGATGCTTTTGGGGAGCCTGGTGATCTCTGTAAGCACTGCAGCTTTATGTATTGAGGTGAATTACCCTAGGGACATAAAGGATGTTGTACATGGAAATCTCTCACTACAGAGGACTGATATCAACATAAAGGAAATTAATGAAGTGCTTCTTGTCAACTTGGCATTAGTCGTCCCCCTAGCCGTATTTGTGATGTGCACTGCTATGCTGTTCCTCTCTCTTTTCAAACACTCTTACAGGATGCAAACCCACCCTCGTGGTCTCAGAAATGCTAGCACAGACGCTCATATAAGTGCATTAAGAACAGTGACAACATTCTTTTGCTTCTTTATTTCTTATTTTGCTGCTTACATGACAAACATGACATTTAGCGTTCCTTTCGGAAGTCAGGGGTTTTTCTTCCTAAAGGACATCATGGCAGCATATCCTTCTGGCCATTCAGTTATAATCGTCTTAAGTAATTCCAGGTGCCAGCAATCATTCAGGAGAATCCTTTGCCTCAAGAAGAACTGATGAAGTGGAAGGTCGATGTGACATGTATTTCCTTGACATGGACTCGGTGGCTTTGTGTTCCCTGTGTCTTCTCTACTTCCTTCCCATCTCTCGCCACCAGGACAACAGGGCACTGCATTTTGATATTGGATGGATAAGGCAGCTCTTTCTTTTTGCATATTTCAGCATTTTGTTTGCTTAAGCACATTTTGTGTGTTTACTTAACATGTTGTGACAGAAACACACTTGAGTAACTGGTACCTCCTGGAATGCTAGTGGTGTTAGAAATCAAAACACTATATAAAGAGGGTGAGTTCGTTTGGCTGACCAATATCTGACTGGCCAACACAAATCTATTTTCCCGGATTCTCAAGAGTTTTCCGGCTTAGCTATGAAGTAGGGAAGACTTGAAATAATGTAATAAGTTGGTTATTTTGTGTACATAATTACTTGTCAAGAGACTCAATGTATTTACTAGTACACTGTAAATGATATGTTAGAAATATATGTCATAGAAATGCTGAAGGTCTTATTTTACTTCTAATTTCAGCTACTGATTCAGGATTTAAAAAGGGATGGTGCAATTAGAACTGGACTGTAAGTGCAGGCACAGACACACACAGTCATCCTATTTTACACAACGACCAAAAGAGTTTTCAGCTGCCTGGAGTATTAACTTCATAGCTAAGTAAATAAGGGAAAGGCTACTGACAGTCACGTTCCAGATGTGTACTGTTCAGTTGACGTCCAGCCTCCCTTCAACTGGGACTCTAGTTTGGAGTGTGAATAGAGTCACTTGTTTGACAATCGAAAGTTAAAAACTTTGAAATCTGTTGATATATTTGAACAGATTTTGCGCCTTAAGGAACTCCAGTAATTTTGCTTTGGGGACAAAGCTCTAATTTTTTGCAGATACATATACCTCTCAGGATATCTGAAGCTTGTATCATATTCTCTTTAGGAACTAAAGAAAGAAACAAACAGAAATAGTTACTTAATTTAAAGCAAATTATCATTAAAGTGGATTAAACATTTTCCAAGAATTAGAAAAGCAATCAACTAGATATGTGTATGTTTTGCTTTATAACATATTTCCACATACAATGTTTATTTCATTCTCACAAACTCTTTGTTATTGAGAAACGAATGTCTGGAGAGGCCCAGGCTTTGCTTCCTGCCACTCAACTCTTGTCAACGTTGTAACTGCAACTCAAGCCAGGGTCTTCTGTCTCGAAAGTCAGTATCCTGTGTGTTTGGGCTTTTAAAGTATTTCACCATCTAGCACCATTGCAGCTGAAGGTGATGACAAGAAATTATACTCAATCTTAATTTCCTTGATCCTTTCTCCGTTGTGCCCCTAAAAGTACAGTTTAAATAAAAGAAAAACACTTTACAAGTCTTTGAGGTATTTTACAAATCTTTGGTCAATTGTGTTTATTTTCTATTTCACTTCACAGTTAGCTTGTGCATAATTTGAAATATGTAAACATCCAGTATGCCAAACTGACATTTTGTTCCTGCTTAAATGCCATTGTTAAGCCAGACAGTGTGGGGATCGTTGCCAGTGTGACTGCTTCTAGGTCAGGTGGAGCTGAACTCTTTGGAAGCAGCTAGCTATGCTCACCACAATGCCACCAACACGGCACGGAACTAAACTCTTTCCTGGAAAATAGAACTTCGATCCAATGTTTGCTTACATTTAAATTCAGGATTCTGGCTCAGTGTGAGATGGAACCTGCTGCTCAGAATGTCGACCAGGTTTACAGACTTTTGAATAATCCGGGGAAGTCTGATCCGCACGGAGAAGCTGAAAGTGTCACTTCGGTCATTGCCTGAATTGAATAGGTTAATTGAGACAAGTCTGTCTGTGCTGAAGTCTGATAGTGCCAGGCTACTTGCATTTGCTACTATATTAATTTAATTGCTTAAAGCTACAAAATAATATACAATGAAGATTTTGGGAAACTGCTGAAATGTAGTATGTGAACCTGATATAATCATGTTATATTTTCATAGATATTCCTCCAGGATATGAAACATATACCTGTTAATATATTATATATATGATTATGAAAGTAAGTATGCTCATATCAGACTGCAATATTTATATTATTATACTTAATATTAATTTCAATTACATGTGAGAAATTTTGTACAGTTTAAATGGTTTTATAATATTTCATCTTATATATATAACTTCATTTTAATCTTTCCTCCATTGTCTATCTTTCTATTACTAAAAGGTACTAGAGAAGTATTAATAATAATTATTAATAATTATTAATTATTAAGTATTAATAATTAATAAGTATTGATAATAATAATTAATAATAAAGTATTAATAATTACTTGTGAAAAAGAAAAGCCCATCCAAACAAACCAAAAAAATCCCACTCCACCCATAATAAAAATCTACTGTTAGACAAAAAAGAAACTTTTATTATTATTATTGCTGACATGAGTAACCAAATTGATTCAAACACATTCAAATATGATAGATAGTACCTATGGCAAGAGACAGACAGATAGATTAAAAACCGTCAAACTTGCTGGCATGGAGTCCATGCTGACTCACAGTGGGTTTCTGAAACTGTCGCTGTGTATGAAATAGAAAGTTCAGTCTTTCTTCTGGGCAGCTACTGGTGGTTTCAAACTGCAGGCCATGTGGCTTGCAGCCCAACGCTTAACCACAACACCACCAGGTCTCCATTAGACAGGTGGACACATGATAGGAAATATCTGTTGTATGTAGAACCTCACGAAAGTTGTTTAAACTCAACAAATTGAATGCAAAGCAAATATAAGAATCTAGGGATCTGGTCTTCTATAAAGTTAGACATTTTAAAGATGTGCAAAAATGCAAAACAACACATTTCATTATTTTTGGAGGGGACATAGTTTTTGTTAGTTTGCGCAAATTAACATGTAGTGGGTTATTGTTATTATTATTATTTTAAAATATATAATATTTAAAAAAATTTTTTGAGCCCTGGTGGCATGGTGGTTACATGTTGGGCTGCTAACCACAAGATCTGCAGTTTGAAACCCACCCAGTCCTTGGCAGAAAGATGAGGCTTTATGCTTTCACATACAGTTCCAGTCTTGGAAACCCGCAGGAGTGGCTCCATCCTGTCCTACAGGGTTGGTATGAGTCAGAATTGACTCCATTGCAGTGAGTTTGGTTTCGATTTTAATTTTAATTTCAAATAGGGTATGTATCCATAGAAATATAACATTAACAAAAACCTTCTGGATCCACATGGAAGGAGAACACCAGCTATGTGATCCAAGGATTATAACTAATAAAATCTAAGATCAGAGGAAGGAATTGTATTAGAGCTTAAATTCTGAGCACTAGATTTTCAGAAGGCTATGGATGGCAGTGAAAGTCCTAAATTCATTTGTAGAGCCTCCACCTGGATTAAGCCTCCACTGTGCTCTCAGACAGTATATTAGAAAGTGGAGCATTTTGGATATAGGTAGGTTGAAATTTAACACATTTTCCTTTGTTTTACTTTCTGACTCATTTTTAATTTGTTCTAGTTTCTATTGTCTTCTGTAATGAGGTTTTTCTGTGTTTTATTTCATTGTCATTTGTGTGTATGTGTGTGTGTGTGTGCGTAAGATGTTCTTTATATGAAATCCAGGATAAGTGATCCATAGAGATGGTAAGCCAATTAATAGTTCCTAGAAAATATCCTAAAATTTACTTTGGTGATGACTGTACAATTCTTTAAACTATATTTAAACCACTGAATTGTATGGTATGTGAATTATATGCTAAGAAACTGTTAAAAATAAAACATCAATAAAAACCATTCTAAAAAAACATTCTGAAGACTATATTTAAGTGTTAAAACCTTAGAACCAAAAAATTATGAACCACTAATCTACTTCTTCTTGGTATGAGTATACTGCCCGTTTGTTTTTTTTTCCTTTTCAGTTTCTGTTTTTATTAGAACAAGTAGTTCTCTTTGTATTCTGTTATGTAAAGTTTCATAATGAAATGTCTAGTTTTTAGTAAATCACTCTCAACAACTAGTGACACTTGGGTAGGGGCCTTGCAAAGAGGGTGTGGAGTTAGAACTCCATCAATGGGACCATTCTATGAGAATAACATGGACAAGGGATGTGAGCTTGGGAACTCTTAGCGCTGTGACATGGCAAGCATCCTGGGGCTTTAGCACATTTGCATAATCATGAATGTCTTAAAAGATATGTCACTAATTAGATAATTAATTTTTGCTTCTGGAAGTGCTCGTCACATTAGTGTATATATGTATTATCTTCACTGATCTTCACACACAATTGTAGGTAATAACATCATTTACATTAAAGATGAAAACTAAATGTAAGGAGATAAATTGGTTACCTATTTATCCTTGAATATTGGCTTTTAAATCTGAATTAGAGATTTTCTAAACATCAGAGTCATCTGGGAAACATTTTAAAATTACAAATACCCAAGCTCACCTCATACCTGATGAGTCTCTGGGAATAGGGTCCAGAAATTTGTATCACAAATATACTGGGGCAATTCTGATACAACATTAAAAATTATTTTAATTGGAAACTAATGCATATATCATTCCATAGTTCAATCATGTCCAGCAGAATTGTACATTTGCTACCACCATCAGTTTCCAAACATTCCTTTTCTACACAAACTCCTTGACATCATCTCCCCTTCACCCCGCCGCCACCACTGTACCCCCTTCCCCCGAAACCCTTCTTCTACTTGCTATCGCTATAAGTTTCTCAATCCTGTATATCATATACTGAAGAAGGAAAAAACATATAACACAACCTCAAGAGTAACCCCAATGACCTAACACCTCTGCGATCCACCCTAATATGTACAAACAAAACCCACACAAAACAATGCAACATTGTTATGGCATAGACCTTGTGATCAAAAAGCACTGTGGGGGGAAGGCCAGCACCCCCACAAGTAATCACAGGTTCAGTAAGCACAATTGTACGGTTGAGATATATAAAGATCATAGTAAAGTCATAGATAGCATGAGAAATGGAAGAGAGATTGAAATAATCGAGTCAGACACATTTCATAGTAGCATGCTCACCTGGATGGCCATGATCCCAACAGCCAGGTCCACACACAGCACACGGCCCTTTTGGGCGGGGGAGAGGACCAGAGAGAGAGAGAGAGAGACGTGTATTGCTAACCGAGGCTTATAACTACTTAGGGGGCGTGATTACAGGTAACCACACATCACAGGAAGGGGTAGTACAATAGGCATACACATCATAGGAAGGGGATGTACAATAGACATAAGCGTGACAGGAAGGGGATGAACTAGGGGTGTGCACATGATAGGAAGGGGTGGAACTAGAGGTATACGTGTGACAAGATGGGGGAACCCTAGATTCATGATGGCAGCCTAACCTTGGTCACCCTCGAGTGACTTGACCTCCTTGGGCTCTCCTTCAGGGAAGCAATTTACTAATATCCTTCTCAGAAGGGAGTGGGCCCTACTTAGGGTGGGACAGATTACCAGTCTGATTGCTCTAGATGGCTGATAACCCTTAAGGAGAATAACCCTGACCTACTTCTGTTGACCTCCAAGTGTATAGTCATTTACCATGTGTAGCAAGCAACTAAGTTTGGTATATATCCAGGGGAGACCACGTGGGAGAAATCTGTTTCTCACAAAGCGTGTTATTGTTTTGTGAGGTGCCTCTGGCAACCCTCCGTACAACAGAGCAAAACATTGCCCAGTTCTACGCCATTCTCACCGCTGTTGTTGTTTGAGCCCATTGTTGCAGCCCCTGTGTCAGCCCATCTTGTTGAGG
>NW_022103920.1:69329519-69333694 GCF_000313985.2 Echinops telfairi
CCCCATCTTCCCTCCACCTTCCTGGTATTGCCACTCTCACCACTGGCCCTTAAGGGATCATCTGTCTTGGATTCCCTGCGTTCCCAGTTCCTAACTGTACCAGTGTACATCCTCTGGTCTAGCCAGATTTATAAGGTAGACTGTTCATCAGCAAATGCTCCAAGGCCTCCTCACTTTCAGCAATCAAGGGCGTGTCATCTGCATATTGCAGGTTGTTAATAGGCCTTCCTCCAATCCTGATGCCCCATTCTTCTTTATATAGTTCAGCTCTGCTGATTATTTGCTCAGCACACAGATTGAATAAGGATGGTGAGAGAATGCAACCCTTGACATCTCTTTCTTGATTTTAAACCACACAGTATTCCCTTGTTTTGTCTGAATGATTGCCTCTTAGTCCTTGTACAGGCTCCCATAAGCATAATGAAGTGTTCTAGAATTCCTATGCTTCTTAATGCTTTCCATAATTTGTTATGATCCACACAGTTGAATGCTTTTGCACAGTAAAAACAAACACAAGTAAACATTTTCTGATATTCTCTTTCAGCCCAACCACATTCTCTTCTGAATCCAGTTTGAATTTCTGGCAGTTTTATACTGCTGATGTTGTTGTTCAATGATCTCCAGCAAAATTTTATTTGCATGTGATATTAATGATATTGTTCAATGATTTCTGTGTTCTGTGGGGTCACCTTTCTTTGTAATGGATACAAATGTGACTCTCTTTCAGTCAATTGGCCAGGTAGCTGTCTTCCAAGTTTCCTGGTGTAGATAAGTAAGTGCTTTTAGAGCTTTTCAGCTTGATAAAATGTTTCATTTGGTATTCATCTGTCACTTCCTAAGGCCTTGTTTTTTGGCTAATGCCTTCAGGGAAACTTGGACTTCTTCCTTCAGGACTGTACATCTTTGATCAGCAGTTCTTGGTCTCATGCTACCAGAATTTGTTAACATTGGTATCACTAAAATAGTACAAACAACATACTATATATATATATATGTATAATTTAAATATATATTTATTTTATTAAACCCTGGTGGCATAGTAAGTTGCTTCTTGGGCTGCTAACTGCAAGGTCAGTACTTTGAAACCACCTGTAGCTCTGAGGGAGCAAGATGAAGCTTTTTCCTCCAGTAAAGAGTTGTAGTCTTAGATACTCACACGGGTAGTTCTGTCCTGTCCCATAGGATTCTTATGATTCATAATCAGTGTAATAGTAGTCAGGTGTTTGTTTTTTTTGTTGTTTTGAATTAAGTAAAGTTTTACAAAGCAAATTGGTTTTCCATTTGACAAGTAATACACATTTATTTTATGTCATTGATTGCAATCCTCATAACATAACCTCACTTATCCCAGTTCCTCCCTGTTTCCCATTGCAATTCCTCCTTTCCTGACCATTCCTGCTTTCTGAACAATGTCCTTGGGCAAATATCACCCTTTGATGTCAAATTGTTGATTAGTCTAAGGAGTGCATCATCTTATCAAACTCATTGCCCTCTAATCAATTCAACTCAAAGTGATCCTGTAGGACAGAGTAGAGCTGTCCCTTTGCCTTTCTGAGCTTAAATCTTTATGGGAGCAGACAAACTTATCTATCTGGTGGATTCAAACCTCTGATTTTGTTGTTAGCAGCTCAATATGCTAGCAGGCTTCCTTGTTCAACTTACAGATAGCTATGTCTATTGTTTGGCTAAGGAGCCCTGTAGTGGCAATGCTAGGTAAGCATTGGACTACTAACTGCAAGGCCAGGTGCTTAAAAACCAACAGCTAGTCCAATGAGAAAGATGAGTTTATCTCCTCTCATAAGGATTTACACTCTTGGAATGCATTTGAACAACACTGCTAGTGAAGAATATTGAAAGCACCCTGAACTGCCAAAAGAGCAAATATATCTGTCTTGGGAGAAGTACAGTTAGAATGTTCCTTAGTGGCAAGGATGCTCAGACTTGGTCTCATGCACTTTGGACATGTTGTTAGGAAAGACCAGTCCCTGGAGAAGGACATCATGCTTAGTAAAGCAGAAGGTCAATGAAAAAAGAGGAAGGCCTTTGAAAAGATGGGTTGATACAATGTTTGTTTGTTTTTGTTTTTTTCAAATGTTCTTTTTTCTTTTTTAAATAATTTTATTGGGGGCTCATATAACTCTTATCATAATCCATACATATATCCATTGTGTCAAGTACATTTGTACATTTGTTGCCATCATCATTCTCAAAACACTTTCTCCTTGAGCCCTTGGTATCAGCTCCTCATTTTCCCCTCCCCCCCCCCTCTGCTCCCTCACAAACCCTTGATAATTTATAAATTATTATTTTGTCATGTCTTACACTGTCCAACATCTCCCCTCACCCACTTTTCTGTTGTCCATCCCATAGGGAGGGTGTTATATATAGATCCTTGTGATCGGTTCCCCCCTTTTATCCCACCTTCCCCTTCCCCTCCTGGTGTTGCCACCCTCATTATTTGTCCTGAGGGATTTATCTGTCCTGGATTCCCTGTGTTTCCAGCTCTGATCTGTACCAGTGTACATCCTCTGCTCTAGCCAGATTTGTAAGGTAGAATTTTGAGATCATGATAGTTGGGGGGAAGAAGCATTAAAGAACTAGAGGAAAGTTGTATGTTTCATCGGTGCTATACTGCACCCTGAGTGGCTCATTTCCTCCCCACGACCCTTCTGTAAGGAGATGTTCAGTTGCCTGCAGATAGACTTTGTGTCTCCACTCTGCACTCCCCGTCATTAACATTAATATGATTTTTTGTTTTGGGTCTTTGATGCCTGATGCCTGATCCCATCCACGCTTCATGATCACACAGGCTGGTGTGCTTCTTCCATGTGGGCTTTGTTGCTTCTCAGCTAGATGACCACTTGTTTATCTTCAAGCCTTTAAGACCCCAGACACTATATCTTTTGATAGCTGGGCACCATCAGCTTTCTTTACCACATTTGCTTATGCACCCACTTTGTCTTCAGTGATCGTGTCAGGAAGGTGAGCATCATGGAATGCCAGTTTAATGAAACAAAGTGTTCTTGCATTGAGGGAGTACTTGAGTGGAGGCCCAATGTCCATCTGCTACCTTAATACTAAACCTATAAATATATGCACATAGATCTATTTCCCCATTGTCATATATAAATATATTTACATATGTGATACAATGTTTGTAACAATGAGCTCAAACATGAAAACAATTGTGAGGACAGTAAAGGACTGGGCAATGTTTCATTCTGTTGTAGAAAGCATTTCTTTTTTTAAATTAAATTTAATTTTTTTCAAAGTATTTAAATCATTTTATTGGGGGCTTGTACAACTCTTATTACAATCCATACATACATCCTTTGTGTCAAGCACATTTGTACATTTGTTGCCAGCATCATTTTCAAAACATTTTCTTTCTACTTGAGTCCTTGGTAAAAGCTTCTCATTTCTTTTTTTTTTTTTTTTTAATTAGTGGCTCATACGACTCTTAATACAATCCATACATACATCAATTGTGTAGAGCTCATTTGTAGATGACTTGGGACCAAGCCGATGGTACCTAAAGGCAACAACATAAGTTGGAATCTACTTGATGGCAGTGATTTAGTCATTGTTTGACTTAAAATCGAACCACAGTGGGGTGAATTCAGTTCCGGACCTGAAGGGTGACAAAGGGCTATAGTTTCAGTGACTCTGCTGTCTCTATCCTACCGATAAGCCTGTTCTTTTCAAAATAGTTCTGAATTTTGTCCCAATTTTTCTCCCCCTCTATCCAAGACCTTCTAATGTGACCACTTTCAGAGCTGTCAGCACTTGTAGTGAAGAGAACCCTCTTCACTCTCAGCATCATGGACGCTGATGTCTGTGTGGCCCATTAGTCAGTTTTACTAATTATTCCCATGCATCTTTGATATTCTTTTCTCTTCTTTTCTCTGGACATGAAGAGATGAGTAGTCACATCTTAGATGGCTGCTCACCAGCTTTTACAACCCATGTAGCTATTCATTGACGTAGGGTCTCAAACACTGCCTTTATGAACTGCTATCCCAATTGACCTGAAGGTTTTTGGTCATGCTAAGAAGTTTCCATTAGTCTGCCCTCTGTGTGCTCTAGTAGATTCATGGATCTGTTTATAGCATAGGTAAATACAAACCTAGAAATATTCTCTGTCAAACACACACGTAAATAAATATATGTATTTC
>NW_022103920.1:69333896-69348085 GCF_000313985.2 Echinops telfairi
CCTCCCTCCCCGCTCCCCCCTCCCGCATGAGCCCTTGATAGTTTATAAATGGGTATTTTGTCATATCTTGCCCAGTCCGACGTCTCCCTTCATCCACTTTTCGGTTGTCTGTCCCCCAGGGAGGAGGTCACACACAGTTCCATGTAATCGGTTCCCTCTTTCCAATCATTCTCCCTTTACCCTCCCTGTTTTGCCACTCACACCACTGGTCCTATAGGGCTCATCCGTCCTGGATTCCCTGTATTTCATTTTTGGTAGTAACCTCCCACAATGTGATCTAACACAATGTCATCAATTCTGTGAGCAGTCAGCAGTTGTGGTGGCTTGAAGCCCCCTTAGTTAGGTCACAGCCTTGATGCAATAGGAATAAAGACTCCTAGGGATGTTGCCTGCTTTTGTTTTTAGCAGACTGGAACATTCTGGGAAAAACATGAACATTCTGGGAAATGAACATTCAGATACATGAAGATAGGTCATCTTCTGAACTACTATAGTGCACACCATATCTTGAATATCACTTGTCACTTCTGCTAGATCTCGATCCTATATTTGCCACACTGCTTGACAATCCAAGGAATCATCGGTGGACAGCCCACCTTAGATTCATTTGACTTTGTGGCCACTAGCCCGGGGACTTCATATTTCATTTTCCTTCTTTCTGTTTTTTTCCACTACTAAAAGTCAGGAGAAGCCTCCAGGTTACAAACTGACCCATGCACTTGAACCAGACTGTACTTACCCACTTCTACAACTGGGTGAGCCATTTCTTGATATGAATCTCTTTCTCTATGCATACGTATATAAATGCCATGGGTTTTGCTTCTCTGGAGATATCAGCCTAACACACTTTCCCAGACTTGGATTCAGCTATGCATTCACTCATAAATTACTGTGGTTTCAGGATTGTGTATATAGTAGAATTACTTCTGTTACCTTTAATTTTTGTACTCCTCCCCATTCCTTCCTTTTCCTTCATCGTCTTTGCTGATCTCCCTCATTGCATATTACTGCCCCTTTGACCCACGTTAGTACCACATATACTCGAGTGTAAGCTGAGTTTTTTCAGCACATTTTTTTATGCTGAAAAAGTCCCCCCGTTTTTTTGTGGTAAAATTAGGTGCCTTGGCTTATACTCAAGCATACACGGTATGTGTTTCCATCTAGTTAGTTATCCCCTCTATTTCCTTCCCACCCCGAGTAACCAGCAAATGATGTTTCTTTTTGTATAAAAACCTTTTCTTCAGTTTTTATAAATTGTCCTCTCACACAACATTTGCCATTTTGTGACTGACTTATTTCATTCAGCATGTTCTCCAGGTCATGTCAGAGTGTATTAACGGTACCAGTTGAAAACTAAAACATCTACCGAGGATATTTCTTAGGAGAAAGTTAAAGAAGCCTAACCACCAGCCCGCTCAAATTACCTTTGTGTCATGAACAGACTCAAGGAGAGGCAGCGCCAATGGTTAGGTCCATAGGGCAACACCACGAGATTAGAGAATGTGGGGAAAATATGTGAGAAGGCAATATTTGCCATTTTCTTAAGTCCTTGGGAGAGTCCACTGATACTGGGATCCACTTTCATATTGACTGTGCACTGTGGTGTATGGCAGATGCCTGACCTGGTGAGTAAGTGTGCACTTTACTCATATGCAGTTACGGAAACCTGCTTTAATCAATGCGACCTGAACATAGGTAACTGAAAGTGGAGGTCTGTACACCAAATGCATTTGTGTGACTGGCCCCTGGGGAAGAAGGAAGGCAAAGAGGAAAAACAAAAGTACAAATCCACTGAGGAGCCTTGAATATTAAAAACACCTTTGAAGGTCGTCTGAAGCTTAGCACAGATCAGTCAAATTCAATGTGGATCCATGAAAAAGCCTCACAGATCATGCAAACAAAATTCAACGCCATCAAATCAATGCTGACCCATAGTGACCCCCTGTGGGTATCTAAGATTGGAACTGTTTCAAGGAGTAGAAAGCCCAAGCTTTCTTCCTCAGAACTTCTGGTGGCTTTGAACTGTTCACCATGTGGATCGCAGCCCAGTGCCTAACCACGACACCAACAGGCCTCCAGTAACAGATCGTTAGGACTCTTCTAATCACCCTACAATGTAAACAAGTCTACCATTGTTTGCCATTTCTCATAGTAATCAGAAAGCGCCACTTTCCTTGAAGGAGCACTAATCTTTTAAAAATCCTGTTGTAGAATGTATTGAGAGTCTGTGTTGCAGCAAGCATCATTGATCTAGAATGATACTGACTATTCATCCTGTGTTAGGTTGACAATGATAACCTTAAAACTGAGGGCTCCTCCCTCCCGTCGGTGGGAGGGGTTGTTTGTAAACTTCGCTTCCCTCTAGCTTGGTATCTTTACCCTTCGGAAAGGAAGATGAAACAGCCTACAGGTTCCCAGTCATCAGGTGCCCAGCAGCTGGTTTTCTGGACAACTACTCTGAACAGCTGATTGATCAACTCTGTAAGCTTGGGACTCAGATTGTCTGTAAGTCTCTGCTTCCACGGATACATTTGCTCTCAGGTCTTAAAGTCCGTTCAGCAGAGTTCTTGGCCCTGGTTGTCTCACTTGTGGAAATTAAAAGGATTGGAAGTGCCATCTTTAGACTATCTTTTGTGTTTTTCTACCATAATAAAATCAGTTACTTGTCCCACACTGCAAGATGTCAGGTAGTGACTACAAAGAGACTTAATTTGTACAACTGTTTCAAGGGTAAAATCAGGCATGTCTAATTTTTAATATTCAATCTTATAACCTTGTCCTCTCAGCAAGTTGTCAAAGGATACACCTTCATTTCCAAATCCCAGTTTTTACATTGCTCTGATGCATAATTTACATGGTTTTAGAAAACATAAGTATATGTCAATGCTATCTTACTTGATTATTTCCTCGCGTTTGTTAAACTTCAACTTTTTTTTGACCGATATTTAGTATTTCAATTTGGAGATCTGATAGTTAAAATGAAAGTCCAGTTATTCTGCTACAATATTGTGGCAGTTAATATCGTTCCCCTGTCCAAAGAAACAAACATGTCCACTCATATTTTCTAATGATTTAAAACCTGTGGAGTATTTAAATTAAAGTTACCTGTTACAGGCAAGATGAGTCTTACAATGTCGGTTTTAAGGTAAGCAGCCCTGGTGGTGCTGTGGAACGAGCTATGGGTTGCTAACTGCAAAAGTAGCAGTTGCGACCCACCAGCCACGCCAAGGGAGCATGACGAGGCTGCCTGCTCCTGTGAAGCAGTGCCAAGTTTGGAATCGCTGTGGAGCGTTGCTCTGAGCGGGAATCGACTTGCTAGCTGAGGGTTTCTTTGGGTTTGGTTTTAAGTGAATTCATTTGTATGAACATGCTAATAAGGAACCCTTTTCAAAGCGGTGCATATTGCATAAACCTAGAAACATACAAGTCAGAGTTTTGTATTTTCATATGCCACGATAGGTGACCTTCTCAACCAGAACCATGCCACTTCTGCTTGTGGAAGCTGAGAAACAGCTCTTTGTATGCCCCATACATATTCATGTGTAGTAAAATTTTATTATGTACTCAAAAATATTGATATCAGAATAGATTTTCAGATGGGTCTGCACATTTGAATCAGTTAGTTATGAAATCATATTTTCCTATCAGGAAATTGTAGGGATACATTGATGAAAGCATGAGGGAGAATTCTGTTTAGTTGCTCATGCTATATATAGATCTAAACCCCTCTCATTCTTCCCTTTTATTAAGTGCTTGGCCCCCTTTGTGGACAACTACTAGTCCCACTTGCTCTCAGAAGTCTTTGGGGGACACACTCAACCGTCAGCGACCTAACCCTCACTTCTTTTCCTCTGGTAGGAGTTATCAAGGCTGACCATCTGCCATTTAGTACCTTGCCCTGTGATTTATTGGTTCATACATTTTCTACCCAATTATAATTTTCCTGCAAGCTGGCGCCACATTATGTATCTTTTTGGATCCCAAACAACTAATAACGGACAGGAGCGGGGTGGGTGGGTGGGGTGGGGTGGATTTACAACCTTGAAAACATGTGAAAAGGGGTAGTAAAATAAGATAGTTTAGGAATAAGTTGATTCGATTTTTAAAAATTGTGAAGAAGTTAAGTCAGTTCAATACCCTTGTCATTTTTTTGAGAGAAAACGAGAGTGAGACACAATAAATTTGAACACTGGGGAAAACAGCGCAATTATATTCGGTTTGTTTCTAAATTGGAAAAAACGTGATAATAGATTATGTACTGCCACCTAGTGGCAAAGTTTTTATCATTTTATATATATTTTCTAATTTTTATGGTTAATTAGGTGGAGGTTACATATCAGACTATCATTTTGACCTCATTTAAACCATGTATCAATCTCCCAATGGCTTGCTCGCCATCAGCCGGGCACCATCAGCTTTCTTCACCACATTTGCTTATGCACCCATTTCGTCTTCAGTTATCCTGTTGGGAAGGTGAGCATCACAGAGTGCCAGGTTATTAAAACAGAGTATTCTGACATTGAAGGAATACTTTAGTACAGACCCATTGTCTGTCTGCTGCCTTAATACTTAACATATAAATATATGTGCCTATATCCCTATCTAAATATATTTACATATGGGCATGCCTATATTTATACCTCTATAAATGTCTTTTGCCTCCTAGTTCTTTCCTCAATTTCCTTTTACTTTTCTTCTGTTCCACTATCATGTTTGACCTTCATTCTGCTCTCAGTAATTCCTCTTGGCTACATTGCCCTTGATCAAACCCTACCAGGCATTCTATACCCTCCTTGCCATCGATTTTAGATCACTTGTTGTTCCCTTGTCCCTGGGTTTGTTGGCTCCCCCCTTCCTCTCCCTCATCCCCCCTCTCCCAGGTCCCCTTTGGAAAGATCAGTCCCATTGTTTTCTCCTCAGGATCTTTATGCTGCCTATCTTATATAGACAGACTTGGGCAGGAGTGGGGATGGGGGGTACAGGGGGGATGGGGAAGTGAAGGGAAAAAAAAGAAGCTCATAAATAGTTCCAGGTCTGTCTGCTGACCCTTGTGAATATTTTTCAATCGCATCTGATGAGGTGCCAGACCCTGCCCCCCAGTCAGAAGTCTATTTGGGGATTCCTTGGGGGCTTCATTGCTTTGTTCCCCTGCTGCTGTGTTGCGCTCCCTTTGAGTTTTGCCTTGGTGTGTGTGTGTGTTGCAGGGTTGGTCAGACCAGGCACAATTCCTGCACTGTCTCCAGTGCTGTCCCCCATAGTGCTATAGGTCAGTGAGGGGATGGTGTGTGTGGGGGTGGGGGGTGGGGGGGGTTGGTCAGACCAGACACAATTCCCGCACTGTCTCCAGTGCTGTCCCCTGTAGTGCTATAGGTCAGTGAGGGGACGATGTGTCTTGTAGTGTGCCCAGCCCTACGGTCCTCTCTGTGCTTTGGCTGCTCTGCAGGAATGTCGTCCATGGGGCTTGGTGGACCAGGTTGGGGTTCTCTCTCTCTCTTTCTTTCCCTTTTAGTTTGCTCCCTCTTAGCTCCTCTCCCCCCAGGGTTTTTAGTTAGCTGTATCTTCTCAATTGAATTCTTCTGGGGAAGGAGGTGTAACTGGGATTGGGGCTGCTCTGCAGACTTTTCTGTTCGTTCACTGCTTTGTGCCAGTTTGTTGTCCTACCAGGTTGAGGTCCAGTCCCTCTCTCCCTTTCTTGTGGAGACATGAGCAATACCCTTCCCATGGGTAGGTTAGTGCCCTGTTCCCCCACTACCCATGTCCTCTTTTTTTTTTTCTTTTCCCCTCCAGTTTAGTTAGCAGCCCTTTTTAAGCCACACACAGGGCTTTGTCCATTTTTAATTAGGTTATTAGTCTATTTCTTTTTGAGGTCTTGAAGTTTTCTGTAGACTTTAGAGATTAGTCCTGTCTCCGATATGTTGTTGCCAAAATGTTGTCTCCCAGTCTAATCTTTTGGTACATATAAGCCCTGACTTACACAAAAAGTGTTAACATTGCTTTCCATGACCATGTTTCTTTTAAATTAACTATCAAACTCACATTGAGCTAGAATGAACATAGTTAAACAAATACATAAAGTGCATTGCCAAGCCCATTATTTAGTGCAACTGTCCTCGTGACAAATAATGATCTCTCCCCGTCCCCACACCCCGCCCTCCTCTCACACACTCTATTTCTCTTACTGAGTATTTACTGGATATTGACTTTCTATTATGTTGATTTTCTGATTTATGGAACAAGAGCAGGGAAGTTAATCGCCCTGTTGCTAGGTTTCGGACAACAATTAGAGGTCCCAGTTTCAATGATTTGTTATGCGTGGTTTTTTTCTTTCATCCCTACTCTGAAGTGTGTCCTTTATAAAATGAATTCTGTTTCTTAGCAACTCAAATGGGGGGGAAAATGAATATGCCTTGAATTCTTTTCTAAAGCAAAGAGTACAGGTTTCACTTGTTATTATATATCTGTTTGGTCAGTCTCCCTGGGATGTGCAGAAGAGACTTTGTGCAACAGACCTGCTTTTGCCAATGGTGAGTAAAGTTACCACTTGTAAAATGACTATTTCTGCTTTTATGATTATTTTGCATTCTTGTAGCTTGTCAGTTTGATTAGCTCTTTGGAGTTGACACTCGGGAAACTATGTTAAGATATGTAGGATGGGTTCATTCATAAGATAAGCAATTTAAGAAAGGCATGCGTTAACAAATAGGGGAAAATAAAAGAAACTGCTGAGTGTCTCTTTTACTAGTTATTGAACGTATGCAATGTTGCGATCTAGAGTTCATTGTGATATTGTTGTCGGGATAGTTCACAAATGCACTTTTGTCATATTGATAGCATTTTAGTATTAGGTGAATGTAGCACGTCTCCCTAGTGATATTCAAACTGTCCATGATTTAACGTTGTAAAATAGAACTCACTACAAGTGGGCAATCAACTTGAAGGCAGTGAGATGCATGCAGAAGCTTGCATAACAAAGAAAGGCCTTTTTGTAAACCAGTATATTGTATAATCGTATAAAATATTTTGTGACTTTTCAGTATGAAACATTTGAGGGAGAAATGATTTTTTTTCTTTTAAAATTTTAAACATGGCCACTGCAATGGCGACGTTTTATTATTTGGAAATGTATTATTATGATTGTTATTGTATTAAATCATTATTAGATTATAATGTTAGGGTATCTGGGTGTTTAGAAGCATTTTCAAATATAGAAGTATATGTAATTTTCTGAATTTGGCAAGCAGGGAATTCCTATCATTCCTTTTTTGCAGGAACTATATAAAGCTACCATTCTTGTAAGGTTAAAAAATATTGAGTAACAGTAATTTTAGAGGACACAACCTAAACTATGCTTGGTAGGATTTGTAGAGGTAGAAATTTTGATACCAGCTAATTGACATATTTATTTCTATACTTATGGGTATATGTGCATTTACATATATGTATTTGTAATCTGGAGGAAGACTTTCAAGTGAGCAATTGTAGTAGGCGCTACAAGACAAAAAGGAGGTTCAAATTCCCTTGCTGCATTCAAAAGAAGGGACGATAAATCTTGACGGGAACTATGTTGTTGTTAGATGCCATTGAGTCAGTTCTCACCCAGAGCAACCCTGTGCACAAGGGAGGAAGCACTCCCCAGTCCTGGCTCTCGCCACATTGGTTCCTCTGTTTGAGCCCATTGTTGTAGCCACTGTGGCAATCCATCTCACTGAGGGCCTTCCTCCTGCATGCTGTCCCTCTGTGCGACCAAGCCTGGTGCCCTTCAGGGGCTGGTTTCTCCTGACAACATGTCCAAGTATATAAAACGAAGTCTCGTCATGCTTGTCTCTAAGGAGCAATCTGGTGTACTTCTTCCAAGAAAGGTTTGTTTGTTCTTTCTGTAATATTCTCCACCAGCACCACAGTTCAAGCACATCAATTCTTCTTTGATCTTCTTTATTCAACTTCTTACTTTCGCATACATATGAGGCCAATGGGAATACTGTAGCTTGGTTCAGATGCATCTGAGTCCTCAAAATTATATCCTTATTTTTCAGTATTTTTAAGAGATCTTGTGCAGCAGATTTACCCAGTGCAACTCATCTTTTGATCTCTTGAGTGCTGCTGCCATGAGCATTGGTTGTGGATCCAAGCATAACAAAATCCATGACAACTTCATTCTTTTCTCCATTGATCATGATGTTACCTTTTGGTGAGGATTTGGGTCTCTGTACAGTAAGTTGTAATCCATACTGATGCTGCAGTCCTTGATTCTCCTCAGCAAGTGTTTCAAGCCCTTCTCACTTTTAGCAGGCAATGTTGTGCATCTGCATATTACCAGATTCCTCTTCATGTAATCCAGCTTCGCTGATAATTTGCTCAGCATACAGATTGAGTCAACATGGTGATAGGGTACACCTTTCTGAATTTTAAACCGTGCAGTTTGCTCTTGTTCTGTTTGAATAATTTCCTCAAGTTGGTCCATGGGCAAGTTCCATAGGAGCACAATGACGTGTTCTGGAATTCCCATTCTTGTCAAGACTACTCATAGTCTGTTATAATCTATGCAGTTGAATGATCTTGCATAGTCAAGAAAATACAAGTATACATACCTTTCTGGTATTCTCTGCTTTCAGCCAAGATCCATTTGGCATCAGCAACAGTATTCCTAGTTCCATGTCCTCTGCTGAATTGCCTGAACCATTGGCAGCTCCTTGTCAATGGACTTCTGCAACTGTTGTTGGATGATCTCAGGCTCAGTTTTACTTGCCTGTGACATCAGTGATATTGTTCTATAATTTTAGCAACCATTGGGTCACCTTTCTTCTGAATGGGTAAAAATATGGATCTGTTCAAATCAGTTGGCTAAGTCGCTGTCTTCCACATTTCCTAGCACAGACGAATGCATGCTTCCAGTACTTCAACAGCTTGTTGAAACATTTCAACTCATATTCCATCAATTCACATTTCATCAATTAATGCTTTCAATGCAGCTTGAATTTCTTCCTTCAGTTTCATTGGTTCTTGCTTATAGCCTCTCTCTTGAAATGGTGGCTTGTCGGCTAGTTCTTCGGGCTACGTATCTCTGTATTCTTTCCATCTTCTTTTAACGCTTCCCACATTACTCAGTATTTTGCCCATAGAATGTCCCAAGATTGCAATGCGGGGTTTGAATTTTTTCTTGAGTTCTTTCAGCTTAGGATATCCTGGGGAACTATAAGGACAGGGAACTATAGGAATTTTGACTGGAGACAGCAGTTAAATTAATCCTTGAAATATAAGTATAATTTCACAAATGGAGATTAGCTGTGCTTATTAAAAGCATATTAAGTCACTCTTTTATTTCCAATGATCCAAAATCTTGGATTTGGCCAAATATCACACTTCTTATTTTTAAATATCTCACTTTTGATCCCACAATTTCCCACTAATTTTGGCTGAATTAGAATATTGCTAGGTTTTTTCTTAATTTTTCAGGATGATATCTGATAATTTTGTATCCCTTTATGCCTTAGTGTGTCTCATATAAAGTGGAAATAATGACGTGGTATTATCAAAGATGCTTTAATCATTCAGCTAGCCCTCCATTTGAGGGATTTCTGGTTGTTACCTAAGACATGCTAATCTAAGATTCTCATAGTAGGGAAACCTATTATATATATATATATATAATAGGTTTGATAATATATATATATTATTCAAAAGGATAACATTGATTAATAAATTCATAATTTAAGGATAAAATGAAGAATAGTACATCATTTCAGAGAATCTGAACCCATATTGAATGTGACAGAATGATAAATTCAGTGGTAAGAACGTGCTAATAGATAGATATACAAAGGTAAGTAGAAAAACCAAATTGCTAGTAGAGTTACAGTTTGTGCACTTTGGTTTCTTTCTTTTTCTTTTTGTTCCTGACAAGTGGAGAGAAAGAGCTGTATCTCAGTTGGCTGCTTGCAAGCTTTTGGACTATTTTAAAATTTCATTATTATTGTTGAGAATATATACAGCCAAATATACACCAAATCGTGTATTGGTTGGATTTTAAACATGTAATATGTTTTTGTTCTGTTCAAACAACTGCCTCTTGACTCATGTACAAGTTCCACGAGTATCGGCAGCCTCTACACGTACAATTCAGTGACATGAGTGCATTCTCTGAGATGTGCAGCTCTTCTCCTTTCTGAGTTGTTCCTCTTCCATTGACACACACTCGGGGCTTCCTACGTTTTCTACTTACCTCATAGGTATGCAAAACATGAGCTTTGTGAACTATATGATGACATCTGAGTGCATTATCTCGTGAGACTAAAGTTCTAAGCCTTCAAACTCAGAAAACCAATTCCACAAAGTGTTTGATTATGTCTGAGAAGTATTTGTAACCGTGTCCACTATGAATATATAGCCACGCACAGATATATCTACATGAGAGGGTACCAAAAAAACAAAACAAAACCCACCGGAATTTTCTCCCCTGAAGCTATGTATTTAAATATTCTTACAAAACAACCTTATCACCTTCAAAGTACTCTCCATTACACTTCATACATTTATCAAATCTGCAATTCCATTCTTGGAAACATTTTTCAAACCTATCTGTTTGTATGGCTGACAGCACCTTCCTCGTTTTTCCCTTCACCTCTTCTACTTCATCAAATCGTTGTCCTTTCATGTCCCTCCTCATTCCTGGCTACAAAAAGAAGTCGCATGGAGCGAGGTCAAGTGAGTCAGGTGTGTGGAGCAAGAGAGGCATGCTATTTTTGCCCAAATCAGGCGCACTGAAATGGCTGAATGAGTAGGTGCATTGTTGTGGTGGCAAAACAAGTCCTCTGTCTGCCACAAATCAGGTCTTTTCTGTCGCACACTGTTACACAATCTTTTCAGAACCTCTAAATAGAAAGCTTGATTAACAGTCTGACCTGGTGGAACAAACTCCAAATATACTACAAGTCCACATTTTCCTCCATTCAGGAAGTTTGTCAACAATGGACATTTCACCATTTTTGAAATGAGAAAGCCACTTGTACACTTGCATGTTTCGCATGTGCTGTCCTTGTAAGCTGTGTTCAACATCACAACAGTTTCTGTGACATTTTTCGGAGCAGGAAACAAAATTTCATAGCTACACACTGTGCTCTTAAATCAACCATCACAATGAGGTTCCAGTGAAACTGTTTTTACGAAAAAATTCATTGTGACCAGAGAACCGTCCCAGGTGATGCCACTGGGTGCACTTATTCAGAGTGAGTTTCTGGATGCTCACCTAGTGTGGGGTGGGGGATATGTACTATGAAAGCTCCTCTACACGAAGTAGTTTTTTCCCGTTTGTTTTTTTTTTTGAGGGGGGAGGAGTACCCCCTTATATGTACAGAGACATGAACATGAAGATACTTCTATTTGTGTGTCTATCTGTATGTACATACCTGTATACATGTATACTTTATATACCTACATGACAATAAATTCTTTTTTTGGCTATTCATATTGTTGCCATTTTAAATTCTTCTCAGAGAAGATTTAAAATTTTTGTTGAAAGATGAGATACTGGAATTTTTTCCATGAAATTTTTGAAGCCCTCGTGGATGTCATATTCTTTAGCACAACTTTTCCTCTCATGTGCTTCTTAGTGGGAACATCTATTTTGGTCAAGTCATGCACATGTCACCTACATATGTTGCTACTCCCAGTACCTAGTGAGTATGAATATCTACAATCTTGAGAGTAATTATCCTTCCTCCTTATCTTTGTCACCAATAAACATTGGTCCCTATATACATATCTATTCTTGTCTTCATATAAAAGTGGCATCACACAATATTTGTCTTCAGGTGATTGACTGCTTCTATGGAACCTTGTGTCCTGCAGGTCAGTCCATGTTGGAACATGCTTCACAGACTCATCAATGACTTTTATGACTGCATAGTGTCAGTACCTTTTAAGTAGAAAAAAATCTTTATTTCAGAATTTAAAAATGTAGTGCAATATCTTGATTTTTAAAAGCATGTATTGGGAATTTTTTAAAGTTGACACTTGCAATGTATCTTCTAATATGTTTCTTCAATTCATGACTTGACTTTGTTCAATAATAATATTGAGAATTTAAAAATATTTTTATATTATTATCAAACAACCAAAATTTTAGCTCAAAAACAAGGAAATTCATCTCTGTCTCAGATTCTTATCTCCTGTAACACAGTAGCATTGTGTTATTTCCAGTTAGTCAATATACTTTAACTAGTAATGACACTTTTTTCTTTTCTTTTAAAAAATCATTTTATTGTGGGCTCGAATAGCTCTTATCACAATCCATACATACAATCTTAGTGTCAAGCACATTTGAACATGTGTTGCCATCATCATGTTCGAAACATTTTCTTTCTACTTGAGCCCTTGGTATCAGCTCATTTCCCTCCTCTCCCCACCGCCCTCATTAATCCTTGATAATTTATAAATTATTATTTTTTTCATGTCTTACACTGATTGGTCTACCTTCACCCACTTTTCTGTCGTCCATGCCCCTGGGAGGGGGTTATATGTCAATCATTTTGATCAGTTCCTCTTTTCTCCCTCTCCTCCCCCCACCCCTTCCCCTTATCCTCCTGGTATTGCTACTCTCATTATTGGTTTTGAGGGGTTTATCTGTCCTGGATTCCCTGTTTTGTGAGCTCTTATCTGTAGCAGTGTGCATGCTCTGGTCTAATCCGATTTGTAAGGTAGAATCAAGGTCATGATAGTGGGAGGAAGGAAGCATTAAGTACTAGAGGAAAGTTGTGTGTTTCATCTGTGTTATTCTTGTGTACATGTTCTGATCTAGTCAGATTTGTAAGATAGAATTGAGTCATGATAGTGGGGGTGGGGGGGAGGAAGCATTAATAAACTAGTGGAAAGTTGTGTGTTTAGTCAGAACTATACTGCACCCTGACTGGCTTGTCTCTTCCTTGTGACCCTTCTGTAAGGGGATGTCCAATTGTCTACAGATGGGCTTTGGGTCTCCACTCCACCCTACCCCTCATTCACATAGAAATGATTTTTTGTTCTGGGTCTTTGATGCCTAATACCTGAGCCCATCAACAATTCATGATCACACAGGCTGGTGTGATTCTTCCATGTGAGCTTTATTGCTTCTCAGCTAGATGGCTGTTTATCTTCAAGCCTTTAAGACCCCAGCTGCTATATCTTTTGATAGCTGGGCACCATCAGTTTTCTTCACCACATTTGCTTATGCACCCATTTTGTCTGCAGCGATCATGTCAGGGAAGGTGAGCATCACAGAATGCCAGGTTATTAGAACAAAGTGTTCTTGGGTTGAGGGAGTGGAGGCCCAATGTCCATATGCTGCCTTAATACTTAACAAATAGATATATGTACAGAGATCTATTTCCCTATTTTTACATATGTACATGCCTGTATTTACATATGTACATGCCTGTACATGCATGTATTTAGACCTCTATATGTACATGCTGTATTTAGACCTCTATAAATGTTCTTTGTACATATGTACATGCCTGTATTAAGACCTCTATAAATGTTCTTTGCCTGTACATGCCTGTATTTAGATGCATATGTACATGCCTGTATTTAAACCTCTATAAATTTTCTTTGCCTCCTAGTTCTTTCCTCTATTTCCTTTTATTTTCTTCTTGTCCCACTATCACGTTCGACCTTCATTTGGGTTTCAGTAATTCCTCTCGGCTACATTGCCCTTGATCAAGCCCCACCAGGCATCCTGCATTCTCCTCTCCATTGAATTTAGATCACTAATTGTTCCCTTGTCCCTGGGTTTGTTGGCACCCCCCTTCCTTTCCCCTGCTTCCCCCTCTCCTGTGTTCCCCAAGAACCATCAGTCCCATTGCTTTCTCCTCTGGATTGTTCATCCTCCCATCTATCTTGCCTAGATAGACATGCAGAGACAATAATAAGCACAAAAAGAAGACAATGCAAAACACAACAACAAAAGAAAACAAAGCAACAACAACAACAAAACCAACAGCAAAATAAGAAAAGCCTATAAATAGTTCCAGGTTTGTTTGTTGACCTTTATGAGGTGACGCTTTTTTCTGAGGAGGTTTTAAAGTCAGTGACAGCGTCATAGTTGCTGACAAAGTCAGCAAATACTACAATATGCCAACAATTTCCTCATCCCCTTCAACACTATGCAAACGCAGCACTCTTTTTTTTTTAATCGTTTTAATAGGGGCTCATACGAC
>NW_022103920.1:69348399-69353844 GCF_000313985.2 Echinops telfairi
CCACTCACACCACTGGTCCTGAAGGGATCATCCGCTCTGGATTCCCACACAGGATTCTTATATGCACGTTTTAATAGCTGTAGCTACAGGGTAAGCCTGGTGGTTTAGGACCCCATGGATATCCCAGAAATTAACTGGCACAAATTTTACACACTTCCTATGCCTTGGTGTGTCATTCCATTCCTTCACTACCCAGAACGTTTCTGCTTATCTTCCAAACTCGGCCCAAATAACCTTTCTTCTCATCTTTCATTTCCATGACAGAACTAGCAGCTCATTGTTTTGCTTCTTATTGTCACACCATCCATAGATTTTGTTTTATTTTGATTTATCTCCCAAGTAGCCCATCAATTATTCAAGAAAGAGGACTTTGTTTTTTTCACCTCCAGCCCCCTCACTCATGGCAAAGGTATTCAATAAATACTTGCAGTAGCAATGCTTGATTTTCCTTTCTGCCCCCGCCACCCCCTATCATTTCTGAGCTTTTATCCCCCTCCATCTTAAATCTTTCAGAGGCTACCCTCTGCCAGAGAGAAAATGTTCGATATAATATTGCTAAAATGACAAACTTCTCCAATTTTCATGTCTATTGCAGATTCTCATGTGAACTATCCCCCACATAATGGAACTTGAGTCTCAGAAGGGCAGGAGATGCAGCTATGTCTTTGCTTAGAGCCTTCAATCTCCCTTTCAACAAGGTCTCAACACCAAATGGAAAAAAAAAAGGAATGCAGTCTCTCAATCAGACCTGAAACCCAACATTTGGGAAATAAAGCCTCCTGATTTTAGTTATAAACAGTATACGTCTTTGAGATTTCCAGAAAAAAACCCCAGAGACATTAAGAAAGAAAGAAGAAAACCAAATAATACTTTCCCAGAAGCAACAGTTCACCTGCCCAGCATCAGGAATGAGCCTGCTGTGAAGTCCACAGCTCCTCTGTTTATAACTACATTTGCCTGGCTGGATGCACTTAAAGAGAAGACAATGTTTGTGAAGAAAGGAAAATATCCAAGCAGTGTTTACCTCAATCCCAAGCCACATGACTTTAGACAGGTAACAAAAATGATTTGATCCTAAATAAAGTTCATGGGAGCGTATGATTCTTTTTAACCATTTCTTAATTATGACAACTATTATATGAACAAAAAACTAAAGAAGGGATAGATAAGGCCCAGTGTGTATCATTCTACATCTTTACTTCTCATGCAACTTAGACTCATCAATAAATGACAGCAGAGAAAGATAAAACCCATATCTGTTCGGTATGATGACTGACTCTAGATTGTGTCTTCTTAGGTTTGAAGACAATAATGGATATTTAGAGTTGACTGAACATAGATTTCAGGTACCTGGAATTTGTAATATAAGTCAAAAAGTATTGCTACAAACCATAGAAATCTTTACTAAACAGAAATATAAAAATATGAAGCTTGTTTCGTGATCTATCACCCACCCACGTCCATTATTTAGGTAACAGGTGGCTGAAGGTGGTACCACCTCTCTGTCTCACCTGTCCCCGTCAGGAGTGGTGTGCTCTTCAATTTATAGCATATCACAGCAACAGGTTTGTGATCATCAAGGGATTTGAATCATGTTCCATTTTAATGTTTTTTGGGTTGTTTTTTTTTTGCATTTTTGGAACAGATAAAAAGTCAGAAAGAACAAGTTCAGGACTGTAGGGTGCATGGAGTAAGTAAGGTTCCCAAAGAATTCTTGTAGGACAGGCCTTGCCACCTTCTAAGAAGGAACAGGTGGTGAACAGAAAGTCCTGGACACAGCTTTCCCGGCCCTTCCTTTATCCACGTAGTTTTCCATTTTCTTAAGACGTCCTCCTAGCCCACCTGACCATCCTGTGTTCCTCAAGAAGAAATACCAAGAGCATCCTTTTGGGATCCCAGAAAACAGCTGCATAACCGTCTGAGCTGACCCTTCTACCAACAACATCCAGTCAGTAGATCCCTTTGGAAGCTAGTCTTTTGGTCTCTCTCAATATTTTTAAATACTTTTATTGGGGGCTCTTCAGACATCTGACAAGACTAAGACACAGATATCACTAAGAGAACTTGCTACGAGCCGTCCACGGAGCATGGGATATTTTAAGCATATTTTACTTGGAGTAACTCCATGAGTGCATGAATTGGAACCCTAGGAGCAGTACTTTCAGTGAAATCCTCTAAAAGAACAAATGGATGAATACATAAAAATTACTAGTGGATATTGTATAATTGTAGTACTTCCAATGATTGATAATTTTAAAAATAGTTCGACAAGTTAGGTTGATTAGCTTAAAACAGAGTTTTACTTAAAGTAAAACGTGAGCTGAAAACATAATCCAACAAGATACGAAGATGCCGTGCCACTGAGTTGTTTCTGCCGTGTAATGACGTAGGCGCAGCACAGAATACAACACTGTGCAGCCACTCCCCAGCCTCGTGATTGTTCTGATATTTGAATCCATGGCTGCAACCACTGCGTCAACCCATTTGTCCAGGATCTTCCTCTTTTTCTCTGTCCCGTTATTTTATCAAGTATGTTGTCCTTTGCCAGGGACTGATCTTCCTGACAACATGTCCAAAGTACGTAAGATGAAGACTCGCCATCCCGCAATACGCGGACGGTGAGTCTTGCAGCTGAAATGAGGACTCGCTTGCTGAAAGGGAGAAGGACTTGAAGCACTTGCTGATGAAGACAAGGACAGCAGACTTTCACATGGACTTTAGTTCAATGTAAAGACCACAAAGGTTTCCACAACTAGGTCAATAGTTAACATCATGATAAACAGAGAACAGACTGAAGTTGTCAAAAATTTCATCCACAATTAATGCTCCTGGAAGCAGAAGTCAAGAGATAAAACGATGCAACTCGTTAAAGTGTTGAAAAGCCAGGCTATTACTTTGAGAACGAAGGTGCGTCTCATCCCAGCCAGGGCATTTTCAGTGACTTCATGTGATTGTGAAAGTCGGACATTGAATAGGGGAGAAGTAGAATTGATGCACTTGAACGGTGGTGCTGGTGAAGACGACTGAAAGTACCAGAGACTGCCAAAAGAACAAATGAGTCTGTTCCGGAAGACGTGCAGCCAGAATGCTCCTTAGAAGCAAAGATGGTGAACTTCGTTTGATATACTTTGGACATGTTATCGGGAAAGACTAGTCCCCGGAAAAGGACATCACGTTTGGTAAAGTTGAGGGGCAGTGAAAAAGAGGAAGACCCTCAGCAAGATAGATTGTCAAAATGGTGACAACCCTGGCTCAAACTAAGAAAAGTTGTGAGGAGGGTGCAGGCTGGATGGTGTTTCATCCTGTAGTCCGTAGGGCGGCCACGAGTCAGAATGGACTCCACCTCACCTAACAGCAGCAACATATGGAGAATATGAAGGTAGTTTGTGCTTAAGCCCATAGCGTATAGGCAAATGTGGCTCTTGTGGGGCACACAGGGAAACAATAGGACTGAAGTTGTTGTTGCATTGCTGGTGTGTGTCACTGAGTTCATTGTCTCATAGTGACCCTGCAGAACAGAGTGAGACTGATTCATAGGACTTTAGACTGTCATCTTTATAGAAGCAAACCACCAACCTTTGGGTTAACACCTGAGTGCTGAACCACCATGCTACCAGGGCTTTGGACTAATATACTGTATATTCCCTTTGAAAGGCAGGAAAATATTAATCCCATTGGGGAAATGTGAGATGGCATTTAAGAGGAAAGCCTCTGGGATCAGATTATCTCTATTCTGCTACTTTTAAGAATTTTGGGACAAGTTTCAGAGCCTTTCCCTTATTTTAATTTAGGATAATGATATAAGCACTGCTTATTTCATGTGGTGATTATAACTCAGCAAGGAGTCACTATGCAAAGTATGCAAAATATTTACAAGGCCTGGAATATAGAGTTATTAAATGAAATTAATTCTAATGAAGTATTAGCACAAATCTTGGGAAATAGGATATGTAAGCACCTAATTCTATTCCAGCAAGATCTGTTATCATTTGGGGAAAAGCAGAGGCCAAGTAGATATAAAATGACATTGGTTTATGTAAATATCTCATTAGTTACAGTTAGGATTATAAGAGTTGAATGCATAGACTTTAAAGGAGCAGAAGATATTTGAATTTTCACTTAATTTGTTTCTCAGGAGCCCGGGTGGTGCAATGGTTACATGACCATCCACGAATATTGCAGTTGGTGGTTCAAACCCACTGGCAGAGAAAGCCTTGATTTCTATAAGCAGAGAAAGTCTCTGTTTATCCATAAGCTTATCTCTGTAATCCGTAAAGATTACAGCCAGGGAAACCCTGCGGGGGCAGTTTAAGTTTGTTGCATTGTGTCACTATGAACGTTGGAACAGACTCGATGACATCGCACTACAATAATTGGCTTCTATCTAGGAGACTGAGCTGGAGGCAAAGTGATAAAAATTGTGCAACCACCAGATGTCAGTATTGTCACCAACTGAAACCCAAGAGTAGGCTTTCGAACTTGGCCTCGCATCCTATTTAATTGGTGACAAATCTCATCCATCTCAGAGAGTTTCTTTCTTTAGGGCTTTTACTAGTTCCCTAATTGTGACAAGAGCTAGAGCCATTCGCTAAAAAGAAAATCCTATGCAACTTCTGTCGGTTCCTCCCCAAATCCACTGTTTATGCTCGGATTTTTTTCCCCAGTTTTCAATTGGAGAGTGATGTTTTATTTCCTCACCAAGTTGTAATGATGATACAAACTTCAATTCAAACTGGTTTATTAAACCAATAAAAAAAGGAAAATGAGTTTGTTTTACACCTTAATAACGATAATCAAGTTTGTTCTAGACATTATTTCAGCTTTGTTCAATATTCTTGCTATGTCCCTGAAATAAGTTCAACTTCAAAAGATAATATATAAAAACGTGCTTCAAGGAAGTCGCTGGGTGATGCAAATGTCTAAGAGTTCAACTCACAGCTGAGAGTTTGTTGTTCAAACCCACTGAGAGGCACCGCAGAAGGCAGGACTGGCAGTCCACTCAGATCAAAGCGGCAGCACACGGGGGCCTCACGTGCTGACTCAACTGCAGCGGGTTTGCTTTGATTTTATGCGCATTTATCATTAAGCTCCACAGTTCTGAAAATTTCATTTCTGTCTTGTTTAAAATACACTTTCTAATATAGTCACTCAAAACCCAAACCATACCCAACCCACTGCCGTCAAAGGGGTTCTGACTCATGGAGACGTTACAGGATAGAGTAGTACTATTCCTTAGGGTGTCCCAAACTGTAACTCTCCATGAAAACAGCCCATCTCACTGTTCTCCCAAGGCAAGCCTGATGGGATTGAATCACTGATTTTGCAGTTAGCCAATGTTTAACTCACTTGCCCCACTGTGTTGCCAGGGACCCATATTTTTCAAGGGTAACTGAAATAGTTCCTTGTACCATAAAATGTGAAATGCTCAACTACGAACTAAAAATT
>NW_022103920.1:69355489-69361224 GCF_000313985.2 Echinops telfairi
CTGTCTTTTTTAATCACTTTATTGGGGGGGGGGCTCTTACAAATCTTATACCAATCCATCATTCAATTGTATTAAGCACACTTGTACATACGTTGCCATCAACATTTCCAAAACATTTTTTTTCTACTTGAGCCCTTGGTATGAGCACCTTTTTCCCCCTCCACCCCCGACCCTTCCACCCTCGTGAATCCTTGATCAATTATATATTATTGTTATTTTGTATCTTACAATGTCCCTTCATCCACATTTGTTATTCTTCCCCCATTCCTGTCTTTTTCAAACATAGTTTTTCAATTTCCTGGTTTTGTATGTGTCCCTGCTATTTCTGTGGGTGTGCTAGTTGCAAAAAAAAAAATTACAGCTAATTTTTAAAAAGTTAATACTTTTAATGATATACTAAAAACTTAAATGTCCAGTTAGTCAATGGCAGCATTCCATTTATTTTGTTACCCACGTGCTTAATATCTTGTTAGTTTGAGTTTGTTACTCAATCTGCCTGAGTAGAGAAGAAATAGAACATAGTATTAAGAGTACAGCTACTGGAGCCAGATTGTGTCACTTTGATTCTTGACTTACTGCCCATCCCGTGCCTTCCTCGCCTAGACCGTGGATTGACTGTGATGGAATCCACATCGCAGGACGGTTGTGAGCCACCAGACTGAGCACAGTGCTTCTCTCGAGTGAATGTGTATGACCCAGTGTGCTTCATTTGGAAGTCATGAGCAGCACTCACAAGCTATATTTACATCTTAAAATTGTGTATCATTATGAACAAAACATGACGGCAATAACAGTGGGATGATAATGGTGAATGTTATTTCCTTGTGTTGAAAATGAGAATTTTTTGAATTGGAAAATTAATATACTTATAAATCATGTGCATGTTATTTGGTGGGTTATAGTTATACAAGTCGGTTCAGGTGTGATTAAAATGGAACACGTGGACTTCCTTGTGTGCTCTGCAGTAAGCCATTAGGAGAGAAATGCCAGAGACCCTCTCTTGGACACAGGCTAGGAGCTCAGGAAACGCCCTAGTACAATATAAAGCAGAATTCCAGGTACACGCCACGTTGTAAAGTAGTAATTGAGAAGTTTTATAAAAAGGCTTCTGAGAGATGAAAGGAAATGGGATTTGAATTGGACTTTGAAACAGAAGGACCACATGAATTGCAAAATAAATTATAGACATGATAAGCAAACTTTTATTTACCATTTATAAATCACTTATATTTTGCCACTCCTAGGTCCTGATGTCCCATAAATGACAACATATTCTGAGAGAATTCATGAACGGAGACAGTTGTAATTAATTGCTAAGTTGGTCATTTGTCTTTGTGTGTCTAGTGTATGGAGGCCAGTTACTGAAAGACGATAAACAGAAGAACGGTTCAGAAAGATTTATTACCTATATGCCTCGTGAATGCCCCTGGCATGCAAACCTAATTTTACCCAAAGACCCATGGCCCCTAAGATTGGCTTCCTTCACGGTGAGTCGGTGGACAGCTGTTGGGAAGTGTCTTCGGCACGGTGGGAACAGTTGGGGCAGTGCAGCAGGAGCCTTGGATTCACTCTCGTGTACAATGCAAGGCACCGGAGCGATGCTGTGGGTTAGGCATTGGACTGTTAACTGCAAGGTGGGTGGCTCAAACCCAACGACTGATTCTCGAGACAAACCTGAGGCTGTTTGCTCCGGTTAAGATTCGCCACTCTCAGAACCCCAACGCGGGGCTGCTATGAATCGGAATAGACGCGATGGCAGTGGGTTTATATGTTTAGTGCACAGAAACTAAGGTAAAGAAAGCTTGCAAATCTCGTAAATGCAAAAGGGGATTGCTTATCTAGGAATATTATATTCTTTTCTTACCACAGAGGAGTGCTGGTGGGCAAGCCCTGATTGCTACCCACAGTGGGGTGCTCCACACCTGTCCGTTCTTCTACAGGAGGAAGGGAAGGCTGTTTGCTCTCCAAGAAACCCTGCAGAGGGACCTTGAGGGCAGTGAGCTGGTTTCTGATTACAAAAATAGTTGGTATGGTGAATGTGAGATCTGTATATTGTCAAGGATTTTCTCTAAATTACTGTTACCTCTTTATGAACAGCTTATTATCCCTGCATTTCTAAGCAGAATAGGTTAAGGCCTGAACATGCGGATCCGGCTTTTACAGCAAAAGTTGTTAGGTAGCAATACAAAAATTAAAATCTATATGTTCTTGTTTTTGCTAACTTCCTGGGCACTGTCTTCCTGAAGAGACACAGAAGGAAGCATGATGCCTACAGTGCATTTATGGATCGTGTGGAAGAAAAGTTTAGCCAAGCACACAAGAACAGGTGGGCAAAAAACTTTAGAATTTGTTGTCAAGCACTTATGCTCTTTCAAACTGTTACTCAGTTACTCTTGTAAGTCATATGTACTGCACCCTATGGAAGTTTTGCTATCATAATCAGTTGCCATGGAGTTGTTTCTGATTCTTGATGACCCCATGTGTATCAAAGTAGAGTGTCCTCTGTAGGGATTTCAATGGCTGATGTTTTAGGATGTTGATAACCAAACCTTTCTTCCAAGGCACCTCTAAGTGAACCTGAACCTCCAGCATTTCAGTTAACTGTCAAAGACGTTAACTCTTTATACCATCCAGGCTCTCCTCGACGGTCACAGAAGCTATCAATGGGGCATTTGGATGCTATTCAGACCCTTTTAAAGGGAGTCCGAAAGAATCCAGTCTCTGGCTCAGATTCTAATTTTTTTCCTAGGTTTCACTGGGAATGCTGGGAAACTATTGCTATGTCAAGGCACAAGCTTTAGCAATTGGAGAGTTCCTGCCTATTCTCTCCTCAGCCTGTGTGATTCCAGAGCATTTCTGCCAGACCTCCAACGGCCGGCCAGCAGCTCGGCACCCTCTCATGGGGAGCTTTCTCTGCCGGCCAGAGCTCCACAAACAAACTGGGGGGGGGAATGTCTCCCAGGAGCAACCCTCAAGCTATGAAGTAATTGTTTTGCACAATTTCCCAGAGTTCCCCAAACTAATTTCTTACGCTTTGTTGGCTTCCTGCCTTTTCCTGTCTCACACCCTCACATTCTCGCCTATGTTTTTGAGATCACTCTTGGATCCTCTAGAATCCCATTCCAGTGTCTGCTTCTGGGGAAACCTAAATTGAGATGGCAGGAAACAGAACAATGGCTATGTTCATTATCCTAAAAGGTCGAGAGCTTGGCTTTGAACCCCAGCCTTAGCATCTGCTTTTGCACAGAGTATTTAACCACACTCTTCCTCATTTTTTTTACCTGTAAAATTCAGATAATGTGTACTGTCCTCAGCTGCAGACAAGAGGCATCTGAGTGACAGTGTACTCTATGGATTCTTCTCTTTCATCTGTCAATGAAATCTGTAGGAAAAAGGTGGAAGGGTACTGGAAAAAGTTGGAGTTTGGTCAAAATATGTTCAAATTCTAACAGAACCACCATCATCCTGTGCTCTTGGATGACTTGCTTCATTTTCTGACCTTATTTGCTCAATAGAACAAGGGAATACTGTGTGACTAGAACAAGGGAATACTGCCTTGTTTAAACATAAGGAAAGTATGCTTTAGAGTGGTATTTTCTCATCATACTTATTCAGTGTGTGTGCTGAGCAAATCATCTGAGAAGGTAGCTAATATGAAGAAGAGGGCAGCATCAGGATTGGAGGATGGTTTATGAACAACCTGGCATATACAAAGGACACAACCTTGCTTGCTGGAAGTGAGGAGGCCTTGAGACACTTGCTGATGAAGATCAAGGATGGCGGCCTTCAATATGGATTACAACTCAATGTAAAGAAAACCAAATGCTCACAATTACACCAATGGGTAACATCACGATGAAGTTGACCAGGATTTTGTCTTACTTGGATCCACAGTCAACCTTTGAGGAATCCAACAAGGCATTGCATTGGGGAGATCTGCTGCACAAGAACTTTTTTAAAGCACTGGAGAACAAGGATGTCACTCGGAGGTGTAAGGTGTGCCTGATCCAAGCTCTGGTATTTTCAGTGACCTCATATGCATGTGAAAGTTGGACATGGGATATGAAAGACTGGACAGGAATCAATGCATTTGAATTATGGTTCTGGTGAAGAATGTTGAAAGTACCATGAACTGCCAAAAGAACAAACATCTTAGAAGAAGTAAATCAGAATTTTCCTTGGAAGAGCATTCTTGGTCTCTTTAGACATGTTGTCAGAAGAGGCCAGTCCCTGGAAAAGGACATCATGTTGGTGAAGTAGAAGGACAGCAGAAAGGAGGAAGGGCCTCAAGGAGATGGATTGATCCAGTAGATACAATAATGGGCTCAACTATCACATCAATCATGAGTCTGGTGCAGGACCAGGCAGTGTTTCCTTCTGTTGGACATAGGATTGTTGTGAGTCAAAATCATCTTGATGGCACCTAACAGCAACATCTTGTAGCAAAATGCAGGATACAACAACAAAGAAATGAAATGGCAGTCTGTCCTTCATAGTTTCATAAAGCTATTAGAGAAGTCTAAGCCCCCTGTTGACTGGTAACGCTATGATTCGGGGCGTCCTGCTTCAGCCAGAACCTCAACCTTCCTATCAGTCACTAGGAAACATCTTCTATTAGCCTACATCTTCTATGTACCTCAATAGCCCATAGGCTTCTCAGAACAAAAGTATTTTGATCCAAAATTACATTTTATCATTAATATTTTCTTATCAAAGCCCAATATAGTAAATAAATGAGACTCTGCAAGTGTTCAATGATAACATGGCTTAATTTCTTTTCAAATGAGGACTTTTCAAAAATTCTTTTATTGGGGGCTTTTACAGCTTTTTAAAAAAATCATTTTATCGGGGGCTCTTACAGCATTTATCACAATCCATACTTTCATCCATTATGTCAAGCACATTTGTGCATATGTTACCATCATGATTTTCAAAACATTTTCTTTCTACTTGAGCTTTTGGTATTAGCTCATTTCTCCCCTCCCCCACCTTCCTTCCCTCATGAATCCTTGATGATTTATAAATAATTATTTTTTTCATGTCTTAAACCGACTGCTGTCTCCCTTCACACACTTTTCTGTTGTTTGTCCCCCGGGAGAAGAGGATCACAACTGATCATTGTAATCGGTCCCCTCTTTCTCCCCCCACCTTCCCCTTACCCTCCTGGTATTGCTACTCTCATTATTGGTCTTGAGGATCCTATCTGTCCTGGACTCCCTGTGTTGTGAGCTCTTATCTGCACCAGCGTACATGCTCTTGGCTAGCCAGATTTGTAAGGTAGAACTAAGGTCATGATAGTGGTGGGAAGGAAGCATTAAAGAACTAGAGGAAAGTTGTATGTTTCATCAGTTCTATACTGCACCCTGACTGGCTTGTCTCTTCCTGTGACCCTTCTGTGAAGGGATGTCCAGTTGCCAACAGATGGGATTTGGATCTCCACTCTGCACTCCCCGTCATTCACATTGATATGATTTTTTATTCTGGGTCTTTGATGACTGACACTTGATTGCATCGACATCTCATGATCACACAAGCTGGTGTGCTTCTTTCATGTGGGCTTTTTTGCTTCTCAGCTAGATGGCCACTTGTTTATTTTCAAGCCTTTAAGACCCCAGACACTATATCTTTTGATTGCTGGGCACCACCAGCTTTCTTCACCACATTTACTTAAGCACCCGCTTTGTCTTCAGCGATCGTCGGGAAGCTGAGCATAACAGAATGCCAGGTTAATAGAA
>NW_022103920.1:69362396-69370764 GCF_000313985.2 Echinops telfairi
CTAGATGGCCGCTTGTTTACCTTCAAGCCTTTAAGACCCCAGACGCTATACCTTTTCATAGCCAGGTACCATCAGCTTTCTTTGCCACACCAAATGAGGACTTTCTAATGTGTCTTGTTGGAGCTCCCTCCTCTTAGCATGAAATATCTTTGACAAATCCCATAGTTTCACAGACATGTTCATTTGTATTAACAGGCTCATTTCCTTGATGGAAATGCACTTTCAGCCAAGAAGAAGTTAAAGCTAGAGTGAAAAATGTACTCACACCATACCAAAAAAAATGTACTTACACCATACATAAAATCTTAAATCGTGTAGATTTTAGCTCTAGTCTGAAAACAATAAAGCTTCTAGAACAAATTTGGAAAATTAAATGATTTCCTAAGTAGGATTAAAAAATTAAAAAGATACTGCACACAAGGAAAAAGTGATAATATCCAACTTGTTTATATTCATCAAAAGATACAGTAATAGTGGGGAAAGGTAGCCATAGCATTCACAGAAGAATGCCGCTACTCATAGACAAAAAGTGTTATGTCAATAACATAAAAATTCTTGCAACTAGATAAGAAATAAATAATCCAATAAAAATGGTCGAGGACATTGAACAAGAATTTTACAAAATTTTACTACAGTACGCCCTAAAATACTAGTACACATCTATTGGACTAGCTAAATGGAAAAGAGTAACGGTGTGGAGCACAAGTAACGGTGTAGAGCAACTAAACGCAGACTGCTACAGGGGGTATCAATTGGGGCAATTACGTTGGAAACTCGTTTGGCAATATATTCTAAAGTTGGACATTTGTGTCTTCTAATTATACGAAGTGCTCTTTTATAGGTTGTTGCCACTGAGGCGATTCCGACTTATGGCCGCTCCAGAGTAGACGTTCTTCCCAGGGCTTTCTGGGCTGTAATCTTCATGAAGCTGATCACCTGGCCCTTCTGTCATGACACCACCGCCTGGATTCAACCAGCAGTCAAGACAAAACTATATATGTTTGCCACTAAAGGGCCTAAAGCATATTTAACTAAAATATGTAGGTGGTATCTACATCTGCATTACAATGTGTACAGGAATGTAGATAGAATTATTAGAGTAATAACTCTTAAAGGAGAAAAAAAAGTCCAAAGTCCAAATATGTAGACATATTTCATTGGGTGAATCTGCTGCACAATACCTCAATACAAGTAACGAAAAATGAGGATATTACTTTGAGGACTAAGGTACACCTAACACAAGCCTTAGTGTTTTCAGTTGCCTCATATGGATATGGAAGTTGGATGCTGAATAAAGAAGACTGAAGAAACATTGACACATTTGAACTAGGTGAGCCATATTAAAAGCACCATGGACTCCCAAAGAACAAGCTTCCATCTTGGAAGAAGTACAACCGGAATGCTCCTTAGAGGCAAGGATGCTGAGACTTCCTCTCATGCACTTACTTGGACATGTTAACAATCCCCAGAGAAGGACATCATGCCTAGTAAAGTGCAGAGGAAGCTAAGAGAGTTAGGCGCTCCATGATATGAACTGACAAGATGAAGTAACTCCGTGGCTGTGACAGTGAGCTCAAACACATAACAATTGTGAGGATGATGCAGGACTGGGTGGTGTTGCATTCTGTTGTGCATAGGGTCGCCATGAAGCTGAACCCACACTCACCTAGCAACAATAGTTAGATAATGAGTTGTTATACCTACTGTCATCAAGTTAATTCTGACTCATAGAGTCGCTACAGTACAGGATAGAACTGACCCAGTGGGTAACTCTTTATGAGAGTATAGAGCCCAATCTTCTCCCTTGGAGCAGCTGGTGGTTGCAAACTGGTGACCTCGTGGGTGGCAGCCCGATGCACAGCTACTACACCACCAAGGCTCCCAGATCAGTTACGACAGAGCTAAGAAAATTAATGAAGTGTTGCTATGTACAACAGCATGCACGAGTCTCACAGATTACAGTAAGTTAAAAAAAACAACAACAGATGCATAAAGGTATATGTTACATTATTTTCTTTATATATAGGAAATTTTGACCATGTGTTAGAAACAGGTGATTGACTTCCTTCTGTTGGGAGAAGCAAGTAGAATGTAGAGACTCTGTATCCTATAAATATAATATTTCCTGACCTGAGGGGTGGTTACATAGATGCAATCATTTTGTGACATTTCATAAAAGTATAATTTAATGCTTGTGCATTCTCTGTATGTATGTAAAACGTTAATAACTTTTTTTTAATTACTAGGAAGTTTGTTATAATTGCTTTAAGCTTTGAAGGAAAAGAACAGTCTCATCCATTCTAAATGAAAGTGCCAATTGGAACATCCTGCATATGTAATATCCCTAATCCCTGACATGCACTTCAAAATAAAGGTCTGCCCTGCAGCTCAGGGATCTGTAGTGGGAAAGTGGTCTCTTTTGGTACACTCTTTATATCTTTCCCCCACTGCATGCTATTGCTTCTTGGTTTGCCTTTCCCTCCCAATGTTTTAATGCCCAGAAGGAAGGGTGCAGTCATTATGGGCACCCTCTAAGTTCTCCCAGGGATGTCTGAGAGTCTCTCCTCCAGGAACTCCCAAACTACCTTGTGCTGAGGGGCAGCACAAGTGGTCGTTGTATCATCTGTATCTCAGCAACATCTAGTCCATGATTGCTTTTAGTTACCTCCAATTTCTACAAACTATCATTCTGAATCCCCACCGTTGGCTTTTTGGAAATGATGCCTCTTTCCTTTTTCATCGCAAACAGACAGGGTCCTTCACAGTGCTTTCCCCTAACTACAATGTCTCCTACTTCACAAACAGCTTCAGAATTTTTATTTTGTATCTAGTCAATTTCAATGGAACAGGGCTATGTTTTTAAAAAAATCATTTTATTGGGGACTCTTACAGCTCTTATAACAATTCATACATCGACTGTATCAAGCACATTTGTACATATGTTGTCATCATCATTTTCAAAACATTTTCTTTCTGCTTGAGCCCTCTTTTTACCACCACCCCCGCCCCCATGACCCCTTAATAAATTATAAATTTGATTATTTTCATATCTTACACTGATTGCTTCCCCATGGTTTCTGTTATTCATCCCCCAGTAGGGGGTGGTTTCCTTATGCGTCAGTTATTGAGATCAGCTCCCCCTTCCTCCCCTCTCCCCACTTTCCTCCTACCCTCCTGGTATCGCTATTCCCATTTCTGTTCCTGCAGGGTTTATCTGACCTGGATTCCTTGTGTCCTGAGCTCTTATCTGTACCAGTGTACATGCTCCTGTCTAGCCCACAGTGAAAGGCAGGACTGGGGTCATCAGAGTGGGGGCTGAGGAAGCTTCAAGGAACACACAATATTGTGTGTTTCATCAGTGCTATACTGTGCCCTGGTTGACTCTTCCCTTCCCTGTAACCCTTCTATGAGGGCATGTCCCATTGTCTACAGATGGGTTTTGGATCTCTGCTCTGACCCCCCTCATTCTCAACAATATGTTTTTATTGTTTGTTTGTTTTGGGTCTTTCAATGCCTGTTACCCTATCCTATTGAAACCTCATGATTGCATAGACTGGTGTGCTTTTTCCATGTGGGCTTGTTGCTTCTCTGCTAGATGGACACTTGTTTAACTTCAAGCCTTTAAGACCCCAGATGCTATATATTTTGACAGAAGGCACCATGAGCTTCACCACATTTGCTTGTGTACCCATCTTGTCTCCAGTGATCGTGCCAGGAGGGTGAGCAGCACAGAATGCCAGGTTGTTAGAACAAAGTGTTCTTGCATTGAGGCAGGGCTTGAGCAGAGACCCAAAGCCCATCCACTACCTCAATGTATTACCATATAAATATATGTACATACACCAATACCTCTTTTTTTGAATTAATTCATTTATATATGTACACACCTATGGTTTTAAGGATGGAGATTCTTAACTGAGATTTAGGGCTTTCTTAGAAATCCTTGATTTTGCATTATCTAGTTGCCTTTTATACATCAAAATCAACTGTGCAAGACTCATTCATAGTTATGTTGTTAGGTCTCAATTCTCTCTTGAAGTATGCAATGTTTAGGACTACTATTGATATTATTATTTCAATCTTATAAATGAGAAAACTGAGGATCTCATTAAGATTTAATATTAAATTCATTTATTCAAGATGGTACTCCAAAATACTCCCATGATACTGCAGCACCCCATACCATGTGTGTGCTTTCTGCTACAAAAACTAGTTTACCTTTGCTATTTTGTCAACTCCAGCACATGGTGACCCATTGGGACCACAATAGATATGTGTTTCACAGGGTTTTTAATGGCTCCCTTTCCCCCCACGGGCAGTAGATCTCTAGACCTGTCTTATGAGCCACCTCTGGGTGGATTCCAGTCACCAACTTTTCAGTTAGCATTACCTGTTTTTACCATCCCTGCTAAGCAACCAAAAATAAATTAGACTGTTTAGCTAACATGAAGTTCTAATTCCCTATTATAACTGTAGTCATGCTCAACTATTCTATTTTGTAATTACGATGTTCGGAGTTTAGTTTTAGACAGGGATATCTACAGGTAAGTAAAATAACTAATCAAATGCTATCCAGAATTTGCATCCAGATTTCTAGACTCATGGGGGATGGGCCATGTACATCTCATCTCTGACAGAAACCAAGACAGGACATTCTTGTCTCACATTTCTCTTTTTTCCCTGTATAGATGTGTTCAAAAGCATAGGGCTTCCTGAACTCTCGACTGAATGTCTGTCTTCCGTGAGTCCCCAAATGGGAACATCGGTGAAGTGTGGCACCATCCTGGAAGCTAGGAGACTGTGCCCTGCCAAAGACGCAAGACGTCCCAAAGCACCGAGTGCTCCAAGTCAGCGAGCGCGCCTTGAGTGCTTCCTGTTGCCACATAAAGCCAGTGCCATCCTGCCTTTCCTTTAGTTTGTGAACTTTAGCTGTTCCGGATATTAATGGAATTAGGGATAAAACTTGTCATGTCTCAAGGCACTCAACATTAGAGATATTCTAGATTCTAAGCTAAGAAGAGTCAGAAAGACGCAAATAATGATTACTATTTTGGGCCCTCCTACAATATGCTAGTTACTGTGGTAGGTTTTCTCATATATATTTTTTCACTTAAACCTCATAAAAAAATAGACCAAGTAGAACTTATTATCTTGATTTTATGATGAGGAAACCAAATCCATAATAGGGATTCTATGCAAATGCCATAATTCAAGGTGGCCTCTCATACATGAACACAAATGCAGCACAACTCTTGGTATATGAAAATGGCCCCTGCACAATGTCCCTCTATTCATTATTCAAACACCAATACCATATGGTTAACATAAATAATATCCATATTGGTTCATATGTATTTGCAAAACTTTGTCTTAAATTCTAACACAAAGTGTTTCAAATTTTATATGGTTGCTTTGAGTATGTATATATATATGTATATATATATATTATATTTAGAGTATTTCTTATTTTACATGGTTGCTGTGAGTCAGAATTAATTGAATGGTAGTGGTTTTGGTTTGACTTTAAAAATTTGATCTGCACTTACCATATTATACAATCAATGAATCGGTCATCTCAAGAAGGGCCGTGCTGCCATGGTCACAACCCACGGTGCAGCCTTTAGAGGGTTCATCCTGTGCCCCGAGATTTTCTGAGGATCCCCAGTGACTGTTGAGCTGCTAACCAAAAGATCAGCAGTTCAAAAGCACCTGTTGCTCCATTGGAGAAAGAAGAGGCTTTCTACTCCTGTGAAAATGTACAGTGTTGGAAATCCACAGGAACAGTTAGAATTTGGCCTATGAAGTTGAATCAACTCAATGGCAGAGAGTTTGGTTTGAAGTACACTTTTCTGTGGGAACCTTGGAGGCATAGAAACAACCAAATATTTTCACTGGGGAAAATGAGAGAGAGAGAGACTAGTGTAGCAAGTAGGAGAGTTTATTTTGTGTTAGGGTGACATTCTACAGTTGTGTTTGTTCCCGTAACTAAATCATATTTCAGGAATCTCAGTTTTCAGTTGTTTGTTTGTTTTTCTCAAGTTAAAAAAAAATTGGTTCCTGAAAAATTATAAAGTGTAGCATTCAATCTTTCTCTGTTCTGTGATAATGTTTCTTAGTAAATAAAGGTATATGTATGTGCTTTGTGTTTAGTTTATATTTAAAAGGTAGCATGAGCTGAAATCATTGAAATCTATCTTACATTTTCATACTATATTAAAACAATTCAGAAATCACCACCCCCCATTTTTAATACTGTTTTAAGAAATGAATTTGGGAAAGAAAATTGCCAACTAACAAAGGCAAAACATGTCCTCAAATATCAGGCTTGGAGAATTTATCATCCAAAGGAAAGAGGAGGTCTTTTTTTGAACATGTTGAATTACTCTGTAATTTAACTTGAAAAATCCAAAGAGAATAAAAAGATTCAACATTTCTTACTATCACTTTTAGTGGAAAACAAAGAGGTCACTGAATGTAATGTACCAGCCAGTTTTATTGGTTGAATTCCAACTTATTTCAGTATCACCATGAAAACTTTTTGAAATAAAGCCAAATAAGTATTCAATAGCTCTGTTTACATAATCAAAATTAAGTGGAAAGATGAGACAATGAATTACATCATTTCTCAAAGGATGTTCAGCAATAATTCAACTTCCCTGGAGTTTAATTTTATTTGTTAACTTGTATGTAGCCCAACACTTTTCAATGGCTAATCAACGATGTTGAGCTGTGGCTCCAAGGAGCTGGGAATCCATAACGAGGTCATCTGTGCCTGCTGCAACTCCAAGACTGTTCCGGGAAAGCCCTTCAATGAGCACCCACTCTGGTGGTGCTCTGGAAGAAGCACTGGGTTCAAAACCACCAGCCGCTCCCCAGGAGAATGATGACACTGCTCTTATCAAGATTTATAGTCTTGGAAACCCTAAGGAGCAGTTCTGCTCTGTGCTATAGGCCATATGGTTGAGATCCAGTTGGTGTCAGTGGCTTGCTATGTTCAACCACTCTATTTGGCCCTGGGATACAATAATTCATGGAGCTCCCATAGGAGAGACAAACAATGAACAAGATAAATAAGGAAGTTCAGTTTCAGGAGAAAAAAGGAAGAAAGGGAAGATTTTTTAAAGTGTGTATGTAAGGAAGGGATGAGTCAACCAGGATGCAGTATGGAACTGATGAAACACACAATATTCCTCTGGTTCCTTGAGGGTTTCTCACTTCCCACTATCATGACCCCAGTCCTGACTTTCACTGGGGGCTACACCGGAGCATGTACACAGGTACAGATAAGCGATAGTGCTCCCAACACACAGAATTCAGGAACAGGAATGGGAGTAGATACACCAGAAGGGCAGGGGGAAGGTGGGGAGTGGAGTGGAGGAAGAGGGAACCAATCAGATCCTAGATTCAAGATGGCAGCCTAACCTTGGTTGTTCTTGAGTTGGCTGGACCTTGTCTCTGGGCTCTCCTTCAAGGAAACAATCCACTATCCTTATCAGCAGGTTGTGTGCCCCACCTACAGTGCAACAGACAAGTGTCTGCTTGCTCAAGATGGCTGATGCCCTCAGGGAGACTACCTGCTGTGTGCTAGCAAGCAGCAGACAACCTGGGGAAAAAACTTTCTGTATCCCAAGGTTCTGAAAATATTGCATAACAGTGTGCGACAAAAAAAAAGACCTGATTTGTGGTAGACAGGGGACTGGTTTTGCCACCACGACACTGTATATAGCACTCAAGGTTGTACTTTGACTTTCATGGACTCGTTTTAATTTTCTTTAGCTTCAACTTGAACCTGCATATCGGCAATTGATGGGCTGTTCCTCAGTCAGTCTCATTCTTGCTGACGATGTGAGGCTGCTCCATTGTTTCTCCGCACAGATACAGTAGATTGGACTCCTGTGTATTCCATCTGGTGAGGTCCATATGTAGAGTCAAGTTTTGTTGTTGAAAAAAGTATTTGCAATGAATAGGTGTGAGTCTTTCAAAATTCTGTCATGTGATCTCTGGAGCTATTTCTGTAGCTAGGTCAGACTTTCCAGCTGTTGATCCTTTTTCTTTATTCCCAAATTTCATATCCCAATCACCAGTAATTATAAATTCATCTTGACTTCATGTTTGGTTAATTTCACATTGGTAAAAACTTCAATTTCTTTATCTTTGGCATTAGTGGTTGTTGCATATGTTTGAATAATACTTATTTTAAGGGCTCTTCCTATAAGTGTATGATATTCTCCCATTGCTCACCACATTGCGCTTTTGGATAGATGTTGAAGAAAATCAACGGCATAAATATTTTTGGAGATAGTCTACTAACTCTTAATTTTTTATTAGCATTCATTATGGTTTCTTTTCTAATTGCTGAGGTAATGTA
>NW_022103920.1:69370943-69396263 GCF_000313985.2 Echinops telfairi
TATATATATATATCTTTGAAATTTTTGAGAAAAAATACATTTTACATGCATTTTATACCTGGGCCTAACCTACACAACTGAAAATATAATCATGCCAAGTGGACGTTTACTGATAGAATATTAATTTCTGAAGAACACTTAAACCAAGCTAGAAGGTGAAGAAAGCAGAAACTGCCAGGGTCTCAAAAATGATTTGTCTGAAAAGAACACAGTTTCAATAATTATTAGTATTTATTTTAACCACTTCTATAGAGGCCTCTGATTTCAGGGAAGGCCAACAATATCTAGAAAGGAAATTTAAAAATGAAAATAGTCCCAGCCAGGCTGCTTAATAGAGACCCATATAGCCAGAAACATTATGCCAAGCTACGAGCTGGACAGCTGAAGCAGTTTCAGACCAGCCATCAAACCTGACATTCAAATCAAATTACCCTAATCCTTGACATAGGTATCTCAGTTTGTTTTGTTTCTTTGCTGGAATTTAATCATCTGAATAAAAAGCTCACATTTTGTACAGAAAAATCTTTAAGCTCCCATTATGTTTTCATTTCCCTCCCCATCTTGTGTTTATTTGACAACATTCTATTTGTATTGCTAAAGTTGGTTGCCCTAAGGAAGAAAATAAGGACATTCAATTACCACCACATGCAAACATGTTTTACATGTAGATTAATATCGAAAGAGAGAAAAATTAAATTATAAAATTATTATAAGTAAACATAGGAGAATATTTCTAAATCCTGGTTTGAAAACGACAGCCTAAAGAGGAAAAAAGTCTATAAATAACCAACATAGATGAGAAAATGTAATAATATCTGAACACAAAGTTAAGATCCCCAAACAAAGAAATAAAAGAGACACAGCACAATAGATGAACATATAACATATGAGCATAAAATCCACAGACCATATATGTTGTGGTGTTAGATGACATCAATTATACTCCAGCTCATGTCTACCCTATGCAAACCCTGTGTAAAACAAAACATAACACTGCCCAGCCCTGGGCCATTCTCACAATTGTTATGTCTGAACTCCGTTGTTGCAAAGGTCTTCATATTTTTCATTACACTTATCTTTATCAAGCACAATGACCTTTTCCAGGGACTGGACTCTCCTGTTAACATGCCCAGAGTATGTAAGTACAAAAAGTTTCACCATCCTCAGTTCTAAATATATACATATATATGTACACATATATATATATATATGTGCAACCAGAATAAAGGACACATGCTCAGCTTCACTGTTACTTAAGGAATCAAACATTAAAGCCCAAAGCAATATATTTTTGCACCCATTATACTGATTAGAATTAAATAGATAATATTAAGTTTTGGATTAAGGTTTGAGAAAATGGACAGTGTCATACACAGTTTTTAAAAAATCATTTTATCGGGGGCTCATACAACGCTTATCACAATCCATACACATATCCATTGTGTCAAGCACTTTTGCACATTCGTTGCCATCATCATTCTCAAAACATCTGCTTTCCACTCGAGCCCCTGGCATCAGCTCCTCGTGGTTTTTTTTTGTCATACACAGTTTTGAGAAGTCTAAAATGTTGCACTTTGTTTGGAGAATACTTTTAGAATATGGCAATTTTAAAACAATGAGACCAAGATATATATAACTTACCTGGGAAAGTAGTCCACTGTAAGGAAAAAAATGCCAGGTGATCTAATAGATCATTTTGGTGCATATATGTACATACATATGTATATAGAGAGTGCATTTTCATATGTGCTTACATGTATGTGTGTATGACTATACACGCATGATTTAACCTATAGTGTGAATACAATAAATAGCAGCTATTAGTTGTATAGCCCTTAAATTGTACTAGGCACTATTTTAATCACTTTACATAATTTGGTTCCTCTATTCCTTAAAAAAACCCTTTGAGGTAGAATATACTTGCACAAGTCACCCAATAAATGTTGGAGCTGGGAATAGTTCCTTTCAGACTTCTCTGAAAGTGGGACAACAGAGCGCATGGCTCGACTGATGTTCTCGGCACCCAGGATCACCTGAATTCCAGACCCTGGAGTCACCCAGGAGCATTGTGAGCATTCTTGTAGCCATTTTCTGAGGTTTCTTTGTCTTTTAAATTTTTCAGGTTTGGACTTCTTTTCTTATGGAATAGCTAGTAGCCGAATTCTAACTTGGATGTCAAAATGGAATCAATGTGCACTCACTACTTTGGAGGGACATGAATTTAATCTTTTCAAGAAGAAATTGCATTCTGCTTGAAATTTTTTTCAGAAACCATATGTCTTCCCTAATGGAAAGCATTTTGAATATAATGAAAAAATTGTTTTTGAGGTAATGTGGATATTGATCCAATTAGTGGGACTCGCATGTGCCCAGGGTCTCTGGGTCTGAGATTAATGGGATGAGGCTTATTTCTTCAGAGTCACACAGTTATACAGGCCCCACCAAATGGCGGCACAAATAGGTGCAAACCCCAGAGATGGAAACTGGGGGTGAGCGCTGCCTAGCCCATAGGCCACTGAAGCGCTAAAGCACTAAGAAGCCAATAGACAGAAATACTGGCCATGCGGAGCCTGGAGAACACTTGTATCAGAGCCACAATTATATCGGCTAATTCTAGGTTTACTGAGAATGTGACTTCTTTAAAAGTTCAACCAGCAAGAAGAAATGTTCTACATTGGCCTACCCACGGCAATGGTTGTAAAGCGGAAGAGAGGCCTCCTCTACACATTCTTAGAGTCAAACAAGTGCAGTAGCGGTAGGGAAAGGCTGAGGTCAAACCTGCTGCTTTTATATTGCTTTGGGCCAAAAAATATTAAATGATGTCATTATTAGGGTTATGTGGAGATTGTCACTCACTTATTTTAGAAAAATAGGGCGGTGATTTCCAAGGCTAATTCAAACCAGCTGTAGCTTAAAACACTACGGAAGTTGTTTTCTAAGGAGAAATTTTTCTTCAGAGTGTATTTCAAGACAACTCAGGCCTTTTCCGTAGTTCACACACACTTGTTGAAATTTCCACCACACTCCTTACAACAAAAACTAAAAACTGAAACAAAAAAGTTCTTTTGAAGACATTTTTTGCCAAATATATATGTATATGTATATATAGTCATGCATTTTAATTAAATGGAAATGCTGTCCCAGAGAAAAACTATAACTAATAATGAGTATATTTATAAATTAGTTGTGAGGTACCTTTCTCTTCTTTTTATTCCTTCCTTCCTTCCTTCCTTCCACTCATTCTTTGAGGAGCCCAGGTGGTATAGTGGCTACTCGTTGGGCTGCAGTCTGCATGGTGGGCGGTTCAAAAGCACCAGCAACTCATGGGAGAAAGGCTGGACTTTCTTCTCGGTCTTGGAAAGCCGTAGGGGTCGCTGTGAGTCAGCCTTGACTCACCGGCAGTGAGCCTGGTTTTCGTTTCTTTCTTTGTACTAATTTAATCTTTACAACTACACAACTATAAGCGTCATTGAACATCCACTGTATGTTCTATGAAATAGGACATTATGTTATTTAAACATTGCGTGAACATGTCTAAATTATGAGCAACAACTTTCCCTGATTTTCCACCTCTGGATTGGTTCATCTCCAACTTCGTGGTCCCTTTCTTTCACCTTCAAATCAGGGCTGCTCCTTTGCCTCTTGTGGTTGCAATCACTAGCACTGGTTTTGCCGCGTTTGAGAACCATGGTGCACTTTATGGCAGTATTTTCTAAAGAATATTAGACGAGATAATGTTGTGATATTCAAGAAATGTGCAATACATGGGATCGGAGGCTGCAGCCTAAAAGTTGAACCACACGTTAAGTAATGGACTTCTTAGGTCAAAAGTAGAGTACATACATAAGTCAGTAACAGGCTTTAAAAAATAATTATGAAGACATATGTATTATAGGTTGCATAAATACTGTACCATTATATGCTTGGCAGCATAGTCACTATGCACCCAGGGACATGAAATAAATGTTTTGTATGTGAGAAGTTGATAGGTTCACGATGTTCTGTTCGCTAATCAGAATTTCTGAACTCTATTATAACCTTGTAGGCCAGCAGATGCAGATGTGGCCAGACTCAAATGGACAGTTATGTAGGTTTATGTAGTACATGTGTGTGTATGTGTTCCCACATGTGTTCTTTATTTATCATCATTTACAGGTGGAGAACATTAGGAGACTACTAAATTGCCAAAGGCCACCCAGATTATAAATGAAGCATCTGAAAATCAACTGATAATATTTTTTGTTTGTTTGTAATGTAAAGTCCAGACTTGAAACATCACGTTCTGCAGAAAAAAATTCAACTTTATTCTCATAATTCCAAGAAGGAAAGTTGAAGGCTACTTACATTAAAATTCCACTCTGGTCACCAAAGTGGTGGTACAAAGGAAATTTTGTCTGATGAATATCTTTTGAAAGATGTCACCTTTCTTTAAAAAAATGAACTAATCTTGCTTGATGTGACAGAGAGAAGAAACTCGATAATTGTCATGTTTTTAAAGCCAACTACCTGTAAAGCCTATAGAAATATAATGTCATGTTTTAAAAGCCTTTAGAGTGTTTCCACCAGCTTATCAACATTCTCCTTTATATTTTAATAATCATAAGTTAAAATGTTTTAATTCCATTAACTTTGAGAAATAATTTTAATTCTCTAATTCAGATTCCTGGGGTCTGCAATTTGCACAGCAGTTTAAGCTTTGGGTTGATAACTGGAAGGTTATGATTCAAATCTACCAGCTACTCCGTGGGAGAAAGCTGAGGTGGTATGCGCTCCTAAAGATGTACAGTCTTGGAAACTCTGTTCTACTCTGTCCAAGAGAGTCGTTATGGAAAGGAAACGATTGCATGTCAGTGGGTGGGGGGTGGGCTCTAAATAACATGGTTCATCCAAGAGATTACCCTGAGCTATTGGAACCCGTCTTTAAAAAAATTGGTTTTAAAGAGTTACATTGAATGAAACTATAGTTGAGATCATACGTTCCCAAACTGATTTGGTCTACAATCTTCCTTGCAAAAAATATATTATTCGGCACCCCCTTGCAGTGAAAAACCTTTGTCCTCTAGTCCATTATTCAGGATAAAGTGCAGGGCTCTGCTTTTGCAGCCCCTTTAGATGATTCCAGCGCCCTCCAGGGGGCGGTATCACCCACTTTGGGAAACACTGGGACTCCAGATAAATTAGGAAAGATTTGCCTGGGACATTGCTTTCTTTGGAAGAATTATCTATGCGCAATTTTCTGGAAACAGAAACTCCAAGGTCAGACTAAAGATGAATTTTAGGGCACATAGTTATTATATACAAAGTGTTCTGGCCCCACTTCTGCAGCAATGTTCATAAAATGAGGTCTAAGAATTTTTGGAAGGCAGAAACAACGTACGTGCTCACGAAGGAATGGATGAATATCAAGCTATACTACATACCCACAGTAGAATATGACCCGACATCGAAGAACAAGGAGAATCTGGGAAACATCGCGTAGCCTGGGTGAATCTAGAGGAGATTCTGCTGCATGCAATAAGTCTATTCCGAAAGGGTAAATAGTGCATGAGACCACTTACTATGAAATGTCAAGAAAGGGTCTATACACAGAAACAAACACTACTTCATCACTACGAGGGCTGAAAGGAGGAAGGAGGATATCATACTAAGCATACATGCGTAATAGGGTGAAGGGATAGGCAATACGTGATGAGGGGGAGGGCAGCACAATATGGCAACTGGCAAAGGATATCATTGGAAGGTGCACTACCGAGTGAAACACAACAAAGGCAAAATTACTGCATACACCTCCCTGCAGGAACATTAATAGCCAACATCTACAAGTGTATTCATCAATAGGTATGTAAGATGAACCGATGGGGGGAGACGAATGGGAATATACTTACCAGTATATCTATGTTAGACAGAGGTTATTTCTACATATGTGTTTGTATGTGTTGCAAATATATCCAAAGTTACTGTAGAGCACCTGGGGCAACGTTTTGAAAACTTAGGCATAATCAAAGGTTTTGCGATAATGACTCATTAGGCTTGAGATTTTAGGGTCATGGTCAGGTGACATCTTGGTCAACTAGCATAATACAGTCTACAAAGACAATGCTCTACATTCTACTTTGGTGTCTAGTGACTAGGCTCTTAAAAGCTTTGGGGCTCTCTGTAAGAAGCAACTATTGGTCTCCCCTTGTCTGGAGCAAGCAACAGTTAAGAAAAGCAATACTCTACTACCGTGCTGAGACCAGAAGAAATAAATGCTACCCAGCTACCACCATCAACAGCTATAATCAGGATCACAATAGACAGTTGGAGGCAGAAAGAGAGAAAAAAATGTAGTCAAAATTCAATATTATAAAAAAACACAAACAATACAAACAACAAAAAACACAACCCCCACCAAACTCACTACCCTCAAGATGCTGACTCATCATGACCCTAGAGGACAAGATATTACTGGCCCTGTGGATTTCCAAGACTGTCACTCTGTATGAGAATAGAGAACCTCATCTTTCTCCCAGGGAGGGACTGGTGGTTTTGAACTGCTGACCTTGCAATCTGCAGCCCAGTGCATAACCACCATGCTGGGCTGGTGGAAACCCTGAAATTGTGATCCTTACACATTCTTCAAGCCTGGAACTTAACCATTGCTCCATCACGTTTCAGTCAAACAAAACACAAGGTTTATAAAGTGAACAATAGGAGGGGGGATGCACTCTGGAGTCCAATCAACCCTACAAGGCCAAAGGGGCAGCATTTGCCAAAAATCAAGCTCTAAAGGTAGGAAAGAAGGACCAGTGGAAATGGGGAGCTCAGGAGAAAGGGGAGCATTGATGTCATCCTGAGAGATTGTAACCAGTATCACACACACACAAAGTATAAATTGAGTGGAAAGCTAATTTGCTCTGCACACTTTTAGTCCAATACAATGAAAACATACACAATATTCTTTTATTTCTTTACTTTTTCTTTTGAGGAAATATATACAGTGTAAGCTTCTTTCTCATTGTTTAAGTAATAAAATATTTCAATCGCATCATGAAAGCTATAAATGCCAGAAGGAAGTAAATTAGACCCTTGGGGAAAAATAGTTGAAGAGGAAAACATTTCCTCTTCACTTTAGTGCTCGCGCCAGGATATTTCTTCTTGCTCTTCTCTTGTTTTATTAAGTAAATGCCCTTAGTGCATCATCCTAAGCTTGGAAATGAAACAAAAAAGAATGGCTTGATCAATAAAAAGAATTAAACCATTTTTGGGGTAATGATAGTTTATAAGCCAGCAAGATTTTTAGGTATATTAGCAAACATTTCTTTCTAACATTCTTAAACGTTATGGCAATAACAGAGTAAATTAGTAATCCAAACTTTACAGTTTGTGCAAATAATTTACTGAATTAATGACTTTTCTATTTGTCATGGAAATAAAAGACCACAGTAAAAGTGAAGCTAGCAACACTATTCTATTTACCTTCAATAGTATTGCTTTGTATTATTCTTTAGGTTCCTGTTTTTCTTGAACTTCCTATGTAATTTGAAATATAGCCATGTCGTAGAGTGAAGACACAAACATAAAATCACAGATTAACTGAAAGTCCAGAAACGGTGGGACCAGGAGAATGTCCAAATTGACAGAGTGAGCATGGCCCCTCCCCTGACTAAAGAAGCAAACACTCAGGACCTGATGCCGGAACCGCAGCTACAAAATTCTGGTTGACGAAAGGCAATCAGAGGAGTTGAAGGTGGACTTCTGAGAGCGGGGTTAGCCCAGGCTGGTGGATAATTTATATGGTGGATTACATAAGTGGTTAAGGTACATAATTGCAAATGTACATGCTCTTCAGTTAATTACAAGAAAACCAGCGGGACAATGGCTGGACAGGTTTTTCTGGAAGCTGCTATTAAAATTGCTTTCTCCATCATGTCTCTTCCTGTAAAGCTGTATCAAAAGCTGTGCATAAGGACCTTTTGGGCATCAACTATGACACCGAGTATCTATTAGAGGAAAGACCTGACAATCTATGTCTGAGAGATCACAGAGAAAATGTGTTTTTAAGGGTATTTTGTTAGGTCCACACAAAGGTTAGAGAGACTAGTGGAGTACAGGCCACTTCAACCTGCCTTCTAGACTCTTGTCAAGACTTTGACATGGAGGGAAGGCTACGTTTTTTGTCTGCTCTATCAACACATGCAGTGCGTCACAGTTCTAACTTGATATATTGATATGTCATCATTTGAAAGATGCATCACTTAAATACAGGTATATATATTTTAAAATTATTTATTCCATTTTTTTGTTTGGATTTGCTTTGTGTTTTTGGATCTCAAGTGCATAGAATTTAATTGACCATATTCCTTGGTTTAGGGTATGCTTTTTCTTTTTCTTTTTTCAAAAGGTTGGTTTCAATTAAAATTTTTTAAAAACCACTTAAAAAAATCATTTTATTAGGGGCTCATCAGTTTTTTTTAATATACCATACAATTCAGTGGTTTAGATATATTAAAAAGTTGTGCAATCATCATCAAAATCAATTTTAGAAGATTTCCTCTTTCTCTGTCCTGGATTTCATATAACAAAAAATATACACCCTTCCACCCCCAGCAACAATAACACAACAGAACACAAAGAACAACCACAATCCAAAAGAAAGCAGAAAATAATAAAAGCTAGAACACATCAAACGTGGTTGAAAAGGGAGAATAAAGGATAAGGTTTTGTGGAATATTTTCTTATCAACCATTATACCTCCTGAGATAGTTAAGGTTTATTGGCTGATAAACACATGTGGGGTTAATTGAAGGGCGGAGGGATAAATGGCTTGGTGAGCCTCGCCTTTCTAATTCTCGGGTCTCTTGCTTTCTGATGGTTGGACTAAGGTGCAGCTGCCTTAGCCAGTTCCCTGCTTCAGCTGGCAAGGCTTGCTTCCTGCAAGACATCCCTGAGGAGAAACCACATGGACCTACCCGATGCAGCCCTGGGTGCTGGAGCAGCCATGTGGAGACCCCTGCCAATGCTGAGATGCTTACACGCTCACTGACTCAGCTTTCCTCCTGCAGTTGGCATCATTGCATGTGTTTTGTGAGACTGAGGAGGACTTTGTAGACCGGTGCTGGACATATGGGCTAATTTTGGACTTATGGACATGTACAGCACTGGGTTGGGATGCTTTCTTAATGTACACTTACTGTTTACATAAAACTCTCTCATATATATATATTTGTTTCTCTAGCCTACCCAGACTAACACACCTCCCCTTATTTTGTAATTTTCCTATGTGCCCCTCTACTATCCTTCAAGTTCCTTCCTCAATTGTTAAGGATTGAATTGCGTCCCTCAAGGATACAAATCCCAAGCCCTGCATTGATGAATGTGACCTTGCTTGAAAACAAGTCTTCCCTTTGCAGACGTTCTTAGTTAACAAGGCTAGAGTAGGGAATGGTGGGTTTAGGCCGTCTGATTGGTGCCAGTGAATGAGGAGAAACACGTGGAAACCGAGTCCAACAGGGAGAAGACACGATCCACAGGCTAAGGAACACCAAGCAATGCCCAGGGGTACTAGAAGATGAAAGAGACAAGGAAGGACCACCCCTTACAGACAACACAGGGTGAACGTACCAGAATTTGGACTTCCAGCCTCCAGAGTGTGAGAAAATAAATTTGATTTTTAAAGCCACTCACTTTGTGGTATTTTGCTATGGCAGCTTTTGGAAATTCCTCACAGCACTCCTCAGAGCCGCCCATTCCCATGCAGTCAGTATGCCCTTTTCTAATTCTCCTTCATATGCAAATATGTGCATGTATACATTTTCTTTTTATTAGTAATGGTATAAATAGCATGGCATTGTGTTTTTTTACTATTTTATTCTACTTTATACTTTTTAAATCTGCCTGTTCTCCCCCTCCTATGTTCTTCATTGCCCCTGATGATATATAGCGTCACTCTCTCACAAGTCCATATGCCACATTGAAATGTATACTTTATTTGTATTTCTTGGTTTACATAACATTTATGTTCCCTGCAAGAATTGAACAGAAACTTTCTGTTCAGGTTCTGTGTCCATTAGGTTCCTCATCCCTTTACAGTCTCATTTTTATTTTAAAGCAAATGCGGACTGTTTGATCTCATACAGATGATTTAAAAATGGTTTTATTGAGATATAATTTATATCATAATCTTTCATAGCTCAGTTGTAAAAAGAGTCCTATAATCAGCTCTAGAACATTTCTTCCTTCATTTTTTAGGGCTGTGTAGTATTCTATTATGTGTATGTTACATGGTTTGTTCCATTATTTCCACAGTTTTTTAATCTGTTCTTCTATTGTTGGTCACTTGGGTTGTTTGTAGCATCTTGCTGTTGTGGGCTCTGCTCCAATGAGCATGAGTGAGCGTATCTCTGTGCTCAGCCTTATTTCTTTGGAGTCTTTGCCCAGTAGCTGTTTTGCAGTCTTGTATGGTATTTCCATTCTCAGTTGTTTTAGGCAGCACTTGCCATAGTGTTTGGATGTGTTGCTAGTCTACCTGCAGTATATATGAGTTCAGTTTCTCCATATTCTCTTTTTTGCTGTTTTCTGATTTTTTTTGAAGGGGGCTCTCACTGTGGCATGTAGATGATTTTAAAAAGGAACACAGTACTGCTACTTAGCTAAGAGTATCTTAAGGCCATGGTTTTGGTGAGTCTTCTAGTCTGTATCAGTCCAGTATGTCTATTTCTGATAGGCATTTTAGGACCTGTATCACATTTTTCTACCATTTTGCAGGGTGAATGATCAGAACAGTCATTAGTAGTATTAATAAACTTTAATATAAATGACATCATAACCCATTACTGAGATATAGTCCAGGAAGGGCAGAGAAAATTGATGTTAAAATGTAATATACAATTGATTCTTAGTTTCACATGGAATATATGTAAGAATTAACAAGAGAGCTTTGATCAAAAGTAATTAATGAAGATTGGCCATAGCAAAATTAAAGGAAAAAATAGTAACTGTGATTTAAAAAGGATGCATATAGAAGTATGAATAAATACATGTGTGGATTGAACAGAAAGCTAAGGGATAAGAGTTGTGTGCATTAAATGAAGACCTGATGCCAGGGGCTTAAGTGGAGAGCAAATGATTTGAGAATGACGAGGGCAAAGAATGCACAAATGTGCTTTACACAATTGATGTATGTATGGATTGTGATAAGAGTTGTATGAGCCCCTAATTTTAAAAAATTGTGAAAAAGAGTTGTGTGCATTGTATATATGTTATTTCAAATAAATATATGTGCATGGATTATTAAGTATGATATATTGAACTACACAACATGGCTACATATTTGAAAGAAAAAATTACAGCTCTACATTATATAGTAACAGAGATATATTTCAAATAGCATAAACATGTAGTCGTTACAAAAGAGCATTTGAGAATGCTATTTAGTATCAGGTTGAGAAGTTTTCCTAAGGAGAAAACAGAAAAGAAAACTAAATTATATATTTACAACCCATCTGGAGACCAAAATATCCTATAATGTAAACTAAAAAAAAATGGTATTAAGTTGAAACAGGTGCAAATAAGAGGAATATGAAATTCCTAGAATAAATAAAGATAGGTTAACAAATACACAGGAAAACGCTCAACTTTACTCTTGACTAACATTCTTGAAATTCTCTATTATTTTTTCTTTCAGTGCTACCCATTCAATGAAAATATCCCTGTCATAGGTGATAAAATAAATTGAATTTTAAATATACAATATCATTATATTAATTAACAGACCTTATTCCTATGTGGTGGGGTTAGGAATAACTCTAATTTTATTTTATTTTTATCTATTTTAAAAATCATTTTATTGGGGGCTCTTACAACTCTTATCACAATCCATACACACATCCGTTGTGCCAAGCACATTTGTACGTAAAAGGAGTACCAGCCAGATGACTCCATTTAAACTCAGGAGAGACCTGGCTGAAGGAAGTGTGTTCTGGACAACAGAAAGGAAATCTTCAAGCTTTTCAAATTTTAAATCGACTTGCATTTGATTTCGATGACTAAATAAGCCTCATTTCTTAAACGCCCGTGAAGCATGATTGGCGATTCCCTTTCTTCTGACTTCTCTCATGTTCTCTGGTCGCACAGCTCTACAATTCGGACATTCCGAGTAATTGTTGACAAAGTCTTTGTAAATATGAAGTTATTTTTCATAAGTTGGTAAATCCAGGGCCACACATAAATGAATAAACAACTGGATAAAACATTATCTGTGTTCATTAAGAAGCACATTTAGAAAAATTGAACAAAAAGCTGCTGTAATCTTAAATAAGCTCATTCCTAATTTTGTAATCTTTTAAACCAAAAGTATACTTAACACGACCATTTTAAACCACAACTATCCCTAAGCTATTGATACATAATGAAACATTTTTGGACAGTAAGCATCTTCAGCTCTGTAAACTCATAAAGTAATAATCATGTCTTCTTTCAGTAACCTCACAGGGTTAGCTTGTAATAATACAATGTTGATATGTATAGTGCATATATTAGATTATATAATTATATTTTATTAATATGATGCACATTTTATAATGTCACATCATTATATTTTATTTGGAAGAAAGTACTGTAGTATCTAATTATATAACCAGTTATTGTAAGCGTGTAGAGAGAATCTGTCTGACAGTCAAAACACATGAAGTCCTGGTGACTGTCCCTACAAGCAGAAGTAGGTCAGATTTCACAAGTCAAGGGCACACTTTCCATACTAGGAAATCAGCCGGCCAACCTTCAGGTAACAGCCACAACCTTGGGGAGCCCCACAGCCCCCTCATTTTCGAGCTGCTGGCTAAAAAGGTGGGTATTCCCTTTACCCACACAGAAAGGACCCTTAGTGGTGCTGTGGGGTAAGTATTGGAGTGCTAACTGGAAGGTTAAGGGTTCAAATCCACCAGCTGCTTGTTTGGAGGCTGAGGCTGTCTGCTTCCATCAACACTGACAGTGTAGAAACCCCTATAGAAGGCCCCTGTGGGTCAGAATGGACTCCCCAGCGGTGGCGGGGTGAGGAGGTGGGGTGGGGGTCGGCTTTTATCCACCAGCATGCCAGTCATAAACTCACAGGTTGCCAAGAGGCCCCACCCATTTCTTATCTGCTGGCTTCCACTACTTTTTCGGGTTCAGTAATTCTGTAGAATGACTCACAGAACTCAGAAAAACAAAGGTGCTATACTTAATGATAACAGCTTTATTGTAATGAAAATCAATCGACTAATCAAAAAACCAAACAAAAAACTGAAAAACCAAAACACAAGAGACCCATAAGGTGAGGTCTGGAAGCACCTCCAGCAAAGGGTTTCCCTGGCTTGAAGGATGTGCTATTCTATCCCGGCATCAAGCGCTGTCACTCACGGTGACACTCATGGAGATTCAGGAACTAGAGCAGTCTTTCCCAAAGTGGGCAATACCGCACCCCTGGGGTGGGGGTGGGGGCTGTGTGTGCAAATGCAGATACATTCTCTTTATCTTGGATTCAGGCTATAGTATTAAAAATTTTAATTGCTGGGAGTAGGGAGGAGTTGAGTATTTATTTATTTTCTGAAAAGAGGCTGTGGGCCAAATAAGTTTGGGAACCTGTCATCTGGAGCTTTTATTGTGGCTTCGGTGTGCTGGCATGGCTGACCGATCATTATCGATGTGGTTGGATTCCACGTTTGCTCTCCCTCCTCGGCGCTCCTTAGGGTTAGGCTGGTATCTGTCAGTGGACTTTTCTGCTTTCTTTTCAATTGAGGTTTTTTTTTTCTGGTTTACTTTATTATTGTTGTCAGTTTTTTTAAAACAGCTTTCTGTATATGAAGTCTAGAATAGGTAAATCTATAGCGACAATAACTGCATTAGTGTTCCTTGTGGCAAGGGAGGCTGGAGGGAGATAGGGAGCTAATAACTCTGAGTACAAGATGGAAGACAATGTTCTAAATTTGATTGTGGTGATGACTGCACAATTCTTCTTGATGTGATTGTACTTTATGATATGTGAATTAAATGCCAATAAGACTCTTAAGGGAAAAAAAGCCTTTCTCTTGGTCCTCAACCATGAACCACGGCTTTGTAGATATCGTCTCCATAAAACCCACTACCATCAAGTCAGTTCCTGTTCATGGTGACCCTAAATAGGGTTTGTGAGACTAAATCTTTAGTGGAGCAGGCAGCCTCATTTTGTCCTTAGGGGTAACCAGCAGACTCGAACTGCTCACTTTTCAGGTAGTAACCCTACTACACAGTGCCACCAGGGGTCTTTTTAGACATAGTGTACACAGTAGGTGTAATTTTAAGTAAATGATCAGTGCAAGGGAAAATCTTAGGTCTTGACTCAAGTTTCTACAAAATGGTTGAAATTAAGCCAACAAGACCCCCTGGTCCCCTAAAACAAACAAAAACAATGTGCTAGCTTGTCCAGCGTGAACAAGAACGGTGAGAACTCACTTCCTTAGAGTGTATTTTCAAGTTCAATAAAGAAAAAAATTTTTGACAGATGCTGGAGCTAAAGTCCCCCGCTGATTCTCAGTGTTATTTGATTGTGTGCTTGAACAAACGCATGATCTTTCTCAAATCCGTACAACATTAACAACACTCAAGTCTTCTGACTTCAGGTGCCACGGCCACATTTTCAAACCATTTGGTAAGTCAAACACAAATCATGTCAGTTTAGGCTTGTTTGTTTTTTCCCACATCCACTGCAAGAATGAAGCACCAGCCACCAGACCATGGACAATCCGAAGAAGGTGGGCATCTCTTGAAGAGAACCTTAGGGACCACAGAACCCAGTCTTCTTGGGAAGAAAAAGAAGTAGCTTCCTGTTGACAAATGGTGGTGACCTAGAACAGAACTGGCCACAGTGGGCCAGTTATTATCTGTTGTCTTGTACATGACCCGGGGCTTCCCATGCGAGATGAGGCTGTGCATGGTCACTTCCCTATCGATATCTCATGTTGAAATCTGTAACTTCTTGGGTGAAAAACACATCTAGAGTGGTTTGTTGAGGATAAGTGTTACTTACTTAGTATCGCAAGCCCAGAAAGATGAGTTAATTCTTTGAAGGAAATGACTTAGAATTTATATCAAATTCAGCTGCTTTAATTCAGCAAGTCACAGCAGTTAAAAGCAAGGATATCCAAAAATGTTTGATGGTATTTATGTTTCTGGAAAGAAGAACCGTACAACAGGATGCTGAGTAAGATCTAACAGCTATCCAGCCATCGGCCAGATATTCCTGAGACCTGTATATGGCACTTGGATGCTATAAAATTTATCCAATACATTTTTTTTTACAGTTTAGCAGAACAACCAATAAAACAAATGCACTTTTAGTTACATTCTTACCTTATTGATAATCAAAGGAAAGTAAACAAATAATACCTTTAAAGCATTTCACACACTTGGTAAGAAAGTTTTCTTCCCAATTTTCATACTTAATTAGTTCCAAGAATTTTGTGTTCATGATGAAGTATTTAAAATAAAATAAGACGTCACTTAACTCTTAAGAGTCTGTGATTTAGAAACTAGAGACTACCAGAAATGAATTTTCTTTATCAGCCTATTCCAGTGAGTTGCACAACAAATCAATTACATTACTTGTTATCAGCATTTCTTTTAATGATTGAATTATGTAATATTTCCCTTGGGTATTAAAATTATAGAACAACCTTGAATCCACACACAATGCTCCATATTTCAAGCCTTTTGTCTCTTGAGACAAGATTTATTCATACTGGCTTTTCCTGTCTGAACTGAGAGAGAGTTAGTAAATTGATGGAAAATACATATGTATAGTTTGATCCATTGAACGATACCTATTCACCATGTATGACCATATGGCCAGGGAATGAAATGAACAGAAGTCTCTACATGAGCTCATACACTAGTGAGAGAACGTGCCTTCAGGGTGTGCTAGGCTTGATCTTGCCAGAGCACATCAACGGCATTGGGAGCACAGAGGATGCTGAAATGGAAAAGATCCAGGGGGATGAAGATGCATCCCTCTAGACAGACTTTAAGCAACTGAAAACCTTCAAATGAGTTGAATCATCTCCTTTCAGGAACCAAGGGAATGAGACATGGAAAGGGGAAAGGGATTAAAAAAAAAGCTTTAGAGACCATATTTTGGCATAGGAAATGGATATATATGTATTTTTATCTCAACTGGATTCTGGAACACTATTGTAGGATGAGATGTGGAGCAGGGAGTGCCTCACTCAACAATCTCATTTGAGAGTGCTGGCATTTACTACATGGTAGGCACCATCCCAAGTTTGCATCTATTTTCCATGTAATCCTTTTAATAACCTTATGAGACCATTTCTCAAAGTATCCACATTCTACAGATGATAAAGAAACAAAATAATGTTAGGCAATTCACCAAGGTGCCAATCAGCTGACACGTGAAGGATCCAAATTTCAGCATGGGCTGCAGCCACACAGCCAATGAGGCAGGTCCCTCCTGAAGGACGAAAAGGAACTGTCCCGGGGACAAGAACATGAGCAATGTGAGAAGCATGTTGGACAAGCCTGTTGATGAAGCGAGAGCGCTGTGTCAAAATTAAATCGTGCTGCTAATGAAATGAGGAAGAACAGGATAGGAGGAAATGATACGATTGTTTTGAGCATGCCGCATTTGATCAGTTTTGGGATTAATTAGGATGATGTTGTTGTGTCTAGTAGGAAGTTGCAGGTTTGAGTTTAAGGTAGGGCCAGGATGAGTTATTCAAGGGAAGTACTTGCTTCGGGCATGCAATTTAAGCACACACTAAAGGAAAAAAATCAGTGATAAATATAAGTACTTCTGTAGTAAAATCAAATTAGTGTAATATGTCATGATGTAATGATCAAATTTTCTTATTTGAATAAATATAAGATCAATATTTTCCCTTTGCTTTGCATTCCAATATGGCCTCATCTAGCAATATTAAGTCATATCTTTATTTAAAAGTGAATATTATATTCACCATGGTTTTTGTGTTGATTCTGATTTTTGAAAATTATTAAAGTATTACATATCTTAACTATTGAGGTTTTTTTTAAAGTGTCCTCTTAAATTTTGTGTCCCAAGACTACATCTGTCCCCCTAGTTCACCATACCCTCTCCACCCCCCTGGTCTTGATCTAAGATAGAGGGAAGTTTTTACTTTAATTTATAGTAAAGTCCTTTTTATATCTTCAGGAAATAAACTATTATCAAAATGGAAACTGAACTTAAATTATAGCTCTTATTTTTAACTATCTTAATACCATATGTTTTTCTCTATAGGGAAGAAGAGAGCAAGGGGTTTCCATATCACACATAAAGACATCAAGGCATGTAATGGTTGTTAGTGATGCTTGAGCCACACACACTAGACCAGAAGTTTCTCAGGTACAACTTGCAACAATCTGACAATGTAAGGTCTATGTATGTGGACAAATCTTGGCAAATTCATTTGGATCCCAAGAGGAAATTTTTGTCAAGGGCACATGTTTCTGGATTGCATTCTTTGGCCACATATTTCCCCTTTGGCAAATTCTGAAGTCTCCGTTTCCTCCTCTGTCAAATGAGGCTCAATGTACATAGCTTTCCTGTTTCAGGGTTCGGGGGGGGCGTAGTGGTTCGTGTTGGGCTGTGATCTGAGAGGTGGGCAGCAGTGGTTCCTCAGGAGAAAGACTGGACTTTCTACTCCTATAAACAGTTACAGTCTTGGAAACCCACAGGGGCAGTTCTCCTGTTCTAGAGGTCATTTTTGACTCAATGGCAGTGAGTTCATTGTTTTGGTTGGGAGTGAAAAGGAGGATGTAGCTAGCCAAGATCTCAACTAATAACTCATAAGAGATGGCATATGGAAAATTTCAGATTTAAAATGTAATTTTTTAAAACAAAAAATGGCATATATATATGCCATTTATATATATATATATGCCATATATTTATATACATATATATACATACAAAGGATTTAGAGGAGTCATAATGGATAGTGTGCCTGAAGGGACGGTTGCTGGAATCCATTAGGAGTGAAAGTCACATGGTGCTATTTGCCCTTAAAGGAACTGTGACTTACAGGGGACAAGGAAATAAATCTGTCCTCACTCTTCTCATTCTTTTTGGTCTCCAATCCAACTCCAAGCTAGAGGAAATGGGAGCCCAGGTGAAAGTCGACCTCCTGGAAAAGAGAGTAGGGGGAAGAATGGTGGAAAGAAGAGCTGAAGGGCTAATAGGAATCTCTCCACCACATAACGAAAGCTAATAATTATGGATCATTTCAGATGTTACAGTCACAAATGCTTTACTTGCGACATCTCATTTGATTCAAATAACACTCTTATCAGAAGTTGTCAAGGATGTCTTCTTGCTTGTATCCACAATCAATTCTCATGGAAGCATCAGTTAATAGATCAAATGATGCATTGCACTGGATAAATCTGTTGCACAAGACATCTTTAAAGTGTTGAAAAGCAAGGAGGTTATTTTGAGAACTAAGATGCACTTGATCCAAGCCATGGTATTTTCAATGACCTCCTATGCACCTGAAAGTTTGTGTTGTCTGGGTTGACTAGATAAACAAATTCAAGACAGTCATACATGTATAAGAAAGAGCTTTATATAAAAGAGTAATTATATATTAAGAAAACATCCCAACCCTGCCAAGATCAAGTCCAGAAGTCTGATATTAGACCATATGTCCAATACCAGTCTGTAAATTCCTCTCCAGACTCAAGCAACACATACAATGACACCATACGCAGGAAGATCACAAGCCAGTGGGTAGAAAGTCTTGTGGATCCAGTGGCAGTGGAAGCATCTCAGCACTGGTGTGGGTCTCCACGTGGCTTCTCCAGCTCCAGAACTCTGACTCCATCAGCATAGCTCCATGTGGCTTGTCAGCAGAAAGACAAAGCAGAGAAAGTGTGTTCCATATCCTGGGAGGAAGACAGGAGTTCCCAGAATCCTCAGGAGAAGGCTATGCCCACACAAAGGTCTCACTGGCTATAACCTGGTTGACAGGCTAGACTCCACCCCTTCCTCAAGTTGACAGTAGATTATGTAACTGCCACAAAGTCGGACACTGAGTAAGAAAGACCACAGAAGAGTTGTGCACTTGAATTATTGTGCTGGTGAAGAATATCGAAAGTAGCATGGACTGCCAAAAGAGGAAACAAATCTGTCTTGGAAGGAGTACAGCCAGCATGCTCCTTAGAGGCAAGGATGGTGTACGTTGGACATATTATCAGGAGGAACCAGTTAGTGGAGGAGGAATTCGTGCTTGGTACAGTAGAGGAGCAGGGCAAAGGAGGAAGGCCCATACAAGACGGCACTGACACAGTGGTTGCAACAATGGGCTTAGACATAAGAACAACTGTGACGATGGTGCAGGACTGGGCAGAGTTTCACTCACCAGTCTCTATTCAACCAGTAGCCTGATCTTTTTTATACTAAGAAGTAGGTCAGAAAAAAAAAAAAAAAAGATGGAGGCCAAGAAAGACCCTGGTAGGAGTACAAGAACGAAAAAGGCAATAGAGGTAGATACTACTAGACACAGCTCTAGTAACAATCATCTGTATGTGGATGCAGAGCACAGATAAGCATGCATAGGTATAGGAAGGAGAATGGGACTAACCCTAAGAATATCTATTTCTATGTTTGACAGAGGCATTTCAACCTAGGTATTTACCTACATTGCAAGTATCTCCATGAGTACAGTAGCACAGGTAGGGGTCAATGTTACGAAAACTTCTTAGCCCAACGAAACACCTTGAGGGACGGAGTTGTTGAGCCCGAGGGCTCAGGATGGTAGTCTTGGGGGAACACCAAGATCAACATAACATAACCCAAAGGGCAATTTTGGAACTCCTACTTTGGTCAGTAGCCACAGAGGTCTTCGAGGCTAGTGAATGGCCATCTCAGGCACCACTACTGTTCTCTCCCCTCATCCTGAGCAAAAGAAAGTGAAGAAACCAAAGACATTAGAAATGGAAGCAATTCGTCCAGTGGACCAATGGACCAGTCAAGGCCCCTGCAGCCTCAACAAAATTCCGAAACAGAAAAACTAGATGGCACTCGGCCAGCACTATTGACCCACCTGAAAGGGATCCCATTAGCAAGCCTGGGATGGAATGGAAGCAACATGCGGAACAAAACTCAAAGTCCTCTAATCTTTTGCATCCTAAGCAAATTGCTCTTTTGTAACAGCATTTGCTGTATCAGCCTAGGCTAAAGCCAGCAAAATGAGCAAGACATTTTTATCTCTGTTCGAAAGTGTTGTGCTCATGGCGGAAAAAAGGCAAAAACAAAACAAAAAGCTTGTAAGGAAAGCACTGAGGAGGCGGGCGCCTTGGAGTCAGGTAATATTAGAAACTCAGAGGGCAGGCAGGCAGGAGAGGAGAGCCACCCACACAGCTGCGGACAGACAGACTAGGGCCTCTGGGGGAGGCCGCTGTTTTTCAGTAAGCTCTTGGCAAAAGCAAGCAGGTGGCAAGAGACAATTGCAGCCAGCCACAGGCTCCCGAGCTCCTGGGAGATTTAGAGAAACCTGACGGGCTGTTTGTCTGTCGTCCTTTGCAAACTAGAAAGCTCAAGACGGAGAACAACTTCGGGCGCTCAGAGTGGAGGAAGCCTGGCCAACGAAATGCCGAAGCTGACGACCAGGCAGGTGTCTGGGTAGTGATTATTTTCCTTTTAAATGATGTACTCCTGTTCGGAGGGGACGCCCCACCCAGTTCCCGAGCGGGAGGTGCTGCGACCGTGCAGGGGCTCATCTCTAATTCAGGAAGGACCTCTCGGGAAGCAAGGAGCCCTTGCCTCAACTCACGCCTCCCAGCCCATCTGAAACCCAGAAAAAAGAAGGTAATGGGCCAACGGAGGAAACGCAGTTATATGGCCTTGGGGATGCGCTGGGGCCACACACATAAGCACCCTTGTGAAGAGGGCCCAGGGCCGGCAGTGGTCCCTCTGTTACAAACAGGGTCGTCAGGAGTCGGAATAGACTCAACACCATGCACTGGAGGCGCCAATCCTCTAGCCCCGACGGTTTGAGTACTGCTGCTCTTCCTTGAAGCAGGAATTCCCAGGAGGTTCCAGAAGTCCCCTGTTGCCAGCAATCTTCCTGCGCCCCAGGGTAAGGGCTTGTGAACTTGGAAGCAACACCCGCCTAAGCTCTCGGCCCCTCCCGTTTGGGGCCCCGCCCCCTTTAGCGAGAACCCTATAAAGCCGGGGCTACCAGAGTCCTCTGGTTGAAGGTTCCCTCTGGGCTCAACGAGGTCTGGGGACGACATCGCGGCGGCCATGGCGCAGGAGCTGGACCACCCGGAGTTCGCCGGCGCGGGCCGGCGCGCGGGGCTGCAGGTCTGGAGGGTGGAGAAGCTGGAGCTGGTGCCGGTGCCCGAGAGCGCCCACGGCAACTTCTACGTCGGGGATGCCTACCTGGTGTTGCACACGGCCCAGGGGAGCCGAGGCTTCGCCTACCGCCTGCACTTCTGGCTGGGTAAGGGCACCCAGGGCAAGGGTGGCCACTCGCGGGCCGGGGACGGTGACTAGCGGGCGGGACTGGGAGGTTATCGCGGCGCTCCCGTCCCCACAGGGTCGCCCCTTTCCAGCTGACCCTCTTTGCTCCCAGGGATTGAGCATCTGACCAAATAAGAAGCCGATTAATTTACTGGGTTAATCTTGACCTTTTGGGGGTGCGGTTCCCCGGCTTTGGGGACGCCTCCGCGTAGGACGCCTGTAGGTCTCCCACCACTCGGTGCTCCGGTCCTGCCGAACACTCTCCTCCGGGCCAGTTCAGTCCTGGTGCCCCGTGCGTGGAGATGAAGTCAAACAAGTTGGTGGACTTTGGCAGCAGCTGGCCGGGAGCCTGCCCTCCGCCCTTCTCTGGTCCCTTTTTTTTTATTTGCCCTTGGGCATCAATTTGTATTTCTCTGCTAATTGCGCAGATCTGTGCTCCCAGCCGCTTTAACTCAGGATTCTGCCTGCACCGAGCTCAATGCCCACTGTTTACGAAAACGCTGGTGACTGGATGGAACTTAACAAAAAAAGTCTAGATAAATAAATAGCTCTGTGGTTAGCTTACTTACCTATTTTAGATGGGCTGCCTTATTATTAACATTTGCTCATTATTTATTATCCCCCTCTCCCCCCCCACTGTGTAGTGTGGCACTAAAGGGCTCCTTCTGCAGGAGCAATTATTTGGCATTGCCCTTGCTCCAGGCTCGCAGGACACTGGGCCCATGTGTTCTACTTTTCCACCGTCTACTTTTACTTGTAAACATCCTGAATGTGCAGCCTCTCTCCCTGTAAGGTCCTGTGCCAGTGGGCACACCCCTCTAACAACCCAGCGATTCTCTGAGCCGGTTACCTTCTTTTACAAACCGGCTCGCTCCAGTTGGGAGCTGAGTGTATGTTTGCCTAGTTTTAGTTCTGTGCCCAAGTTTAAGGGGAAACACACACACACACACACACACACACACACACACACACGCTGAAAACCAAGATCTTGTATTTCTAACAAGTGAAGTAGTCGTAAAAAAAAATCGTAGAAAACCTTGGGAAGTGATTTTCTCCTAACCTAAGCCAACACTTCAAGCCAGAGCAGGCACCGCAAAAAATGAGACATCCTAGGGAGAGAGTGCTCTATCTTAATTGTAAAATTCAATATTAGAGTTCAGTGCTTGCTTGAAGGGGCTAAACTGGAGTTGCAAATATTTTGCCTTCCCTACTGTAATGTCGGTACTCTGGTTAGAATATTAGCACACAACAAACAATCCGTATTTTATACCAGAAAAATCCAAATCTTAAATATAACCTGTGATCATGAATGAATGATTCTCTATGATATAATTTTTCCATTTTTTCCCAGAACTTGGATATGAAATGAATAAAAGTTTCTAAAATGCCACATTTGTCATTTGTCTGAAGGAAAACATTAAAAAAAAAAACAACATGCTGTAGACAGACATGAGTGTGACTTTATCAGAAGATTGGAAAATGGCTGTGAACACAATTTTTGTATTTTGCAAGTGCTTTGCAAGGTCAGCAGTTTGAAACCACCACTCTGAGTGAGAAAGATGAGTCTTTCTACTCTGGCAAAATGTGACAGTGTCAGAAACTCTTAGAGGCCGTTCTGCTCTGTCCTATAGGGCCGTTAGGAGCTGGCATCGGTGAGGGTGAGTTTGTACTAGCAGTATCCGCTTATGGGCCCACCCTTTAGGACACTGTAACTCCGTAATTTCATTAGTTGGATTCTTACTGCTTTGCACTGAACAGAGAAGTTACGCCATATATATTTGTTACTATAAATATATTTCTGCTAAATTTACAATTGGCAAGGAAAAAAGGTGAGGGAAGAGATTCGTAATGTTGGCCACTATGTGACAGAGGGGCTCTACTGCCAATGCTTATGATTTGACCGGAAGCTGTAAATGGGTGTTGCTAGGTGCCCTCCATTCTGATCCAACTCAAAGCACTCAGAATTGAGGCAGAAGGAAACACTGTCCGGTCCTGCATCGTCCTCACAAGTGTTTGCGATGTTGGAGCCCATTGTGTCAGCCATTGAGTCAACCCATCTTGTCGAGGATCTTCTTTTCTTTAACTTTTTCCCTTTGTTTGTGTGGAGAAAACGAATTTGATTCCTCAAGTGGTCGAGAGAAAAGAGAGATGAGAAATGGACTGACACACCTTCCAAGCTCTGTCTGACCGAATCCAAAGGGCCATACAGGATGTACACTTTACAGACCGAGTTGGAAGGGGTTTGGTTCTTTCAGTAAGATAAGCCGAAACAGTAACTTCTACAAAATCCTTTGTCAAAAGCTTTATGATAAAGAAGAGGTGCCCTGGTTGCATAGTGGTTTATGAATTGGGCTGCTAACCACAAGGTCAGCAGTTCAAAACCACCAGTGGCTCCGAAGTCTTTCTCCTCCTGTGGAGGGTCTTCCTTTTTGTCCCCTGCTAATCCTTCACTCTGCATGCTGGCCCTCACTGATCTCCCATGAGAGCCTGACTCATTGCCATCTGGACAGCCTCTGAGCTTCTACATAGTTCCTGGAACAGAGAGCTGCAACTTTCTCTGCGGAGCAACTGGTGGTTTACCTGGGGGCCTTCCCTCTTCATCTCCAGGGCCTGGCCCATCTGATTACATATCCAGAGTATCAGAGCCAGCTGCTTCCAAGGAGAAACCTGGCTCTACTTCTTCCAGAGCCTGTTTGTTCATTCTTCTGGCAGTCCATGATGTATTAATACTCTTGGTCAACACTGTCATTAAAATGCACCCATTCTTTCCTGCTCTTCCTTTTTCATGATCTAGCTTGCTTATTATGCACAGGAGGCAGTGGGAAGTACTAAGGGTAGGATCAGGCACACCTTAGTCCTCAAAGTGATATTTTTTCCCCTTTTAATAAGTGTTTGGGTTTTTTTGACTTGCTTCCTTGAATATTGGGTATGGATCAGAAATGAAACCGAAGCACAACATCCTGAGGCCATTGAGCTGATTGTGTTTCATCGTGATCCGACAGGAGAGAGTAGAACTGCCTCAGAGGTTCCCAAAGACGTAATCTTTACGAAGCAGATTGTCATATCTTTCTCTAACACTGGTTGGTGGCAGCCAGCCTTTGTGGTGTAAGCTGAGGACGTAAGCCCTGTGCTACCAGGGCTCCTCAGAAGTACAGGATGGGGGTATTTAAACTTCTGGGTAAGTGTATTTAAACTTCTGACTTAGTAAGACAACATATCATCCACAGCCTCCATTTAAGGAAGAAAACAGATGTATAAACAGAAATAGGCTAACATTCTTATCTTCTAGCATTAGGCCTGTGAATATCACACAGTCTAATCTGTAAATGTGTCCACGTCTTGGGGAGTGGCTGGCTTTCCGAGGGCCCGAGGGCCCTCTTGGTCTCCCGTGAGAGCCTGACTCACTGCCATTGAGATGGCCATCCATAGTTGGCCTCTGAGACTGTAAATAGTTCTTAGAACAGAGAGCTTCAACTTTCCCTGAGGAGCACTAGTTTAAACTGCGAGCCTTGCCATTAGCAGTCCAACGTTTACTGGACAGTGCCATCAGACGGCACTCTTTCCAGGAAAGCCACCACCATCGAGTCCCTTCTGAAGCCTAGGGCCCTTATAGCACGGAGTAAAACTGCCCCTGTTGGGTTCCACGATCGTAACTCCTTATGGGAGTAGAAAGTTCAGTTTTTCTCCTGCAGAGTGCCAGGGGTTTCGAACTGTGACGTTTGGGATTGCAATCCAACTTGTAGCCACTAAGCCCACGGGGGCTAGAGAGGTTGTACTGGTCAATGGCCCATTGTTTCCTTAGGCAATTTCTGACTACAGTTCACCCT
>NW_022103920.1:69396363-69397243 GCF_000313985.2 Echinops telfairi
GCACGGAGTAAAACTGCCCCTGTTGGGTTCCACGATCGTAACTCCTTATGGGAGTAGAAAGTTCAGTTTTTCTCCTGCAGAGTGCCAGGGGTTTCAAACTATGACCCTTTGGGATTGCAATCCATTTTGTAGCCACTAAGCCCATGGGGGCTAGAGAGGTTGTACTGGCCCATTGTTTCCTTAGGCAATTTCCGACTACAGAGCTCAGCCTAACCAGGACATGATCCCCATTCTCATGCCTTCGTTGCACAGTTAAGGAGAGGGCACTGGATATAAGCTTGTCAATTAGATGCAGTGGAGAGGGCAGGGGGTCAGGTAAGAGGGAATGAATCAGGTGTTGAATAGTGTCTCATGCATCCCAGGTATGGAGCAAGTCATGGCTGAACTATTAGCTGGCAAGATGGTGGGAAGAGGGTGGACCGAGCTAGTGGGAATCTGAAACATTTCCTTAAGAAAATGGATGTAAGTACTTATAATTATATGCAACAAATTCTACCTCACTAACCTGTTTTTACTGAAATCCTGATAGAGCTAATTATAGATTATTCACAATGCAGCTGCAAGTACTAACAGAGGTGTCCTGTCCAGTTCACCCTGATTCCCCGAGCGTAACATTTCATAACATGATCGTGTAATATCATAACCACGATGCGAACCTCGGTAGGATTCCCTTTATTCAGCGTTCTCTAGGCTTGGTTGTATTGCTTTATGTGTGAGAGCCTACACGCAGCTCCAGGAATGTTTGTGTCGGCTTGCTTACCACGAAGGGCAAGCCACCGAGTCCTCAAGTCGCCCTTTTGTAAACGCCTCCCCTGCTCACCTGTGCGTATTCCCTGCACCTCCCACCTTACTAAATAAAATTCGTCTTTTCAAACTCGTT
>NW_022103920.1:69397696-69412704 GCF_000313985.2 Echinops telfairi
TGTCTGTCCCCCAGGGAGGGGGTTATATGTAGATCATTGTGATCGGTTCCCCTTTTCTCCCCCACCTTACCTTTACCCTCCTGGTATGGCTACTATGCAGTCTTTTGACTTTGACTTTCATCCCTCAAATTAATTTGCTGGAGAGCATCCGAGTTGTTTCATGTTTCAATAGTTCATTCTTTTTAGTGCTGAGTAATGTTCTGTGTCTGTAGGCTCTACAATTTGCTTAAACCATTCATTCATTGTAACCCAAATATTAACATATTAGAAGCCTCACGATTAGCATCAGGAAAGACTAAACAAATTCCTCATCTGATCTTATTGGCTGCACCAAATTATCTGATTTCTGTTGGAATGTGGCACTACATCTTCAGCATATTTAGACAGCGGTCTTTAAAAACTTTTCTGAGGGGTTATAAAAAAGCAAGGAAAAAACCAATTAATTTGTAGTAACTATTGGCACAATGTTGCTTTATAATGTTGTTATTTCCCTGTTTCTGCTGAAATTTCTTCCTGGAAAAGATTATTTTTTTGTACCGATATACAACTCAAAGAGATAGTCTGATTTCTTTGATATTAGAAGTTCTGCTGTAAGCTACTTGTGTGCTTGCTGACAGAGGTCCTGCACTTGCTGTTTCAGGGAAGGAGTGTACCCAAGACGAAAGTACCGCAGCTGCCATCTTCACGGTTCAAATGGACGACTATTTGGGTGGCAAACCAGTACAGAATAGAGAACTTCAAGGCTATGAGTCTACTGATTTTGTTGGCTATTTCAAAGGAGGTCTGAAATACAAGGTAAACACCACTCTCAAACAAGGTTCCTTTTTAACCTCTGTTTTCATACACCGAAAATATGTTAAAGGTAGGGCTTTTTCTCTGATTGGGTTTTGTTTTAAATAAAGTTCAGTGCTTTTAGTTATGCCTTTTCAAGAATGCTCTTTTAATATTTCATAAGTTTACTTTAATAATTACTAAATTATTATTAATATAGTTAAAGTAGCTTTCTTTTTTCTTCCACAGTATATATAGCTTAGTAAAGAATATTTATCATCAATTGTGTGAATCTAAGAAACAAATATTATTCAAGGAATTAAATAGATGACTAAATAAAAGACTAACATTTTAACATGCTCAATGCATTCGGTCCCATGTGTAAAAGTGTCCAGGGTCCTGGGAAGTAGCCAGTAACCCTTCTAAATCCTCCATCCACCATCTCCACTATTAGTATTCTGTTAAATGGCACAGGAGACCCATTGCAGACAAACATTTCAGAAACATATGGATACAAGAAGACCCTCAACAGGTTTTCTGCACACCCCACCACTATACTCTTGCAGCATATCACCTGTTATGGATTGAATTGTGTCCTTTCAAAATATGTGCCAATTTGTCTGGGCCATGATTCTCAGTGGTTTGGCAGTTATGATGTAATTTGGTAGTTACATAATGAAATATGCTTTCCTCATGCTGTGATCTGATGTGATAAACTCATTAGTTGTAAATGACCTGGGGTGGGCTGTAACACCTTTTTTTAGGTCACAGACCTAAGGTGGGTTTCCCTGGAGTGAACCCTGCTGGTCCCAGGGTTAAACATTGGGATGCCAAAGCCAAGTGTAGCAGCCAATTCAAGGGAGAAAGATGCGGCTGCCTGCTCCTACGAAGATTTATGGTCTCAGAAACTTTAGGGGGCATTTCTACTGTCTGGTAAGGTCCCTATGAGTTGGAATCTACTCAATGACAATGGGCTTAGGTTTTAGGGAGGCTTTCATCTATTATGTTAGAAGAGATACAAAGAAAAATCATGGTGCAGAGAAAGAGGGCCTTCAGTACCTCTACAAAAGCATGGTCAAGAGCAGAGTGGGTCCTTTGGACTGAAGGGTTCCCTGTGCTGAGAATCTCCTAGACCTAGATGCTGATTGATGCTGGGACACATGGAAATCTCCAAGGAGTACCAGTCCCCCTGATGTTAAAAGGAGCTAAGAACCTTTCCCTAGAGATGCTAGTGAAAGTTTTCTCTGATAGCTGGTGCCCTGAATCCAGACTTCTAATGTTTGTAGTTGTGAGATGTGAAGAAGACAAAATTCCTCACCAAGCGAGCAATAAACAGCATCAGGATAAACAGAGAAAAGATTGAAAGTGTCAGGATTTCATTTCATGTCCATGGAAGCAACAATCAAGAAATCGAAGGATGCTTTGCAACTCATCTGTTGCAAAAGACCTCTTTAAAGTGTTCCAGGGCCCAGCCTTTATTTTGAAGAGTAAGAGGAGCATCCCCAAGCCATGGCATTTTCAGTGACCTCGTGTACACATGACAGTCAGTGAATGAGGCAAACTGAACAAGAGTTGATAGAGTGTAATGATATTATTGCCAAAGAATATTGGGTAGATCATGGCCTGCTAGAAGAAAAAACAAATCTGCCTCGGAAGTACAGCTGGAAGGTGTCTTAGAGTGAGGAAGGTGTCTTAGAGTGAGGAAGGACGGTGAGTCTTCATCTCATGTACTTTGAACACGTTACCAGGAGGGAGCAGTCCTCCGGGGTGCCTGAGGGTCCGTGAAGAGCGAACACTCTCAGTGAGATGGGCTGACACAGTGACTGCTTCACTAGGAGTTCAAACATATCCACTGTGGTGAGGATAGTGTAGGAATGGGTCCAGTTTTGTTCTGTGGCCCATAAGGTTGCTGTAAGTTGGGATCAACTCAATACAGATAACAACAGCAATAAACTGTGAGATAACAAATTTCCATTTGTTAGTGCCAGACAACTATGGTATCTCTGTTAAAGCAGCACTAGATGACAGAAACAGAACTGGATATCAGGAATGGGGTGTTCTAGGAGATGCCTAAAACATAGACATGGCTTTAGAATTAGGTAGTTCCTGGAACAGTAAAGCTAGGAGCCAGGGTGGCACAGTGTTATTCGGGCTGCTACCTATAATGTCAGCAGTTTGAAACCATCAGCACTCTGCAGGAGAAGGACGACGAGGCTTTCTACTCCCATAAAGATTGGTAGTCTCCCAAACCCACAGGAATAGTTCTTCCTTGTCCTGTAGGGCCTCTGAGTCAGAATAGACTTAATAGTAGTGAGTTTTTAAAATAGTAAAAGATTGCCTTAAAGAGACTGCTGGTACAATTATGGACGTAAAGACCATTAGTGAGGGCTCAGAAGGAAGTGAGGAGAGCTGAACACTAGAGGTGGTGAGAATCAGTAACAAAGAAACGGTAGCAACAAAAGTAAGAGACTGGCATGAGATGGCATGGGAGCTGACCTATGCAATGAGACTGCTGAGGGCCATTGTGCCGCAGCTCACTGGTGACATGAGGTGCGTCCAGGAACAGATCTGTAAAGTTCACGAGGTGTCTCAAACTTGCCTGAGTGGAATAGAGACCAGAGTTGGCTGTTCCAATACTGGAGCAGAGTTTTAATTTATAATTCCTTCATCCTAAATATATATATGACACATACCCAAATATGCATAAACATGGAATATTCAGTGCCTTGCTTGAATATTTTGTGATTTAATTGAGATGAGGGCAAAATACATTTCCTTCTCTTATCTCTTTTGAAATTAATTTTTTGTTCTTAACTATGAACCACCTTATATATGCTCTCATTTTATTTTAATCATATTAGCTCCTATATTTGATGATCCTAAAACTTCCAACAGCTTCAGGAAGCTGGGTCTTCTGTGTGGTTTGGCATCACCTCGATCATGAATCCATCTTATCACACATCACTTGTTTGACTTTGAGCAAGTGCTTAAGCTCCCTGTGCTCATTTCCCTCAAATATATTATAGATACAATAACAGCTGCTTTATACTGATGCTGTACGCATGGAATAGTACGTTGAATGGTAAAAATACATACATAGTATTTTACAAGTTTCAAATCAATAGAGACCTTTTGTTATTCTTCACCTCACAAACTATGAGCAGGACTACTGAAATCAAATTTCTGGACATGTGTTTGAAAGTGGGCATTCTAAAAGTAGTTTTTGCAATGATTGGATATCTATTACTTATCAGTTGTCAACATGTTACAACCACCACAAATCAGCATTTGCAGAACAATGATGTGTGTGAGTAAAAGTCAAATTTATCAGCAAAAAGATCAAATCTCTATCTTATCATCAGAGGCACTGAGCATATGATTGTGCAGTTGCAGCAAAAGGACGTGTGGAGGCCGAGAAAATTCACCTCCCCCCAAAGCAAAGACTACTATCTTCTACTTAATTTCATCCCGTCATTAGCTTGAAGTTCACATATGTCATTTAATCCAAACAACATGTTTGGGATGTAAATTTCATTACCACCATAGTATAAATAATCAAACTGAGGCTTTGAGAGACTGTGTAATTTGCCAAGGTCTCATGGCTGGTATGTGAGTGGGTGGACAACTGAATCTAGTGCCTGAGTTTGCCATCATTATATGATGTAATCAACGTAACTAGATGGTTCCCATCTTGGAATGCATGCCTAGTTTAAAATTACTGTAAACAAACAGATACTGTATCTCTTTGGAACAGACAGTAATTACTTGACAAAGTCTACCATTGTCAATTCATTGAGAACTCTATGGACTATAAGCATTAAGATAATTTTCTGGTATCATTTGATTGATTTGTATTATATTTATCTAAGTTTCTTTTTATGGGGTGGTGCCCAAAGAGGGACTAGATTATAGAGGATTATTACATTTCCCTTAAACTAAATCTCTGACTAATCCTACCCTTTCCAAGCTCAAAATACTACTACCCCCAGTCATGACTGTAGTTAGTGACTACCAGTCATCTGTCTGCAAGCCTGTATTTATGATGCTCTATTTAGAGAACTACCCGCAACCCCCCTCTTGCTTGTCTTGCTTGCATTCCGCCTCATGAAAGGAGGAAAAGCTTGAGGACTACAGGGTTAATTCACATAATAGTCACCGAGTAATTACTTTTTGTCTGATATAGGAACTCATATAATGCAATACGTAACTTCATTTTATTGGGAGCTAAGACAGATATCATAGCATTCCATTGTTCAATCACATCAAGCAGTACAGCAGGTAACTTCTTTTGTGCACCTGTGATAGCAAATGATGCACATCATTTCACAATGAATTGTGGAAATAAAGATGATAGACACTAACATTAAATGAAAAAATGAGACTGCAAATCATGTAAGAAAAAATAGTTGATACACTGACTTTTCTTAAGCCCTTTTGTTATTTGATGTGGTTCATTTATTTTGTTTAGTCTAGTTTTAGTTTCATTAATGATATACAACTAATATACTATGTCTCTCCAACTTAGAATAGACATACTCAGACCTACTGTATTTAGTAAACACTGATTGTCAGGAAATAAAGAGGATGGCTGATTCTTTAGTATAAAAACAAGATTCATAAACAGAAGCAGCCCATACCTGGCCAGCACTCAGTTCCCTGCTTCTATTTGAACACTGACAATAGGAATAAATGGGCTGCCTTGTTCTCTGGCCTCTCTTCAGCTGTATTTGTGGTCTCCCACTCTCCTTCGACCTCCTTTCACGTTTGTTTCCTGATATCCTCCTATGTCTTCTCATTAAGTCACTACAGTAATTTCCAAAGGGCACAAACTAAGGTGCTTTCTTTTTGTTTATGCAACAAGGCTTTATACACTACTTACAGGGTTAAACAGAATTGTTAAAATAGGCAGGAGAAGAATCAAGGTGACCAAAAGAAAAACGAAAACCCCACATCAATCAACCTGTTGAAGATTGTGGAATTTTCTCTTCATTGTACTTAACTTTTCTACCGCACACAGGAGAGTTACTGTGGCCTGATAAAGCACAGACTTTGCACTAAGAACTGTGGGGTTTTATATTTTGCTCTGTCCAGTGAGAAGCTTCATCTGTTTTCTCTTTGTTTTGTTTTGCTTCTTCCCATTGAACAGGCTGGAGGTGTGGCATCTGGACTAAACCATGTTCTCACAAATGACCTGTCAGCTCAGAGGCTCCTCCACGTGAAGGGGCGGAGGGTGGTCAGGGCCACGGAAGTTCCCCTGAGCTGGAACAGCTTCAACAAGGGCGATTGCTTCATCATTGACCTGGGAACTGTAAGTTTGCATACTTCTTAGATTTCTAAAGATGTCATTGAAGATCATGGTTTTCTGCACAGTAGGAAAAGGTCCATGCTGATGATAGATGTACACATACTGTGTGAATAATTGGCAAGAGTTTAGATGCTACATCAAATTTGACTTCAAAGTTTTTATTTTCTTTGATAAGTTTAGAATAGGGTAATGATTTAGTTCTTCCTCCCATTGAACAGAAATTGAATGATTTTAAATTTATTTCCTCCTCTCTCTGAACAGAACTTCCTCTAATTATTTTTGTATTTAATTGTGTGTTGGGGGACATAGCTTGAGGGGGAAATTGATTCCCCCAACAATCAAAGATTTTTGAAGACTCTTTAACTCTAAGGTTTATAGGCTCTGGAATTTAAAATGGACACAGAACAGGCTCTGAACGGCTTCCTGAGGATTGTAGAAGAAAATGTAAACTTATTTCACACACACACACACACACACACACACACACACACACACACACACGTCAACAGGTTGTCATCAAGTTGATTTTCAACTCATGGCAATCACATATGTGTCAGAATTGACCTATATTCCACAGAGGCTTTCAATTGTTGATTTTTCAGAAATAGATTGCTAGAACTTTCTTCCCAGAAGAAAGTTGGTGAATTTAAGGCTCCAACCTTCCAATTAACAGCTAAATGTGTTAATGGTTTACACCACCCCGAGACTTTATGGATATATCTACATTTCTCAGTATGAGGAGATTTCAAAAAGTTCTTGGGAAAATTCCATGATCTTTTCATTTAATTTTTCACTAACTTTTTGATTCCCTTCTCATCAGAATCCACAATGTCATGTTATTTCACATATTTCAATTATTGTAGAGTTTATTACATTGGGTGGCTTCTTAAGAGTTGGGATCAACTTAATCGCAACTGGTTTTTGTTGCTCTTAGGCACCATCTAGCCAATTCCAACTCCTATTGGGTCATGTCCAACAAAGCGTGGCAACCACGGGCCCTGTCTGGTGTTTAGAACAGGGACGTTTCCCACTGATCATATAATTCACCACTGACATTACTTGAAAGTGTTAACCTTTTATGTATGTAATAGAATGAACTTATTTTACAGTTTAAATAAATCATTTGATTAACCTAAATAGCTTCCAATTCAGCTTTTCAACTATAAGGGGGCTCCAACATTTTTTTCATTGTGGAAAAATTGGATTAAAAGATAATGGATTTTTTCTTTCAAGAACCTTTTGCCTCCTCAGATTTGCTCGTTATCTTAGGCAAATGATTATCCTCTCGGAGTCTTGGCTTCCTCAGTTATTTTTTACATCTGGTTCTGACCTTAGCTGACTATGATCCAGTCTCATCTGCCACACAGTCAAGGCTGGGAAATGGCCACTATTGCTTATCTCAGTTTCACACAAGGAGAGAAAGCTTTAGGACCCTGGAGAGAACCTCTTGCATTCATACAAGTGATGTAGGCTAGGATCTGGGTTTGTTATTATTCATTTTCAGTTCATTTTCTTTTCCTGCAATAACTTGATAGAATATATAATGGAAAGTTCCCATAGCAGAGTGATTTGCTTGTGGATCCAGAATCTGTACCCCACAGAATTGGTGATGCCTACTGTTTTGTCTGACTTAGGATGTACTGAAAACACATTATTCATTAGAATAAAATTTTGTACAATGAATATTGATTGAATTTCCATAATGAGTTAAGGTGGATGGGTTGCCGTGCTAGTGGCTTTTCTCATAGGTAATATTTGTCCATGGGCATATGACCTCCAAATCCAGGCTTACAGAATAAGGATAGCAAGACTCAAGGACATTCACCTCTCCAGTAGGGAACGATCTTTATTTACTACAGTTAATCATCTTAAACTACTTTCAGGTCCTCTTCTCCACCCTGTTTAAGGAACCATTTGGAGTGTTTGTTTTTTGTGAAAGAGCTTGTGCTTTGTTATTTTTATTGTAGAAAGTTACAAAATCTGGCAGGAATATCTTAATACGAATTAAGCACTGGCCCCCTACCTACAGAAGAGCCACATGGTCTTTGCTTATGTTACTGACCTTTAGCCAGATGGTCTGTGGCCAAAGTTTTCTAAATGGTCATAGTTCTGGGAATGGATTTTGGAGGCTGTATTAGTTCACAAAGAAGGATATGAAAATAGAAATTTCTGTACAATACCACTTAATAAAAGGTGTTAAGCTAATTTTCAACATCTGTATTGAAAGCTACAGAGGAAGCGGCGCATTTTTCTTTACATTTGTTTGATTACCCAGGGGTGATAAATGAAAGTTAAACACCTACAGCTGTCACCTAAATCAAACCACCTGACCAGAACTAAGGTTATGCATATGACTTAAATCCTGAATCATGATCATGTTTGAGGGATGACAGTTTTTTAAATTAATCAGTCAGTGTTATTAATGTGATATGTTATATTCTTCAGAAGCACTTACTGTTTCATAGGATTTTAGACTGTAGTAAATAATGCCTAGATGTGACAATATCATTTCCTCTATTTGAGGTATTAGATTTAAAAAATAATATTTTACATCACTTTGCTTGTTGTGGTAGTTATATAATCTGGTGTCAACTTGAGACCATTATGAGTGAAGGGGTGTAGTTTAGCCTGTCAGTCAGGTCACAGCTTGATGGAGGACCTCATGTAGAGGCACTATGGAGATAAATAGTTCTCTGGGGGTGGGACAGACACTCTTCCTGTGAGACATTCCCGATGACAAGCCACATGGAGCTATGCTAATAAGAGCCAGAGCCCTGGAACTGGAGGAGCCACGTGGAGACCACTGCCAGCACTGAAAAGCTTCCACCGCCACTGGATCCTCAAGACTTTCCACCCACTGGCCTGTGATCTTCCTGCATTCGGCGTCATTTTATGTGTTGTGTGAGTCTGAAGAGGTATTTATAGACTGGTATCAGATATATGGGCTAATATCAGACTTATGAACTTGATCTGGACTGCGCTAGGATGTTTTCTCCATATACAACTGCTCTTTTATATAAAGCTATTTCTTACACACATAATGCACCTACATGAATTTTTCTCTCTAGTCTACCTGGACTAACACACTCATGAAGAAAACTATCAACCTTTTACAGTATGATTTATATAAATCCTACTGTATTTAGTGCAGTTAGAAAAGAATACAGAACAGGGCTAGATTTGGCCATTTTGGAACTTACTACATCTTTGGAAAACATTTATCAACTATACATTTTGATGTTAGTGAACTTGTTATTCATGATTTTATGTTCCTATTAGTTTTAAAATGACACATAGGAGGTATGCGTAGACATACCCTCTAAGAGTTTTGCAACAAAGGAATGCTAAATTTGTTCATGTTAAACATTAATGGGGAAAAAAGCCCACATGCTCAAAATTTAGGAACTGCGGCTACTTCTTTTAAAAATATTTGTCAGAGGAGAACTAGATTTCAGTTGTTCGCGGTGAGTCACTGATGGAGTTTGTTGCATGCTCTGATGCCTTGTGCCGTAGTTGGTCGGTTATGCAGGTTTGCTGCATGCTCCTCGCTGTTTATAATTGATCAGCCACTCCCTCTTTGCTCAGTCAGGCAGCTGTGAAAAAGCAGCTGACCTTAGCTTGCACTTCCTCATCTCGTAACCAGTCTTCCACTCACACTGTTTGACTTTTGCCCCACCACGAATGTGACACATGTGAGCGTTTGCTGTGTTCACCATGACTGTAGGACGAGTCAGCCAGAGAGGAAGTGCGCTGGGCTCTTCTCCCAAGTCCCTTGCATCTGGGTTTGTTTCTTACTACCCTCTTTTGAACCAGAAAAATTGGTCTTACACCATTTCACATTTTCACTTATTTTAGATCCTAGTCCCCAAGGAAAAGGGTCTAGCTACTGAAATGCAAAGTGAACTTTTTAGAGAGCATTCTCACAAAACAAACTTCTGTGGTTGTTGTGTCCCACCAAGTCTAGTCTGGCTCATACTGACCCGATAACTGCAGTGGTGAGACTTTGGTTTTTTGTTTGTTTCCCAAAAGCTGTTTATCATGCATTGGGTGAAGCTTGACAAAGCAGATGAGTTGTCCATGGAGCAATTCATACATCTTATTTAGTCATCGAATTCTCTCTCTCCCGTGTGCCATTGCTTCCTTTCTGTGATGTCCCCTGACACTTCTCCCTCCTTCATAACCCTCTGTTCCCGGGCAAACACTGTCTCCTGGGTCCCAGATGGTTGATTGTTGTAAAGAGTGTGCACCTCCCTAGTGTGGCTCTGCCCTTTATAGACCTATTTTCTGGATGAAAATTGAGCGATAGGGGTGAGTCAACTCCATACCTGAAGGGTGGGTGGGTCAGGGCCACAGTGTCAGGGGTTTCACTGGTCTTCATTCTACCTGGTCCAAGCAGGCCTGGTCCCCTTGATGATTCTGAGTTCTGCTCCACATTTTCCTTCCACGTTCTCCAGAACTCCCCATGGCAATCCTTTTCAGAGCAGTTCACAGGGGTGGTGGGGTACCATCTAGATCTTCTGAACTCAGGGTTGTGCAGACTGATGCTTGCTTGCTCCGTCAGTCTATTGGGCTGTTGCTTCCATCCATCTGCACTTTACTTAGGACTGAGAGAGATCAACAGTTGTCCTTTAGATGGCGCCTCCCAGCCTCCCGGATGCCAGTGTCAAAGTTGTAATCATCATGATGGGAGCAGGTTGCCACATCTTTGTCCCGTGGCATGCTGGTCAACTGAAACCTCAGACCTTTCAGTCAGTATTGACCTCAGTGCCCAGGGTTCCCCCCAGCTAAAGTCACTCCAGCACAATCCATGAACACTGGCGACTTTCAGACTTAGTGTATATTTTGGGTCAAAAACACTTACTTTGAAACTAATAAGTGAACAAAACCTTCTTTGTTCCGGATAAGTTTATGTTGGTTCCAAATTTCTGTATCCCATCAGTTTTTTAAGAGCAGAGCCTTCAGGCAGTGAGGAAAGATAAGCCTTTCACCTCGATCCCATCACCACTACCCACTGCCATTGAGTTCATTTCCATTTATAGCCACCATGTCGAACAGAGAAGTACTGCTTCTTTGGGGTTCAAGGCTGCACATCCTATGGAAGCAAGCAGCCTTGTTTTTCTTCTGCAGAGCAGCTGATGGGGTTGATCTGTCCATTTTATGGTTAGCAGCCCAATGGGTAGCGCACCCTCGCCCCTCCCATGCCTTTCCTCTTCTGTGCCAGGTGTTGTCAAGCCCATTCTGACTCATGGAAACTCATGGAAACTCATGTGACCTTTGGGGAGCGAATCACCAGACTTTTTCACGTGCCTCGGAGTAGGTTCAGACCATCAGCTCTTTGGTTAGTAGTCAAGGACTTAACTGTGTGCATCACCTCGGCTTCTTCCACAGGTAGATGTTACTAACTAGTGGAGATGCACACACACACACACAAGGGCAAGACAAGGTAGAACAGGAGAAGCAATGGAGAAGAGGCATGCAGACACAGTAACTAGGGATTGTGTAGGGGCACAAGGAAAGACAAGTCTCAACATATTAGGATTGTATTTTAATTATCTGATTTTACACATCTGAATAATCTAGAAGATTTAAAAATACGGCTGCCTGTGATTTGCCTTAGAGATCCTGATTTTAAAGTCTTGGGGTAGAACTTTAGGATGAGTATTTTTTAAGCCTCCAAGTTGTTATAATTATGTTGAATAGGCCCGAAGCATCAATAAATCAATTCAATGTAGTTCTTCCTGTTGTTAGATGCCATGTAATGGCGCCCACTCAGAGTGACCCAATGTACAACAGAATAAAACACTGCCTGGTCCAGCACCATCCTTAAAATCCTTCTTGTGTTTGAGCCAGTTGTTGCAGCCACTGTTGCACCCAACTCCTGGAAGGTCTTTCTCTTTTTTGCTTACCCTCTTAGTCCAGGTTGACTAGAGAAACAAATTCAGTGGAACTCATACGTGTATAAGCAAGAGCTTTATATCAGAGTAATTGTATGTTAAGAAAACATCCCAACCCAGTCCAGTTCTAGTTCATAAGTCCATATTAGCCCATAAGTCCAATAATCATTCAAAAATCACTCTTCAGACTCATATAGTCCCATGCAATGATGCAGTATGCAGGAAGATCACAGGCTGGTGGGTGCAAAGTCTTGTGGATCCAATGGTAGTGGATGCATCTTTGGGGCTCTGGCTGCCATCAGTGTAGCTCTATGTGGCTTGTCAACAGGAATGTGTAGCAGAGAGAGAGTGCTTTCTGCCTCCAGGGAGGGAGAGAAGAAGTTCCCAGAATCCTCATGAGAAGGCCATGCCCACAAGGAAGCATCATCAGGCTAGGTCCTGTTTGACAGGCTAGCCCCCACCCCTTCCTTCTATCTATCAAGTTGACATGAGATTATGTAACTACCACATCCTCTACAAAATAGTTGAGCCATTAGTTTATGTGATTTGGAAGGACAATTGCTAATTGAAAATAAGAAATTTTAATTTTCTCTGTTAAAAATAAGGGCAAGTAGCTATCAAAAGATATAGCATCTGGGGTCTTAAAGGCTTGCAGGTAAACAAGCAGCCATCTAGCTGAGAAGCAACAAAGCCCACATGGAAGAACAACACCAGCCTGTGTGATCACGAGGTGTCGAAGGGATCAGGTATCAGGCATCAAAGAACAAAAAAAAAATCATATCATTGTGAATGAGGGGGAGTGCAGAGTGGGGATCCAAAGCCCATCTGTAGGGTCATAGGGAGTAGACAATCTAGTCAGGGTAGCAACAATGAAACATGCAATTTCCCTCTAATTCTTAAATGCTTCCCCCCCCTTACTGTCATGATCCCAATTCTACCTTACAAATCTGACTAGACCAGTGGATGTACACTGGTACAGATAGGAACCGGAAACACAGGGAATCCAGGACAGATAATCCCTTCAGGACCAGTGGTGAGAGTGGCGATACTGGAGGGTGGAGGGAGGGTGAGGTAGAAAGGGGGAACGGATTATAAGGATCTATATATAACCTCCTCCCTGGCAGACGGACAACAGAAAAGTGGGTAAAGGGAGCCGTCAGACAGTGTAAGACATAACAAAATAATAATAATTTATGAATTATGAATGGTTCATGAGGGAGGGGGAGTGAGGAGGGAGTGGGAAAATGAGGAGCTGATACCAAGGGCTTAAGTGGAGAGCAAATATTTTGAGAATGATGAGGGCAACGAATGTACAAATGTGCTGGACATAATGAATGTATATATGGATTGTGAGAAGCATTGTATGAGTCCCCAATAAAATGATTAAAAATAATAATAAGGGCAAGGGTTCACCTCCTCCCTGCTCTTTAACAATTCATTTTATAGGTAAGTTGTCATTGTAAACACTTTCTGTGTCCCTTTGAAAAGCTTGTAAACATTAACTTTGACCTGACAGGCACCATTAATCCTCCCATACCTCTCAGTTTCCTGGAAGATTAGTGTTATCATCAGATGAACCATATTGAGAATCTACCTCAAGTCTTGAAGATCCTAGTGAATCAGCAATTTTACTTTGAGAACATGAGTACCGTGGGAACCAACTTAACCCGGTTATGACTTCTTTCTTTGGATGCAATCTCTAGTTGATTGACAGCAAAGCATTATATTCTAGGTTAATACTTAATCTTTAAAGAAACTTATCTTTCTGATACATTTTTGTGAACTTTTCTTGGTTGGGAATAGATTTTTTTATCTATTATGTTTCCCCAGCATTGGTAGAGATGGTCTTAGATCAGTGGTTCTCAACCTGTGGGTTGCTTCCCCTTTGGGGGGTCGAACGAGCCTTTCACAGGGGTCTCCTGATTCATAACAGTAGCAAAATTACAGTTATGAAGTAGCAATGAAAATAATTTTATGGTGGGGGGGTCACCACCACATGAGGAACTGTAATAAAGGGTCACGGCATTAGGAAGGTTGAGAACCACTGCCTTAGATAAAGTGTGATTGTAAGATTCTTTGGTTTGCCAAACACTTGACTAATTCACAGAGAATAATTTCACCTAAGAAGGCAATTTCCCAGTATTGACTTTCCCCTACTAAATGCTGTCACACCAGCAGCCAAGCTATAATTGCTCAAGTAATGTTTCCCTTTCCCCTCCATTGGGCATCCAGATAGCATTGTTGAGCTTTAAGCTTCCTTCACTACCTGAGTGATTAAGCATTTGAACCCACCTAGAGGAACCTATGAAGACAGGCCTGGCAATTTCCTTCCAAAATGCCACAGCCTTTCAAATCCTATAGAAGAGTTCTACTCTGTGAACTTGGTGTTGCCATGAGTCAGAATGGACTTAATGGCCTGGGACAACAACCACCTTCAGTGCTAGCTGCATGCTCTCCCTCAGTCATACAGTTGTGCTCCGTGGACCCTTGCAACCACTGCCCTGGGTATCAAGCCGTCCCTGCCTTCGCACACCCCTTTATTCATCTTCTGTCCTATATTCGTAGGGCTTTAAAACACACACACATATAGTATTTAGCTGATGAATGTTGAGTTCTCTTCCTTTGAGAAAATTGCAAAAATAAGATATAAATCTGACCTGGAAATCCCACTAAACGAACTGGACTTTACCTTAAACACACCTGTAGCAGATTAAAGGAACCAACTTGGACTAGATGCTGAAATGCTCTAGTTTGAGACAAAGTGGATAACTACTATCCCAAGGTTATGGATTTGGAAGTCATCAAACTTTGGTTCAAATGTCTTACTTTGAGGGTACCTAGTAATTGGTAACTCAATACTACCATATATTTTCTATTTTCATACTCTCTTTACTTTTTTATGAAATGTCTTAGTCTAGCAGGTATAGCTCTGTCTTTGTTTTTTTTTAAAATCATTTTATTAGGGGCTCATACAACTCTTATCACAATCCATACACACATCAATTGTGTAAAGCACATTTGTACATCATTCTCAAAAC
>NW_022103920.1:69413455-69425779 GCF_000313985.2 Echinops telfairi
TGGGCTTTGTTGCTTCTGAGCTAGATGGCCGCTTGTTTACCTTCAAGCTTTTAAGACCCCAGACGCTGTATCTTTTGATAGCCGGGCACCATCAGCTTTCTTCACCACATTTGCTTATTCACCCACTTTGTCTTCAGCAGTTGTGTCGGGAAGGTGTAGCTCTGTCTTTGTGAATGAGGGTTATTGAATGTTTTTCCTATCTGCAATCCTCATTTTTTATGCATATAGTTTCTAGTCACTTAAGTTTTTAATCTGTATAAGTCAACAATCCATGTATTTTAGTCTAAAAATATGTACCAAACATGCATACTTTCCTGTTCTCAACAGTACTGTATTTAAAATTCTATATCATTTACTAAATTACCGTATGAAAAATAGAATTATCATATGCCCATGGGGATGATTTATAATGTTTGCCAATAAAATGATAGTAATGTTTCTAAAATTAACCAGAGATATTTGTAAATCATTAATATATGAATGGATTTTGAGCTCACACTTAGTCTAAGAACAATTGATTCTTATGGTGATGTGTCCTTTTTCGATACTAACCCTCATGAATGAATCACTAAAAATAGGAATGCTATAGCAAAGAGTGGTGAAGAAATCAGATGATGAACAACTATCAGAAAATAGCATCTGGCATTTTAAATGCTGGTTTTAAAATAAGCAGCCATCTAAGTGAGGTGTCAGCTGGATCCATATGGAAGAAGCACACCAACCTATATAATCCAAGAATTATAAATAATAAAATCTGAGACCTGAGGAGAGAAACATTATTAGAGCTTAAATCCTGAGCACCTAGTTTGCAGAAGGATATGGGTGACAGTGAAAGACCTAAATCCATTTGTAGGCCCCCAGGTGGATTAAGTGTCCTGTGAATTCCCTCTGACCTCAGACAAGGGATATGAATAGTCTTGCTATCAGATAGAATGAATTGGAAAGTGGATTATTGCAGGCACAGTTAGATTAAAATGCAATACAATACATATCATACTCCACTTGAGCCATTTTAAATTTGGTCTAGTTTTCACTAGTTTCTGTTTTTCTTTTCAAGTGAGATTTTTCTCTGTTTATTTTGTTATTGTTGTTGGGCTGTTTTGTATGTTTTCCTGTATATGAAACTCAGTAGGTAACTCTATAGAGACTGTATCCTGATTAATACTTTTTTAGGAATATAACAGGGGAGATTGGGAGAAGTGGGGGCGCTAACAACCACGAGTACAAGAAAGAAGAAATGTTCTGAAATTGATTGTGGTGATGATTATACACGTCTTTTCAAGATGCTTGAGCTACTGAGTTGTATGGTACATAAACTATATGTCAATAAGAATAATGCAGGTTTTTAGAATGAATAACTTAGAAAAGGACATGTTAAATTACTTGCATTGTGAGCCCCATCACCCATCCTGTTTGGGGTGCTTCTTCACACTTAGCTTCTGGAGTCTTGTTTTCTTTCCAAGGCAGGACATTGCAGAACAAGATAGGTCTGATCTTCTTGTCTGCACTTTGTTCACTTTGACCACGTCATCGGAAGCAAATTTAGAAACCTCTACTTTTTTAGACCATTAACAAGTCTTCTCTTCTCACAATGTGGTTGTTTGTTTCTCGTTACTGGTGGACCAAACTAATTGCCAGCAAAATAAAAAAAGTTGTCTGTATTTCTCCCTTTTCTAATTATGTAGAGTGATTTTGTTATAATTGAATTGCTTGTATATGTAGAAATTAAAATTCCACAAACTCCTTCTGAAGTATATATGGACGATTCTTGCCAGAATTTAGTGAACAGAGTTGAATGAAGACTCTCATATTTACAACGTGTTTTTATACCCCCTCTGCAGAAAAATATGACATTAGGTTGTTAAAATATGATGCTAAATACTTTACAATTTAGGGGACAACGTAGTTGACTCAGGAACTATGTTTGTTTTATGATTTTTAGTGCTGATACACTTACATCATGTAAAACATGAAATGTTTTACAGCTCAATCCCATTAAAGTATTATCAATAGAATTATTTAAAATACAGTGAATGCCTTAGTTGTAATAATATATAGCTCCTTTACACATCAATTCAGACTTTGTTTTAGTATTTTTCCAGGATTTTTCCACTTCAATTTCTTCCCCCTAGAACACGGGGTAAGTTAATTTATAGGGGAAACGTTTTTATGTATGGTGCCAATCGAGTACAAAATTACGTTGTGCACAGAGTGGTGAAGAAGTCTTTACCAACTCCCCTGACTAGAGGAAGTGTTTGGCAGTGCAGTTTATTAATCGCACAACACACACCCATGTTGGCACAGCGGAGCCCTCCTAACATGAGACCATCTGTCCTAAGCACATCATCTACGTGAGGCAGAATATGAATTGTTTAAATTCAATTCATTGCTAAAATTATGTTTAAATACGTAAAACAAGTTCTAATAGCATTGCTGTTATTATTGAATGAACTATAGTATGAGATTTTTCAGGGCTACCAGCAGTGGGTCTCTACATAGTCTGAATATTAGAATTTCCTGGGAGCTTTCAAGAAGCATCACTGTTTGGAACACACCTGAGAGTCCCCAAAGGTGGTGCTGTATTTTTCAGACGTCTCCTTCGAACTCTACCCAGTGATTAAGAGTTGACTGATCATTGGAACAATTTATTTCAGTCTTTGTAACTGCTAATATAGGCACGGTATTCAAATTGTCTTCAAATATGAGCCTCACATTCAGACACTCACATGTAGACAAGAGGTAAACGAGGAAGCAGAAGATGTGCACTGTTTGTTCTCTTGGAAATAGGAAGAACTGCCCATCGGCCCCACTGACGAGTGAAATCAGATCATAGCGTGAATTGCAAGACCCAGTCTTCTTGCTTGACTTCTTTAAAAGGATTGAAGTCCTAAGTTTACATTTTAATCATAAAGAGGAATATAGACTAAGTCAATCAGAAACGGAGTGGGTTGGGGAGGGTGGATTAGAGTGACCTACTTTGTTCAAAGTTGTGTCCCAGGGTCCGTAAGATAAATGGGCCCATATCAGGCACCACATGGGTAGTGGGTCACACACTGAGTTGCTGACTGCATGGTTAGCAGTTTGAAACGACCCGCCCTTGTTGGGAGAAAGGTGAAGCTTTCTACTCTGGTAAAGGGTTACCATCTCGGAAACCCACAGGGGCACTTCTACTCTGTCCTATGGGGTCACTGTGAGTCAGAATCAACTTTATAGCAGTGAGATTTTACAGCGGTTTTACATTTACAGAAAAATTATGTACCAAGTGTAAAGAGGGCTCACATATCTTATCTCTCTACTGCATGAGATTACTCTTTTTATTAAGACCCTGCATTGTCTGGTGCATTCAGTAAAGTGTGTTGGATGAAGAAATGACTCAGCGCTGGAAATGGTCTTGCAAATGTCTTGTTCTTTTATTTCGTTGCTGTGAATTTATTTGCAATTTAAAAAATGAACAAATACTAGACCTCATAAGTCAGTAAGTAGTGGCCCTGGTTCATCCTCCTTCACACCTAAACACTATGCTAACCACCTCCACATGTGTGGGAAAATGTGACACTCAAGTGCTATGTAAATATGTCATTAGCATTAGTTGCTTACTTTTCCATCTCTCTTGACACAACATCTAACTCAGGATCTGCATTCCAGTGAGCATGCATGCATTACAAATGAAAAAGGGAAAATACAGACTGAGATTGAGTTAATATGGAAGGTTTCTTCATGTAAATATTTAATAGTTTATATGATCCAAATAATCTCAAATCGTCTTTGACAACGCCCATTCCTACATAACAGCTGGGCTTGGACTGCATCAAACTTCTCTTCCTCTCATTCTTCCTTTATTAAAGTCATATTTCATGGAGAAACTGATTCTTTAATTGTCATTTTATTTTTGTAACTATATACATTCAAAATAATTTAGTTGTTATTTTAAGTTTCTGACAGCTAATATAATTTATTTACCTTCCGGTATATCAAACATTGTTGCATGTTCCTATTGTTCTGTTTCTATGGTAAAGCATGATTTTTATAGGAAAGTAGCCAATTTTATTTAGATAAATAATTTATATAACTACTGTCTTACTCTTAAACATTTAGTGTCTTTCTCAGGCCTCATTATTATAATCACAAGCAATAACCACCCTTATGCTATGGCTACTTCTGAGCTTTCTGACATGTATTAAAATAAATTCCAGATGGTGATCTTAGTGGGTCAAAGATTTTAAATGCTTCTTATGGTTCTTGGTTTGTATAAAATAGCTATTGAAATTTTCTATATTTGTTTTATGATCATTAATAGCATATTACTATAACAAATTCAGTAACTTACTGAAATAAATTTTTATTTTTAAATATAAAAGTAGATTTATATTTTTAAATTTAAGTCATCTATATAAGGAACACAAATATTTTCAGCAATGAGCACATTAGATAGAAAAATATTTATGTTAATGAAAAAATATCTAAACCAATCCAAACCAGACCTACTGCCATCGCGTTGATACTGACTTATGGAAACCCTGTGCAGTGTTTCCAAGACTGTAAAATTTTTAAAAATCATTTTATTGGGGGCTCTTACAGCTTTTATGACATTCTATACATCAATTGTATAAAGCACAATTGTGTATATGTTGCCATCATAATTTTCTAAAAATTTACTTTCTATTTGAGCCTTTAGTATCAGCTTCTCTTTTTCCCTTCCATTCCCCCCTCCCCCCCTCATGACCCCTTGATAAGTGATAACTTATTATTATTTTCATATCTTACACTGACCGCTATCTCCCTTCCCCCATGGTTTCTGTTGTTCGTCCCCCTGTGTGTGTGGAGGGGGGGCAGTGTTATGTGTCCATCATTGCCCTCCTCCCCACCTCCTCCCACCTTCACCCTGCCCTCTTGGTCTCACTACTCCTCCAAGACTGGAAGTCGCCACAGGAACAGATAGTCCAGACAATCTTATCTTTCTCCTCTAGAGCAGCTGGTGGGTTTGAACCTCTGGCTGGTGGGTTGCCAGCCTAGTACTTACCTAATGGCGCCACTTACTTTCTAAGTAACTAGTGCATATTAATTTAAAGTTCATAAAATTCAATTAGTGAATTGTGCACAGTGATTTAGGTATTTATATTTCACATGTTAATAAGTACTCACTTTATTGTGCCTGCTGAAAGCAAGCGCATGAAGAATGCAGTATGCTGGTATATCATCATATATTTGCAAATATAAAACATCATGTATACCTCAATTATAGGCTATTTTAATTTTATCTCTATCATTTTTTTCTAATTAACCACAATAAGTGTAACATCAAGATTGATTGTCCTCTACACATTCTTCCACATAATCAAAATAACCATGTTTCTTTTTTCTATTTTTTTAAAGGAGATTTACCAGTGGTGTGGTTCTTCATGTAACAAATATGAGCGTCTAAAGGCCAGCCAGGTTGCCATTGGCATTCGGGACAATGAAAGGAAAGGAAGATCGCAACTAATTGTGGTGGAAGAAGGAAGTGAACCACCAGAACTTAAAACGGTATTGTTGTGTGTGTGTGTGTGTGTGTGTGTGTGTGTGTGTGTGCACGCGTGCGTGCGTTTTCCAGGCTGTAAACTTTACAGGAGCAAATTGCTCGGTAATTTCTTCCCTGGAGCTACTGCTTAATCCCTGCATCACCAAGGTGCCTACTTTCTCTACACATGTGTGAGCGTCAAAGTATTGCTATAAAATCACAGAAGAGCTTTATGAAACAAAATGTCAAGACGTGAAGGTTGTTTTTTCAATATATCCTCCATCTAGGTCTGTTCGCCTCAGAGGGTGATGTTTCCATCTCTCTGTCTCTTCCCTGAAGAATTGTGCAATCTTCTATTTGCACACACGACAGTGCCTTTTTTGGCATCTCTGAGGGACTCCCATCATGTTCCTTTGAAATGTCTTTGAGTTTGGGGACCAAAAAAATTCTGAAGGTACAATATCTGGATTGTAGGGTCCATGGGGTGAGATTTCCCAACGAAATGCTGTGCTGGAAAATTGAGCAAGTACTGTTCATGGGAAAAAATATATGTATTTGGAGCAACTCTCCCAACTTTTTTCCCCATCAAGACAGTTTTCAATTTTCTTAAAATATCTTTATAAAGCCCTGAGATGGCCCTGTGTCCTTTGAGAAAATCTGTCAACGTTACTTTATAGAACAGTTCCTTGGGGAATCCCAAGGAACTGTTCTATCGCACTCGGAGTTGCTCTGATTTGGACTCGCCCAGCAGCAGACCTTCCCGGAAGCCGCTGTGTTGCTGTGCTCTTATTTTGAAGGCGAAGACCAGTGTATCGATTATGTGAGAGCCTGTTTGTGGCCAGCCCTGGATCACAGAGACTGCTCAGGCACGTGTTGTTTGGAATACATTTGTGCACATGTGAACTGAGACCCCACTAGCAATGCTTTTTAAAAATTACTTTCATCTATGTAGACATACACATAGGTGTACAACGTGTATGCACACACATATATTGCATGTTATTTGTAATACAACAAATTCTCTAGTATTGGACCTCGCCCCAGGAGGATCTAAATCATGAAACTAGGAAAGTAGAAAGTCACAACAGTTTTCTCATATATTAGTATTGCTGTCAAAGGAAGCCATGCATTGATCTTCTGTGGTATGCAAAGACAGATGGGTAATACTTTGAAGTTGACTTTAAGAGTATATTTCAGAAGGAAGATAGTAGCTTATTTACCTGAGTTTCTCAGGGTGGTGTTGTTGTTGTTTTCAGAAACTATAGCAATTTTCTTTTATTTTAATAATTTCATTTAAATAATGAAATAAAGTTTTTCACTAAGAGATTGAACACACTAACAATTTTGTTCAAATCCACAAATATTTCAAAAATTTGCCATCAAGAGTTACCAGCAAGACACTTAACGATTTTCAGTATAGTTGCTAAATTAATTTATAATAAGTTTCCATCACTCCCTGTATCTACATGACTTGCTTATGGATACTTAGTTGTCACTGTTCAGACATCAATGAGTGTCCTGGTATACATCTTTACTGATTGTGATCACAACTAAATTACTTTAATAACCACCAAGCACATTTTTTTCATATTGATAATGTGTTTATGTGTTAGAGATTATTTGAATTCATTAGGAATGATACTCATGGTAAAATGATAAGAGAAAGAGTAGGTTATACAATTTACATATAAATATGATCTTACTATGGAATTTTGCATGTTTATAACTACTTAGTCACATACACATATATTTAGAAATAAATAAGCTGAAATCCCTCTAGTACTTATTTTTAATTCTTAGGAATATGACTACTTGTTATTTTTTTGATTTTCAAAATTTCTTATAATGGATGCATCTTTTTCTATTAAAAATTTACATTTGGGATGGACTTAAGTGGGTTTTCAAAAGGCAGTAAATTAGACTTTGAAAGCTATTCAAATAAAATTCTAGATCACTCCAGGTTTTCTGAAATTCTTTGTTTAATGTGATCAACTATTTAAGTCTACTAACTTGCATACTTGGGATTAAAGTAAAAAGATTATTTGAATTGATTGCAACCCTATAACTTTCTGATTCAAATGAGCCCAGGAACAAGATCTTTCCCTGAAAAGTGGTGTGGAGGGAGCTGTTTTGCTACCACTCTTTTGGACGAGAGCCGGTCTCTTCATCAATTCTGCTCTCTGTTCCTCGTTCAGGAGAGTGTGTGGTTCTACCACATCTCAGCCTGGCCACTGTGTCATTGCCGTTTGACACTTTTGTCATTTGTTCCAGGAAGTGGAGACGCTGTGGTTGAGGGTTTCGCGAAACAAGCTCACATGCACACATTTTTTTTGTTGTTTATTGGACTTCATTTAAAAAGCTGAGTAAGATAGACTACCGATAATATATTAGGTTGTTAAAATATGATGCAGACCAGAAGAAAATCTATGTTAAAGTGTAACTTTGATGTTACATTTCTTATTAAACATTTATACTAACCATTTGTATTAAAACATAATATTAAAAAATGCCCATGCTTTAGGATTGTTCATCTTTTGAGGACTTTAAAAAATCCTAGAAAATACAGATAAGGCTTGCTTTTTCATTTATGCTACTTCACTTTTACAAAAGACCTACTGCTTTTGTATCTGTCTTCGCTAACTGAAAAATGTCCTAAGAAGATTTTCCCTGTTACTGCACAGCTAAACTACTGTTCAGCACTTATTTTGCTATTACCGAAGCAGTCTGCAACCATTGACATGGTCCCGCTCTGGGAACAACACTCAGCGTCTCAGCATCAGGTCCCCACAGCATTGAGATGTCTGTGGACACTAGATGCCACTGTTATTTACATTTCATGTGTATGTGAACGACTTGGTAACTTATTTTGGGGTCTGGGAATGCTCAAAACTCTTTTCCCATATAAATGAAAGGGAGTTGCTTACAGCTTTACACCATCCTGGCTTACAAAGGATTTCATAGGAATGCGCTATTTTGATGGCAGGGAACACCTGTACTTACTTTGCTTTAATTCAGTATTTTCATTGTGTGTACTCTGTTATGCTTACGGGTCCTCCACTCAATGAACTGAAATGAGTTTTCAGTGGCAGTCTTCACTAGATGTAGGAAAGAAGTATTTGAGCTTTGTTTTTGGTTTTTAGTTAACTAAGCTAGAAGGTAACGTAGTTGTTCATGATTTTGCTATGTACTTATGTTAAACTAAGGAACCCTGGTGGTGCAGTTAAGCATTGGGAGGCTAACTGCATGGTTCATGGTTCAAACCCATCAGCCGATAAGGCCTCAGAAAAATCTATGTATAGGGTCACTAATACTAGCCCTGTTTGAATAGTGGTTATACCTTAGGCTGCTAACCTTAAGGTCAGCCATTTGAAACCACCAGCCCCTTCGAGGGAGAATGATGAGGCTTTCTTCTTTCATAATGAGAAACAACACAGGGGCAGTTCTACCCTGTCCTGTAGGATCTCTATGAGTCTGAACTGACTCAATGAGGATGAGCTTGGGAGTTTATGCGTCGAGTGGACTCAAGGACTGTGGGTTATTCTCAACTAATTTTAGGTCCAGAATTTAATTTCAATTTGAAATATAAAAATAAAACACAGATTTTATTTATATACTTTAACTTTCATTGTGGTTTTGGTGACGTTTTACAGAGAAAATTAGTTTTCCTTACAACAGTTTATACCAATTTTGTTTTGTGACATTGATTGAAATCCCCACAATGTCATAGCACTCTCCCAATTGCTTCTTATATTTACGCTTTCTAGTAATTCTTATCTCCTGCCCCTTCTAGCTTCTGAACTCTGTTTTGGGGCAACTGTTGCCCTTTTAGTCTTACATGGTTGATTGCTCCAACCCTCTTGTTATTGTTTACTGTGTAAGCCTATATTATTGTACAAGCCAGCCTTGGCTGCGAGTAGATCCTCAGCGAGGATAGGCTCAGTTTTAAGCTTGAATGGTGCCTAAGGACCACAGTCTGAACCCTGGTCTCTATCACAGAAGTTTTTTTGTTTTGTTTTAATCAATTTGCACATTTTCTCCCATTCTGGGCAGGACCTTGTATTGTGATCCAGATCAAAGAGGTGGGAGTGGTCCTGGGGCACCATCTAGTTCTTCTCGTCTCAGAGTAGAGGAGGCTATGGTTTGTGTGGCCCATTATACTCCTAGAGTAACTGCTTCTTTAAGACTTTGCTTTTTCCTTTCTCCTCTTTGCTTTAGATGGGGAGAGATAATAGTTGCATTTTAGATGGTGTGGCTGTTTTTGAACTTCTAAGACCTTAGTCATTAATCAAAATGGATGTAGGACATTGCTTTCTAGGGACTATGTTATGCCAATTGACCTAAATGTGCCCTGTGCCTTTGTTCCTAAATCTCCAATCTGACTCAGTCATTCCCTCAAGATGTATAGTTGTGGCTGAGAAGTTTTCAAAACTTTGCTCACTGTGTGCTTTAGTATATTTTTTGGTATATTTGCAGCTCATATAAACACATATGTGAAAGTGTTCTCTGCCAAACCTATAGATCTCGAGTGTACTCCCATTTACCAACATGTTCAGCTTTCAAGAATCTACTCGTAGATTACTGTTTATTATTATTGTTATTGCAGGATTGGTTGTGTAATAGTATTCACCTTTGTTGTTTTATTCTCTCGTGTTTTTTCCAGTGCCTTCCTTTGCCTACATGATGTGCTGTCCTCTCCCGTATTGTACCTTGCGCTTCCCTTCACCCGAGTTAGTACACGTGTCCTCTCTAGTTAGTGATTTCCCCCCTCCTTTCCTCTCTCATATCTTGTTACCATCAAAGAATGTTTCTTTCTTCATGTAAATATTTTCTTGACTTTTTCTGATTGCGCTTTTTAAAAGCTCAGGGCCCAACTATGAAAATAATCCTGTACATGGAACTTACTAAAGCCTGCAACTAACTTCACCTTACACTCAGTGTTTGTTTTCTCATCGTTGTAAACATATTAACTACGAAAATTGTATATAAATTATGTATAACTTTTTATATTGAAAATAAATAACCAATGAATATAAGGGCAAATTAAACATCGAACTAGCTGCCAGGCTCTGCATTTATTCTTTGTACGTATTCTCTTAATGTCAGAAGTGAGGCTGAAAAGAAAAGAAAAAGAAAAACTCTTGGGGGAAAATTACTAAGATCAATTATTCATATAGTCACATTTTATTTGATAAATTTTCATTTAAAACAGTTATCATCTGGTGAGTAGTAAAGGAAGAATAGAAAAGAGAAGTGAGTTCTTGAAATAATAACAAAACCCGTGCATTTTCTAATTCATAGACTGTCTTTAAAAAATAGATGAATGAACTTTCAAGTCTGTCATCATTTTATTAATACTCAGGGCGAAGACGGGCAGGACACGGAATCCAGGGAGATTGTAAGCAGACGGCGGGTGGCTGAACTGCTATGGTTCCTGCTTTTAGAAAACAGCTGGGAAGCTCCCTGGAAAGTCAAATCATGCGATCACCATTTTAGGTCCCAAAAGGAAAGAAAATCAGGATGTGCACCTCTCTTATCGACTGCCTCATTACCCGATATTTTCTATGTTTGACAATAGTGAAGAATCCACTGTCTGATTCTTTTGCACATTCATGACAGCATCGGACAGGGATGAAGACTGGGCTGTGAGGCGAAGGTGCAACGCTGGTCGTGATGGTTGAAGTTCTGCGTCAACTCGACAGAACCGTGATGCCCGGTGCTGTGGCAGTTATGTGATGATGTAATTTGGTAGCCTTGCAAGGATACAATTTGGTAGTTATTTCAGGATGTAGTCTGGTAGCCATATAATGACGCTGTCATCCTCTAGCTTTCCATCAGAAGTGGCCTTCCTTCATTGTTGCGTAAGACCAACTGTTGCTAGTGACCTGGTCTTTCTGTTGAATCTAACCATGTCGATAATTGAGGAGTGGGCGTGTATCATATTTGGCCACTCAGTCAGTAAGTATTTATTGAATAAAGGGGTTGATTTATGAAAAAGTTAAAAAGTCCTCCTTTCAAGGACATTTTCTCTTTTGTGTTTAAAGAGATCAGCATATGCTAGGAAACAGAGTTGGGAAACAGTGAGGCCAGATTGTGAGCCAGAGAGCGTGGCCTAAAAGATAGCACCATGCCTCAGGCGCCTTCTTGCACAGAGAGTCTCAGACAAATTGTCTAGATTGGTAACAGCAAATGGGCTAGATTAGCCTCCACAAAACCTTCTTAAATAGGAATTTCATTCTTCTTGATTTTCCTTGAAAGTCATAATTGATAGCTTGAAAATAAATGAGTTTATTCAGTCACCTCCTTGGCAAGTTGATTGGACATTTATGATATATTGATCTGAGCATCTTACAAGTAAAATTTAGAGTTAAACATGGCAAATATTTCTGAAGTTACCATTTTAGGTTACACTATACAAGATCTATTCAGACTAAGAGTAAAATTTAGATCTTTGTATATAAATGGAAGGGTTCATTAATATTGGCATACTTAAGAACAGGAACGGACTAGATAGTTATGAGTTTGGTTTTTGAGTTTAAGTCATTTAACTGTCAAAAACTTGGGACCAGGAACCCAGTAGACTTATATTTTAGAGGATATTATCAATTTAAAAGAATTACTGCTCGAAGGACATTGGGCCTCCACTCAAGTACTCCCTCAATGCAAGAATACTTTCTTCTAGTAAACTGGCATTCTACGATGCTCACCTTCCCGACACAACCGCTGAAGACAAAGCGGGTGAATAAGCAAATGTGGTGAAGAAAGATGATGGTGCCCGGCTATCAAAAGATATAGCGTCTGGGGTCTTAAAAGCTTGAAGGTAAACAAGC
>NW_022103920.1:69427057-69438656 GCF_000313985.2 Echinops telfairi
CCCCTCCCTCCCTCCCTCACAAACCCTTGATAAATTATTTATAAATTATTTTTATTTTTTCATGTCTTACTGTATGATGTCTCCCTTCACCCATTTTTCTGTTGTCTGTCCCCCAGGGAGGGGGTTGTATGTAGATCATTGTGATCAGTTCTCCCTTTCTCCCCAACCTTACCCTCCTGGTATCTCTATTCTCATTCTTAGTCCTGAGGGGGTTATCTTTCCTGGATTCCCTGTGTTTACAGCTCTTATCTATACCCATGTACATACTCTAGTCTAGCTGAATTTGTAAAGTAGAATTGGGATCATGATTGTAGGGGAAGGAAGCATTAAAGAACTTGAGGAAAGTTGTATGTTTCATCGGTGCTATACTGCACCCTAACTGCAAGCCATGCATTTTTATCTACACTTTAGCGTCCTTTTGTTGGCTGGGAATGGGTGATGAGAAATGCCTACCATTTGACTCTATAAGTGTCTAAGCAAAAGTTGCGCATTATGGTTATACTTAGGATATACTCCAATCCACTGTTCCCTGACAGAAATCAACTACATAATCAAAAGCAATGCCAAATCTATAGCCTCAAAATACAAATTTGAAAAAATATATATGTATATATGAGTTTGGTTCCCAACAATGTTAGCTTAACAATGAACATGTTTACCTGAAGTATATTAACATTGTAAAATATATTAACAATACATGGAGGATTTCACAGTTAACATCTGGAGTTCCTTCTAAAGTACATAGAAATGGAACCATGGAATCTTTTTATATTGCCTAATCATTTTATGGTCTTATGCAATGAACCAAATGAAAGCAGAATCTCCCATTCCACACCCCATGCGTTATCAACAGATAGAGGAAAGCAAGTCTTTCCCTTCTTCTGAGTTTCAACCGTTCACATTTCTCAGTTTCACAGTCTCTTGATTTTTGAACTTTTGAACATTGTTACTCTTTGTCTTGTGCATGGAACTCTAAACCTTATAATGTTGGCATTCAATGACTGGTCATATCTTTTTGTGTTCTTCAAATAAATGAGATGTGAGATTCTTACCATTTTCTTTGTCAATCAAATACGATGTGGAAATAGTCGATATGAAGGAGATTTGGTTTTTCCTCACCATGCTGGTTTGGAAGATGCGGCAGTAGAGGTCTGGCTTCACTCCAGTCTTGGGCATTCGAGGTGTAGAAGGGAGAGTGAGGCCGTGAGAGATTGGTTGGAGACTGAGGAGGACCTCTGTTTCCCTTGGTGGGGATAGCAGGTGGATTTGTAGCTGCCTAAGGATGCTAAGAGGAGTTACTTGAAAGTGCTTTGGCATTTTTTAGTTGAATAAGTCTGCGTAGGGAGGAGCCTGGCCACCGTGGTTGTGTCCACGTCCACTCCTTTGTGCACAGCTCATCATGCGGAGTGCTGGGAGCGTGGAAACTTGCTGCTAGAGGCAGGTGTGGCAAGTTGAAACATTGTGAACGAGGAAAAGAAATGCATACAGTTATAGCATAATTAACCAGATGCTACTTACACTCACTCTCACTCACTGCCAGAGTCAATACTGACTCATGGCAACCCTATAGGACAAAGTAGAACCGGCCCTCTGGGTTTCTGAGGCTCTAATTCTTTTAAGGGAGTAGAAAGCCTTGTCTTTCTCCCAAGAAGCACCTGGTGGTTTCCACTGCTGACCTTGTGGTTAGCAGCCCAGCACATAACTCACTACACCAACAGGCCCCCTTTCCCAGATGCTGCAAGAAATTAGCATTTTAAATAATCTCCCTCTGTGCTACATCAAAAATCTCCCTCTTTGTTACATCAAAAACTGTCTATGGCCTTATTGATAAAGTTCCACTTTTATGTAATACATCTTAATAAGTACCACTTGGCAATAATTTTTGAGTAAGGGAATATTTCCTTTGAAGCTAGTGGCAGAATAGAGATAGGTTCTGTAAATAGGATAATGCAGTTTAAGATAGATAGACTTAATGACTATTACAAGGAAGAGCCATTGACCTTTGAACCACAAAGTCTATATCTGAATTGATAAAGTAATATAAATGTTAAACCAGAATGTCAGATGTCTTGTCTCATTTTTATTTATGTTGCTTTCCTTTTTATAGTGTTAGGCCATAATGATAATTATATTGTATATCACATAATAATGTTTTAAGTACTAAGATAGTTAATATTTAATTACTGTTCTGGTCTATCACTACTGCTATAGTGATAGAGTATAACAATAAGGATGTTTTCTTACAATAATTTAAGTCTTTTTTTTTCATCCCGTGTGCTAAGAATTAGCCAAACTCGGCTATAAAGGGCAGATCTCTAAGTTCCAATGGTTCACGATTCCTAAGCATTCATTTTATAAATTTAAAAGTTTTATATAAGTAAGAGCAATATGGATTTTATATCAGCTTCTTCTTTTACCTTGTGCTATTAGCCACACCCAGACATGACAAAGTCACGTTTTCGAATCAGGCACTTCATAATTCCTTGGTATTAACTTTATAATTAGCCTTTGCTCACCATCACAAGAAAATCAGCTCCTGCATTGGAGAGGACTAAAATGAAGGCCATCTGACTTATGTTTCCAAGTACCATTTTTCCTGGAACCAAGAATCCCACCAGGGAGTAATTGGGCTATGTCAACAGCACTTGTGCAAATGGAAAACAGGTGGTGTAGTGCTTGTGTGCCGGGCTGCTAAACACAAGTCCGGCAGTTACTAGAAGCCCCCGGCAGCTCTGCAGGAGGCAGACGGGGCTTCTCCTCCTGCCAGCAGCCACCATCTCGGAAAGCCAGAGGCTGCGGCAGTCCAGCCCTGTCTCACAGAAGTGCCTACAGGGTTGCTGCCAGTTGGCACCTACTCGGTGGCAGTGAGCCTTTGGGCTTATTGCTATTAGACTAGTTACCATGCATCCAAGAATATCAGTGCAATGCAAATGTAGAGTTAGAGGGTTGTGAGATATATTAGAATACATCTAATAAACCACATATATTAGAATGGTGGTTTGTTCATATAAATACAACGTAGTACTCATTGAAACCTAATCGGAAATGCTCCGTTCTGGATAGTACATGTGTTCTATTAATCACTAAAATAGCTAACTATTATACTGCTAAAAATATGTATTTTAGTGTTTAAGGAAAAGGGCAAAGAAATGAAGGCCTGTACTATGCATAACTGCAGAACAAATATGAATGGCAATGAATAGTGACAACTAAAAAGTCACTGTTGGAATGGACAGCACAAAATGTTGAAGAGAACTTGTTTCAAAGTAATCAGTAAACGCAGTACCACTAACCGTCAGTTGCTGTGTGTACGCCCAGTCCGGGCGCGCATTGCTAAGTGCTGGCATCATTTCTTTCCTCTTGGTTTGTCCTACAAGGGTATAAAGCCATTGGTTGACGAGTAGTCTGAATTTTCTGGTCTTTTTTCCAACCTTTACAATTGTGTTTCTCTTTCTGTCATAGAAGTTCTTCCTTAACACAGAAAACACGCTGTCTCTTAAATGAATTTGTTAGGACTTTGCTGCTACGGGAGAAACAGCCACCAGCAGGATGACAAGCATGAATGTTTACCACCATGAGCTCGCTCACTGCCATTACCAACGCCGACTCATAGGGCCCGACAGGAGACCCCACAGGACAGGGTGGAACGGCCCCAGGGAGTTTCTGAGACTGTAACCCTTCACAGGAGTAGACTGTCCCATTTTCCTTCCACAAGGATGGCACTCCTCGATGGGCTTTATGAGGGTTAGGTAGTGTAATTTTTAAAACAGTCCTGTGAAGAGGCTACATTTATTAGCCCTGCTTTGGTCCAGGATGGTATTTGTATGGTGATCCTGGAAGTCGTCAGTGTAGTGAGACAGGAACCAAAAACTCCCCGCAAACACAAACAAGCCAGGGACTCTACTCAGGCTCAGAGCAGCCCTGTGAATCTGCAAAGATACAGAGAGCAACCTGTGGGGGTCGAATGACCCTTTGACAGGGGGTCGCCTAAGACCAGCAGAAAACACATAAATACTGTTTAGACTCACTGTCACCCTGTGTACACCACCCAGCCCTGCGCCACCCTCACAATCATTCTTGGTTTGAGCCCATTGTTGAAGCCACCGTGTCAATCCATGTCATCAATGGCCTTCTTTTTCGCTGCCTCTCCATTGTGCTAAGTGTGGTGGGACTGGTCTCTCCTGGTAACATGTCCAAAGTACTTGAGCTGAAGTCTTGCCATGTTTCTGCCAATGGACTGTGTGTGTGTGTGTGTGTGTGTTTCTTTCTCTCACTGCTAGTGTTCAACTTTTCCTGCATACTATAAAAGTCTCATACACAGTGTAAATTGGGGGCTACATCTTCTTAGAGAGAAAGCACAGTCTTTTAAGGCTAAAATAGAAGGTAAGGAAAAAGTTTTCAAGCTCTTCCGAGTACATGGCAGCCATTTAAAATTTGCTAAATAAACTTTGATGTTGGGAAATATTCTGAATAATATAAAAAACATTTTCAAAAGTTACTTACCACTAAAGCAAAGCTTGGCCTAATTTAAAAGGTCATAGGCAATTGAAGTGCTCTGTTGGTGCAGTGGTTAAGCACTGGGCTGCTAACCAAAGGTTGGCAGTTCAAACCCACCCAGAGCTTTCACAGAAGAAAGATGCAACTCTTTGCTTCTGATTATCACGTGGGAATCCTGTGGGGCAGCTCTCAGGAAGTTATTTACTAAGGAGAAAAGCACAGACGTGTTATAATGGAGAACTAGCCTAGAGCAGGGCATCCCACCAACATGTCCACCAGGCCCTCTGTGGAGGACAAATAAGCTCTGCATCTCTCTCAACTTGAGAATAGGTGATTTTTATATATTTGGAATTGAACATAAATGGAATGTGTGCTGTCACTTCTATGGGCCATGAGTATCATTAGGGGTAGATTATGTTAAATTCCATCACCAAATTTGGACACAACCTCTGAATCGTTTCCCACAGACGGATCCAGCACCCACTGGCTGCTGTGAGATTTGGCCAAGCCAGAGAAACCACCTAGCATCTTCGCATTAGGAGCCAGCTTGCTCAGGAAGAGAAACCACATTTGATGGGCTACCAATGACAGCTCCAGCCCCTTAGCAGGCTGCTGATTTATCACAAACCATCCACAAATAAAACTTGCAGAATAGAAATGCCCTGCCGCACCAAGAGATACACAGGGAGACAGGCAGGAAATGCCTCCAAGGATCAGAGAACATTTTATAAGCAAGGGTGATGGCATTATGTGGCGGTTGTTATTGTGCGCCATCAAGTTAATTCAGACTCACTGCAGCTCTGTGTGACAGGGGAGACCTGCCCCATCACTTTTCTAGACGGAATCTTTGAAGTCACTGGTTGCTACATTTTGTTCCCAAGGAGACCGGAGCTGGTTTTGAACTGCTACTCTTTCGATAGCAGCCTATGACTTGAGGACTGACTCCTCTACTCCATGATTGTAGGGAGAATGCAAAGAAGGGAAATGCTTGCTAAGTGTTACTATTTCTTCTCTGCATTGTTGCCTGTCCCAATGGTGCTGATGGCAGAGGGACCAATTCTAGGCTTTGTTTGAACAGGAATATATAGAAATGGCTTCAATTTATAGTGCTAAATCATTGCTTCCCCAAATGGGTGATACTGCTTCATGATGAAATCATCCGCTCAAGGGCAGAACAAATCGTAACAAAATGAAAAACCACGAAGGATGTGCGCGGCAAGAGGTTGGGTCCAAACATCAACATGGAGGAATCAGAGCGGTGGCGTGGGAAGCGTCATCAGGGAGACAGACCGGCTCTTTGACCAGGGCAAGACTTGACTGTGCCTGGTTCAGGGTGAAGAAAGGGTGCAGGCTTGGACTTTGACTGAGTTCCTTCTATTATGTGACAGCCGCTTCACGTAATTTCAGGACATGATACTAATTGTGAGTGGCACCAATTATTATACCAGTTTACATGTAGAAACAGACCATAGAACTTAGTTAGTGGCTTAACGGCCATATGGGATCGCCTAATTGGACAACGCAGATGCGTCCATCATCTCAGAGAAGTCTGCTGAGCAGCAAGCACTGTGCTAGGTAGATAATTAAGTAGCCACACCTCTTGTGTAGACACTGGACTCACCTGATCTTTTTATCTCTGCAGGTATATGCCATTCTTTCTCACCTCTAGAATACCTTTACCTTCCACTTGATAAAATATGAAGGTACTCTTTATCTGATGTGTCAGAGGCCCTTCAGAGGCAGGGAAACCCAATGTTCAGACAGAGGAGGAGAGCAATGTTGGAGTTACATATCCAGATGAAAGGAACCTCATAAGTGAGATTGCCATTCCTCTGAATTGCCTGGGGTTTTATAGCGTTGTGTATCTTCCCTCTTAGCAAATATTTGTTCTGTTTGATATATAAAATGCCCTGCAGCATGTAAATATACCATACAACAAGGGTTGTTGACCATCACATTTATGATTTCTTTCTATGCTCCATATGCCTGAAAGCTACTCAGGCAAAAATAATGATTGAGGCACAAAAATGATGAGTAATGAAGAAGACAGGTCTTGGAACCTGAGAACTCGCTGTTTTTAGTGAAAATCCTCAGCACCAGAGGCATTCACACTAAAATGTTTCAGGTAAGAATGAGCTGATGACTTTTCTAGTGAAACAGCACCCAAACCGACATTAGAAGACTTGCCGGGTTTACATCCTCTGCGAGCTCGTGGGTGTAGGAGGGACACATTGAGCTGTTAACCACAGGGTCGGCAATGCCAACCACCCAGCACTGCTGAGGAGCATAGAGGAGGCCGTCCACTCCTGTCAAAATGTGAACTCTCATAAGCCCTAAGGGAGAAGGGATGGGATGGTAGTGAGGGGGGTGCTATGTTTTTTGTTTTGTTTCTTAAGTTTCAAACCAAATCATTCGGCTTGACTCCCCTGCTGAGAATATGCATTTCCACCCACCCATGCACTTATCAGAATTTACTTTTTAACAAGATTTTATATATACATAAGAATACCTGGATCTCTATAAGAATCATCTGAGGAGCATGTTAAAAATATAGATGTAGATTTGTATTTGTAAAGTAGAAAGGCAAATCCTCAGTAGCAGGTCTAACCAGAATGAGCCCATTCACAATTAACATGCTAATGAAGTTCTAGAGCTGCCTGGATCAGCACAGTTCTCACTCTCTCACTCTCTCCCGGCCGCCCAGGTCCCTCCGACTCCCAGGGACCCTGTAAGACAGAGTAGAGCTGCCCCTCTGGGTTCCCAAGGCTGCAGATCTTTAGAGGAGCGAAAGCCTCATCTTGAATGAAGCATGAAAGCCTTGATTTTAGGGCCTGATTTTAAAAAATTTCCTTTTCCCCCAAAGAAAAGTCACAAGGATTAATGTAGGGAAATAAACCCAGCTGGTATGGTTTAGAGATGCGTTATTATTACCTGGAAATATTGGAAGCTTAGGATATTGGGAATCTGAAGCTAGATTGTTTAATTGTTCTACTAATTTCATAAAAATTCCTTCTGATTTATTTTGAATCGAACTCCTGTTGGACTTGAAGGCAAAGAGTGAGCAGCAGAAAAAGAGCTCTAATAAGACAGCTAAGTAAACGGAGAGGGGAAAAGTCCCACAGCTTTTCAACCTCTTTCGTGTGCTTGGAGTTTCACGTTGCTAAATATTTCCAGCCTTCCTGACCAAACTGCCAAACTAACAGCACTGCCATCGAGCCCACTCCAACTCAGAGTGACCCTGAGACTCTTCATCTTTGTGAGGGCAGAAAGCCCCATCTTTCTCCCTGGAGTGCCCGATAGAGTTGAACTGATGACGTTGAGGTTAACAGTCTAATGCCACCAGAGCTCTCTTGTCCACTGCTTAGACCTTCTCACGTTATTCCCGTGCTTTAAGTTTACCAGGTAAAGCACAAAGCTTGCTACTCCCACAGACTCTGAGGGGCAGTTTTGCCCTGCGCTGTAGGGTCACCATGAATCAGAATGCATTGATAGCAGTACTTTTGACTAAGTATGCTGTTCTAGGTCATATCCTGCTAGGTTCCTAGATGTTGGTGTGCTTAAGAAACCTGTTGGGATTAACTGAGTAAAAATGCCCACCAGCTGCTCCTGGAGAGACGCTGTGGCGCCCTGCTCCCATACGGACTGCAGACTCGGAAAACCTATGGGGCAGTCTGCTCTGTCCTAGAAGGTTGCTTTGAGCCAGGATCGAGTTTGTGGTAAAGGATTTGTTTCTTTTCTCAAGCAGTGTACAAGATAGTTGTTACAATGGGAAGATAGAGAGAATAGGTATGGATAACTATAATCTATATCTAGGGTAATGCGGGCCTTCAGCAGAGTAGGAATATTGGCACATGTTACCATCTTTCGTCACTTCACCCAGTTGAGAAACCAAGAGACTGGATGGAATCATAAGAGGAAAGCTCTACTGTGGTTATCAAGGAGCAAGCCCTGATCAGAATTGCCAAGGCACGCTTCCCGCCAAGGGGCGTTTCTATTTCGTACCCACACACCAGGAAGTGCAGGAAGGAAGTCATGAATATTTAATAGATTTTGAGAAATCATAAATATGTATTGCATGTAGGGTTAAACATTTTGGTAAGGAAATGGCTACTGGATTTCTGGCTTCTAAAGGTCCAAGTTGGCCTGGTGACGTTCTTCCCTGTGACTTTTTGTTCCTTGAGGGCAGTTCTTTTGTTCCGTGGTCAACTGCAGGTCTAGACTGCCCCTTTTTCATGGGCTCCGTGGGCCAGACCTGGTTGGGGCCGGTACTTGCTCACGGTGGTGAGGTAGATACTTTCCTGCGAGGAGACAACAAGAACCCAATCCCCTGCCCCCATCCCAACTCAGTGACCTTAGATTGGGCATCTTTACGGGAGCAGACGACTACCCGTCTTCCTCTCAGGGAGAAGCTGGGGGTTTGGACTGCTGACCTTGTGGTTAGCAAGCTAGATCTCACCTGCAGTACCAGAGCCCTTGCTGAGAGGACCCGGGACTCACGCTAAGCATTTGGGGGGAGTATGTTTCAGCATCAGGGCAAGTTTGTGAAATTTGCAAGGTTACCCAGGGCTGAAAGTGAGTAAGTTAGTAAGTGATACTTTTGGCCTCAACAGAAATCCATGATTGTAAAGAGGATCATTTTCAAAAGCCGGAATTTCAGGGCTAAGTGGATGGGAGATCCAAAGAGGAGGATAAGGAGAACGCAACATGACCACGTGGTTCTGAGTCCCAGTGACTGGGAGAGGTTTGATACTGTGACACGAGTGGAACTCGAGAGTTTCGCGGAGAGATATGTTCAGTTTGGGGCACTTTAGACGAAGGTGATAATTCTGAGAGCAAGCTTAGAGAAAACCACGGAAGAAAAGGGGCATTTGAAGTCCAGCTCTTGCCTGGGACAAGAGAGGGCTGTTTTGTGGAACACTTTCAACTAAAACTCCGTTGGTCAGACCTCTTTAAGTGGTCAGCTGTACGTGATTTCCCACTCAAAGAAGGAATGAGCCAAAACCGTGTTGCTGCTGCTGCGGGCCACCGAGTGGGTTCACGTTCACAGTCACCGTGTGTCCCACGGCGGGAGCGCTGCCCGGTCTGCCCCGGCCCGTCCTCATCAGTGTCGTTTGAGCCGTTGGCTGCTGCCATGTGAAAGGCCGTCTCATGGACCCTCTCCTTCCCTAAGCATGACGTCCTTCTCCGGGGACGGCCCTCCTCAGGACATGTCTGAAGTACAGGAGCTGACGCCCTCTCAGGAATGTTCCAGCTTTCTCTCTGCCAAGACCGGCTCGTCCGCTCTTCTAGCAGCCCGTGTGGTTCGTTCAATGTTCTTTGCCGGCGGCGCCACCCTTCAAATGGATCAGTGGTTCTTCAGTGCACTTTATTCAGTGTCCAACTTTCACATGCATATGAGGCGACGGAAAATACTGTGGCTTGGCCCAGGGGACATCTTTGTCCCCAAAGTGACATCACGGATCGTGAATGCTTTAAAGAGGTCTTGGGTAGCAGATTTGCTCCATGCCGTGCGGCCTGTGATTTCTTGACTACAACTTCCGTGAACACTGCAGGAAGGCTCCAACACAATGAATCCTTTTCTCTGTTTCTCATGATGTTATCTACTGGCCAGTTTTGAGGATTTTTGTTTCCTTTATATCCAGTTGCTCTCTTTATTGGAGGCTGTAGTCTTTGATCTTTATCAACAAGCGCTTTAGGACATCCTTGTTTTCTGCAAACACGTTTGTGTCAACTGTGTAATCCAGGCTGTTCATACACCTTTCTCTTCATCTAGTTCAGTTTCTAGGATAATTTGTTCAGCATACACATTGGATACAGCCCAGATGCACCCCTTTCCTGATTTGAAATCATTCAGGGTTCCCCTCTTTGGTTTGAATGTGGGCCTCTTGATCGATGTACAGGATCTACATGAGCACACAGAAGTGTTCTGGAATTCCCATTCTTCTCAATGTTGTCCATCCATTGTTTGTTTTGATCCACTCAGTCAATTGTCTTTACATGGTCAATAAAGCACAAGTAAATAGCTTCTGTTACTCTCTGCTTTGGGCCGAGAACAGTCTGAAGGCGTCAGTGATAGCCCTCAAGCCATGTCGAGGCGGACCCCATCTTGAACTTCTGGCAGCTCCCGCAAATATATTACTGCAGCCATTTAAACTTTTTCTTCAGTATCATTGTACTGAAATGATCTTAATGACAGAGTTGGATAATTTCTGCATTTTGTTGGATGATCTTTCTTTGAATGGGCCCAGATATAGCTCTTTTCCTGTTGGTTGGCCAGATAGGATATCAATCTTTATGCATTCCATTTGATTTTTGAAAACTTCCAATTTTCTTAGATTCATACTTTGTACATTCTGATAGACATGAGCATTTAAAAATTAAACCATTTTAAATATTGGCATGATCTTGCCTGCAGACAAAAATATAAGTTATATTTGCAGTTTATTTCAAAATAAAAAATGTCAACATAGTTATAAAAGTGGACGCATATAATTGTGTTCTTTCTAGGCAGGGAATATGGGTTGGACAAGGTAGTTGGGAGCTCATTGTATACACAAGTGAACTGGTAGAAGGACTGAATTGTACAATGGTCCCTAGAGAAACTTGGTCCCTGGTGTTTAACGTAGTTTTGACAAATCCCTTGGGTTCAAGTTCCAACTGTTTCCATTGAAAGACTAATTAAAATCCTTGGCTGATGTGGGAACTGTCATTTGAGAATTAAAAGATAGAGTATGTTCAAACTCCCAGACTCACTTGCCCCTCTGGAAGACTTCCCAGTACTATGCTGTGTGACCCAAACTGTTCAATTCAATCTCTAATATTCTGTTAGAATAGAATTGTAAATGGTTAAAGAAGGAGACTCTGAGGGCTCTTACATGATTTTAGTTACAAGTGTTTTAAGTTTTGACTTGCTCTTACTTTTACGAAAAATAAAATAATACCTGCTCAAAACCACAATATTACAATCGATATTTCCTTGATCACTGTGAAAGTGAAAAGATGCTTTCAGAGGAGCCCCATTTAATGGGTCTCTAAATTCAAGTTTCTTCCTTCAGTACCATTGTTTCTTGCTCATATGCTACCTCCCCAAGTGGTGGAATGT
>NW_022103920.1:69439292-69441990 GCF_000313985.2 Echinops telfairi
AACATGAATTATAAATATTTTGTAATAGATGTCTTCGTAAATGTAAGATGTATTATTATTTTTTTAGAACTAGATGTGTCCCTTTCTACGAGGTTTTTATCTTGCATTTGTTGTCACCCTTCCCCAGGTTTTAGGGGAAAAACCTGAGCTTCGAGATGGGGATGAGGACGATGATACCATAGCAGACATGACTAACCGGAGAATGGCCAAACTCTACATGGTGAGTTCACTGTTACCTCTGTCTTTTGATTTTACTCGTCTGAATGTGCTTGGGCAGGCTGGTCCCAGGTGGAAGTCCACGCAGTTGATAGCTCCCCTCATTGACCTCTCTCACATGTGTAGGTGGAGTCAGTTCTTTGCTTTTGTTTAATCGTTACAATTATTCTTATTGCTGTTCCTTGTTTTCATTAAAAACAACAAATAGTAACTGAGGTTATTGCTGCGACCTAAATGGAGTGATATGTTCTTTCTGTACTAGTACGAACCCAAAGGTTGCCGGTTCAAACTCATCCACTGGTGCTTGGCAAGATTGGCCTGGCATGATGCCTTTGTTAAGATGGCAGCCAAAAGCAGCCTATGAAGACGTTTTATTCTGTACTATAAGGGGTGGCCGTGAGTCAGAATCGCCTCTTGGTGAGCTAACAACAACTGTGACAATGGAAATCATACACGCTGAGAGGTTATCTTCAGTGAAATTTCCCCCTACGTAAAGATATGATGCGCTATAAGACATGTGTTCTTAGACATTTTTGATATGCTAATACAATCTTCGCCTATTTCAAACATTCCGTTTAGCTGGAAAAGCAGCCCTGGTGGCGTTGTGGGTCAGGTGACTGCCGGGCTGGTCACCACGGATCCCGATTCGCATACACTTGCCATTCCGAGGGAGGCTGCCTGCTGCTGTCAAGCTTTGTTGTCTCAGAAACCCTAAATAAGGTTGCTGGGTGCTGGAATGGCCTCGCTGGTAGTGCACTTGCTTTGGATGATTTCCTGAGAAAGAAGGTGATTTACCCTGCAAGGGTGAGAAGCCACCAGAGCAAAACGCTAACAGGAAATAAGTGAGGCAGGCTTGCCTTGGGGCCGGAGGCCTGGCCCCTAGTTTCCTGTCAGCTCTGGGACTGACTGGACGACCTTGGGCAAAATGTAACCATGCCAAGACTTCATTTGTACATCTAGAAGAGGGAAGTCAGATCATTGTTACGGTTCTGTCGTTTTATGATTTTATGACTTGCCAGGATGACAAAGTCTCAGAAAGGAGATTTCGCAACAACTCTCTAAGCATGTGATGAGCAGCAGGTCGCAATCTCCCCGCAGAAATCTAGTCTTATCTGCAACAGGAAGGGCGATTGCTGCTCCTCCAGGGGAGTTTTGCCTGAGTCAGAATCCACTGCTGGCCACGGTTTTGTAGCTCAAGGGCACTTTTTGGATCCACCGGCCTCCAGGGGAGCTGCTGCGGCTTCTGCCAGTCAGCTTTTGAGATGTGCAGCCGCAGCAGCTCTGCGGACGGTCACAGTGTTTGTTACCTCTGCTGGAGGGTGACTATGAATCGGGACAGTTGCTCGGCTGCAACTGGCTTTTTTGGTTTTGGTTTTTGGTGTGAGCAAACTTAACGCAGGAGCCCTGTGATTGACATGAAGATCAGACGCTGATTTGTGCAGCGTAAGTTCCTTTTTAAAAAGGGAAGCGGGTGCTTTCTAGATGGCACAGGAAAGCCTGGTTATGTTTCTGCTAAATGGTGAATTTTAGTATCAGCTTTACAGAAATTGGTATCTAGCTACTTTGTGACTGCTTATTCATTGCTATTCTTGATCCTTTCCAACAGCTTAACAACTACCTTTTATTTGGCATCCCCAAACCAAACGCCTTCTTTCTGGGACAGAGATTTATGGACTACAGAAATATTTTCGTGTGGAAATGTTGATTCCTGAGACCTAGCTCCCTCTTGTGGAATGATCCTGTACTGCAGGCGACCCGCATTACAACCCAGGGCCGCCACTCGATGCAGACACAAGGACCCTTCTAGCACAGGGCAGACGGCTAAACAGGGTCTGAGGGTTGTAAATCTTTACAAAACAGACAGCCTCATCTGTCTTCCATAGATGGCTGAGGAGGTTGAACAGCCTACAGGCAATGAGCAGCCCAATGCTTAACCCACTGTGCCACCAGGGGTTCTCTTTGAAGTACTAACCCACTCATTGCCAGTGAGTTGCTTCTGACTCCCAACAAACCAATAGGCTAGAGTAGAACTGGCCCCAGGGGTTTCCGAGGCTGTAAAGCCTCATCATTCTTCCAGGAAGTACCTGGTGGGTTGGGGCATGGGGTTAGACCCCAACTTACGGCCCTCTACGCCACCAAAGGGCCTCCTTTATGTTATTTATTTATTTAACCATTTTACTGGGGGCCCTTACAAATCTTACGACAATCTATCATTCAGTTATATTAAGCACACTTGTACATATGTTGCCATCAACATTTTCAAAACATTTTCTTTCTACTTGAGCTCTTGGGATCACCTCCACTTTTCCCCCTCCCTCTCCCACCCTCCCACCCTCAGGAGTCCTGGATCAATGATATGTTATTGTTGTTAGTTCATTGTCTTACACTGTCTGTTGTCTCCCTTCACCCACATTTCTGTTATTCGTTGCCTTGGGGGGTTGACTATATATCCAACCTTGTGACGGGTTTCCTCTTTCTCCCC
>NW_022103920.1:69443095-69450460 GCF_000313985.2 Echinops telfairi
AATCAAGATTGGGAAGCAGAATCACCTTACGTGTTTCCTCAAAATTCCGAAATTGGTGCCTCATTGTGGTGCTATAAAACATCACCTGCTACAAAACGTCCCCACTGGTGAAAGGCAGGCTGTTTATCAGTAATATCACCTTCAACTTTTGAAAGCCAGCTAAAAAGTTTTTAAATGTATGCACTGTAGTCCTTTCCAATCCTTAAGCGCCTAAGTAAATCTGTATTTTATTTGTGAAAAAGGAAATTTACTTTGATGATTTGTGCAGAACAGTCTTAAAATATAGAACCATGTTAGAAAAAAAAATAGAAACTGAACAATGAACCCATGAGTGTAAGCAATGGCCTATCCGAGCGTTTGGGGGCACAATGCCTGCCCGAGATATCATAGGCCGCGAGTCAAGGTTGAGTGAATAGGTGTCTAGGCTTCAGGTTGTTTTGCGTGTTTACAGTGAGTAGAAGACAATGGTCTGTTTGGGAGGTTTACTGTGACACGAACAGTTAAAACCGCCCAAGCATGATAGCCCAGTGTTCAGCCCAGACAAAGTTCTCAATAAACGCCGGGCATCCTTGTTATCACTATGATTTTCTGTGTAGATGTCCCACAGATTCCAGGCAAATTTTGTCAAAACCACTTTGTAATTCGTAGTTCTTTTATCACAAAGCATGTTTGGGGTGTGGGGGAGGGTAGGTATATGCCTAGTCTCCCTCCCTTCAATCTTCCTATCATAAATGATTTTTGAAATATATGACCTACCGGAGGATTAATGGTTCCATGGATATTTTGTTTGCTTGAAGTACTTTATTTCTTTATAATAGCTTTATTGAGATATAACTTGTAAGCTGACCTGTTCATCTGCGTCCACTGGCGTTGAAGGACACGTGCAGGGGTGCAGAAGTGTCCCCAGCATCGCCATTGCTCACATGTGTATCATCTCACAAAGAATGCCTGGGCTCACGGTCTCCTCATAGGTTTCAGACGCCAGTGGATCGATGAGTGTGACGGTGGTGGCGGAAGAAAACCCCTTCTCCATGGCTATGCTGCTGTCTCAAGAATGCTTCATTTTAGACCATGGCGCTGCGAAGCAAATTTTCGTGTGGAAAGGTAAATGGTGCCAGTGATGTTGTACTTCGTTTGCATAGGCATTTCTTCAGCAAGGTAAAGAAAACACTTTTTCCTGATTTAAAAAAAAAATCTAGCTCTCTGGGACATGCTGAATTAATAGTTCATATAAATGCAGCCTTTAAAACCATATTTTCTTCCTAGAGACATTATTTGCCAAGGATTAGGGGTTAAAGAAGGCAATATGGCCAAACAAAAGCAAGCAAACAGCAACCACCTCTGTGCATGCGCGCCATTTCTTAGGGTTTTGTTAAATCTGTTCAGTGTGATGAGAAGCGTGTTTCTATCTCCTTAGCATTATATGCCAATGCCAGGTGTGCCTGTTTTGGGGATAAAGAAAGTGTTTCTATTGTTGGATGATTTCAGAATCAACAGGTATGTCTCTCGGCTTTGTTTTGTGTTTTAGGGAAAGATGCGAATCCCCAGGAGAGGAAGGCTGCAATGAAGACAGCGGAAGAATTCCTAGAGCAAATGAATTACTCCAGCCACACTCAAGTACGTGTACCAATGAACTGACTAGCAAGATCAACACAGGACAAAGGATTTGGCTTAAGTACGGTGTCTCTGTGAAGTCATTCTTCCTCTGGATGTGTGCAGTCTGGCTTTACAGATGCTTAGCACTTAATCTGTGTGGGGGATATGATTTTGCAGAAGTTAGAGATCAGACCCTCAATAAGGCTGCATGATGAAAATAAGAGCCCACCCACTTCCCCAGCAATCTTTATTTCCAGATAATCAACCAGGGTTGAATCGAGTGGAAGCACTTATCAGTGGTCCCTAACAGCAAGTTGTGCAAACAGAGAGTAAGACCCATATATTACGTGGTTCCATTTCAGTCAACCTGGGCAGTTAGTTACTCTTTCCCTTTTTGAGTCCCTCGGCCTTGTTCCCTCGCTTTGCTTTTAGACGCTGGCACAAGTAACACAAAGAGACCTTTCTTCCGGAGCACAGACCTCTTGTGAACCGGATGCAAACCCCATCAAAACTCACTCCACTTGCAATGATAACACTTTAAAGAACCTTATTTTTATCTGGTTTCAGTGGCAAGACCTCAGGTTGTAAGAGAAAGTAAGACTGTTTGCTGGATTATTTAAGATTCATATTTGATCATTTATTATTATTATTTTTTAAAGGAGTCCAGCTTCTAAATTAATCTCTGTAATAGTAGAAGCCAGCAAAAACTTTCATTCTCGCTACACTCTTTTCATCATAACTACATTTTTTTCCCAACCCCTGCTTATTATTGTAATTGATTTTTTTTTTCAGATTCAGGTTCTTCCGGAAGGAGGAGAAACACCCATCTTCAAACAGTTCTTTAAGGACTGGCGAGAGAAAGATCAGAGTGACGGCTTTGGGAAAGTGTACGTCACGGAGAGAGTGGCTCACGTGAAACAAATTCCATTTGACGCCTCCAAGTTGCACGCTTCGCCACAGATGGCTGCTCAGCACAATATGGTGGATGACGGCTCTGGTCAAGTGGAGGTATTTACCTGGCTCTGCTGGTTTGGACCTAGAAGTACAGGAAACTAGAAACGGCAATGTTTACAAAATATAAATGTTCATAAGGAAGAGGGTCTACTAGGCCAGCATATGAAATCATGTCATTTAAACCTGGGATATATTTTGTCTGACCTCCTATTTACAGTTGTGAAGTCTGAGATTTCAAGAAGTTCGGTGAAGTTTCTCTTCACCATGACCTTAGAGACTTTGGCAGTGCGCTCTGTCTGCCATGTCTCAGGTCCATCATCGCCCTGGCTCTCAACGCCTCACCGGAGCGCCATCCAGGGAGGGTGTGCCACCCCTTGGATGTGCACTACCCTTAGCTTGTCCACCCGCCACATCTCAGAAGCTGGTATTCCCAAAAGCAGTTGGTCATGTGTTGGGTACTGACGTCAGAGGTACCCTTTGAGAGCGGTTGTCTCAGTTCCCCAGCGCTGCTCTAGAAGAAATGCGCAGTGTACGGCGTTAACACACAGAAAAGTATCCTCTTACGATGGTTTAGGATGTTAGGGATCCAAGATCAGAGTGCTAGCTCTCAGGGGGGCTTTCTAAACTCTCTCCGCTTCAGGGAAGGCCTCTTGTTTCCTTCCAGCATCTGTCGGTCTGGCCGTTGTCTTGGCAGCACTCTTCACCCGGGTCTAGTAGTGGCACCCCAAGTCCAAGGATGCACTCCACTCCCTGCGCTTCTTTCGTGGTCGTAGTAGGGCCCCCTCTCTCTGCTCGCTTTTCTCGTCTTCCAACGCTTGTGAACAACCTTTGCCTAATGGCTAGACCACTGAGAAGAATGGCCTAGCCAAGTTGGCACATATTTGGAGAGGCCACAGTTCAATCCATAACAGCAGAGGGATTGAGTTTGTGGATTATTCCATTTTAGGGAAAATAATTAACAACAGCAACAACAACAACAATAATAAAACAAGATAAAACCCCTTAATCATTCCCCCAGACTCAACTTTCTTCACACTCAATTCTCTTTTGAGTATAACTTTCTACAACTGGATGTTGTTACTTCCCATTCAAATATTTTTTCTTGGCTCTCTTTAACTAAAAACCTTGATTTTCAATGGTACCCATAAAGCTTCCATGATTTAACCCTGAACTTCCTCCCTACCTCACCCTTCCACTGCCTGAGTGCCACCCATCTCTGCCATGTGGCTAACATCCTTTCTTTGCCTCATGAACACATTTTAACCACAATCCTGACCTCTTCCCAGATGCCTGTCCTCTGCACTGAAAGAGCCTCTCTCTGTGTACATCAATGGGCCTAGTCTGTGTTCAACCCTTAAATCATATTTTTCATACAGTAGACCATATAAGTACTGCACAATTGATCATTCACTTAAAGGCTTCTATCAGACCTCTTATCAGGTCCTTGATGGCAAGAATTGTACATTTCTTTTCTGTATTACTACAATGACTGTCACAATGGGCCTGCCACAATGACTGGGTCCAAGAATATTCTCAAAAGATTTAAGAAATCATCCGACCTATTTTCAAAGACATAAAATGTGAGTCTCAGTAGGAAATGGGTTTGCGGGTGAAAGATGCCAAAAGAGAAAGTCACAAATGCCCCTCATTGCTAATAGAAGAGTGTTGAGTATCTGTCTCCTGATCTGGGGGAGAGTCATCCTCTCCAGGAGCTTAGCACAGGCCACACAGCCAGGCCGGTGGGGCAGGGTTGGCTCCCCAGCACAGGCGCAGTGTAGGCCTGCAATCTCAGTCTCACTGAGATGACCTCCTGGGTCAGCCCAGGGCTGTTGACCTTTGGGGCTCTGCAGCTCCTTGCTTTAGAGAGGCAGTGCTGCCATTTCTCCTCTGCTTACTGGAGAGTATGAAATGGAGTTTTCTGAGAGCAAGACACTGCCTCTCCATTAGCTACTCTCCACACTTTGGGGCAAAGGGTCCCAGACAGGAAGCAGGTGTTTGTGCATAGCAGTGTGTGGCGGCTCCTCGGTCATTCATGTTACCCTCTGGTTTCATCTGCACAGCACTCGCCTCTCCAAATTGGAGTGCCTTCCATCTGTGAGGAGGCTGAGGGGTTAGAATGACAACCGATTCTGCTTACCTTTATCCCTTGTCATACCTTTTTCAACTCATGCCTGGATGATCCCTTTGCAACAAATGTCATTCTAATTTGGTTGAGCTATAACAACTCTTACCTGAGAGAAACCATAGCTTCAAGTCTTAAAGCACAAGGAAAGAGAAAAGCAACAACAATGAAAGCAAATTACTATTTCATGCCCAACGAGAAACTACTCTTAGAAACTTGTAAGGTCTCTGAGCCGAATATGGTAGTCCATCAGTCCTCTAGAGTGTCAGTTACTTCTACTAGACAATCAATCAGTACGCTTAACCAACTGATTCACAACTGAGTCAAATACTGTGGAGGATGCAAAAATATATATAAGCAAGTTTAAAGTCAGTCAATAAATTTCCAGATTGATAAACAGTCTTCCCTTTGCTTGATTTTTAAACTAGTTGTAAAGGGACTTGAGAACTTGGCTTAGTTCCCACGTGGAGCAAAACAGAGCAAAGAAAACCAAATCCCCCCAGGAAGCCATTGTCCACAGGACTCACCACCCATGTGCACCATCGCCTCTTCTACTTTGAGACCAGAAGCAGCAGCGATGGTGCACGTGAGTTTGTAGTTCCCAGCTACGACGACAGACCATTCTAACCAGAGACATGAGAGATGGTCTCAGATAGGATGGGAGAAAAGTGTAGAACACAACTCAAATTGATAAGCACCACCAGAATAACTGGATTGACAAAGACTGCAGGAACCCCTGTGAGACTGTTACCTTAAACTGTCTCTTTACTAGCAACTGAAGCCACGTCTAGAGGTCACTTTTCAGCCACATAATAGACTGGCCTATAATACAAAGAGTAGTACCCATGTGAAATGGGCTCTTTGAACAATCAACTGTACGAAATCCAAACAGTCAACAACATTTGTATCAAAGCAAAGGTGAGAGGGCACGTTGTGCTGAGCAAGTAGGCGGGTGAAAACAGGGCAGGCAGGGCAGACATGGTGAGTGTTGATATGTTCTGGGGATTGTAACCGACATCAAAGAACACTTTTTGTGCATGAGTTGTTGAATGGGAATCTTATTTGCTGTGTAAAATTTCACTTAAAATACAGAAATTCCTGGAAAATTAAAGAGGCAGCAACAGTGAGGGAAAACAGCCTTTATCCATCCAAAGACTTGTACCAGAATATTCGAGCAGCACTATTCATAATAGCTCAAGACAGACACAAATAAAGCTGGTTATCATAGATATAGGCACCTTAGAGCCTCTAGTTAAGTGCTTGGTAGCTAATTGAAAGGTCTTCACTCAAACCCACTGGCTGTTCTTTGAGAGAAAGATCTGATCATCTGCTTCCATAAATATTGACAGCCTAGCAAGCCATTTGGCCAATTCTGCTCTGTCCTATTGGGTCCTGGTGAGTGGCATTAGACTTGATGACAATGATTTTTTTAAAAAAAGAAAAGTGTTATAGATCTAAACTGAAAGTTAAAGCTCATGAGACTCAAGAAAAAAAACTAATTTTGGTGCATGTATTCCTTTCCTTGCAGATTTGGCGTGTAGAAAATAATGGTAGGATCCCAGTGGACCCAAACTCATATGGTGAATTTTATGGTGGTGACTGCTACATTATACTGTACACTTATCCTAGAGGACAGATCATCTACACGTGGTAAGTTTACCTCTTTAACGAGATCTCACATTTTATAGGGACCCAATTGGCCTCTAGAGTGTCAGATGGCATGTGGTAGAAAGCAGGAAAACCCCACAGTAACACCAGTGAGGTTTGTATGGCATGCATAGAGATATGGTTCACGACATTTCTTTGGACACAGTCTTGAGCATGTTTTGTAGCTGTTGCTCACGGGCATGAGGGGATCAGCTAGCAACCACCCTCTCTATTCGAGGAATATAGTTTTGATATCCAAATTGACTTGAATTGTGAGTGGACACATAGTTGAATATCTCCTCATCTGTGCAGGCAAATATTCCACCTGGTCGATATTGGGTCCTCATACTGTTAGAACGCACCACAGTCGGTCACTTTGAATTGCAGTTCCAAATGGCAGCAAAACTAACTGTGCAGGGGCTATAGCTTCTCATTTCATTTCCTACCCAACAAACCTGAAATCGATGTGTTCTTTCATCTGCAGCCCTATGGCATTCAGGTAAATGGTGGAGCAATCCATACATCCTGTATGAATTTTCATGGGGAGTTGACTTGTTTGAAGATTTGGTTGACTTAGTCTGAATCAGTAACAAGGCCCTCTTCAGGGAGGAAGGATCCGATGGCCAACAAGTGATTTAACTTCATGCCCTATGCTGGGCTGTTTCCAAAGGAGGGGGCTTCTGAGATAAAACACACAATGTAGTATGATCTTACTTTTTAACTTGATTTTATTTGGTATAATCAGTGAAATAGAATCATGCCAACAAGAATGGAAAAAGGAAAAATATTTTTTTAAATGTCTTACTGTTGATCGGTGTGGGTAGTAGGAGCAAGACTGGGGGCAGAATCATGTCTTACCTGAGGAGGGCAGCCATGAGTAGGGCTATTGAATGAATGTAGGTTCAGGTCTCTGCTGATTTGGCAGCACTGTAAAAAAAATTTAATGTGGTTAGCAAAACAATTCGTGAAATCTTGAAGGAATAGTAGAAGACAAATCTTTGCTCAGCGGATACGTTCTTTGGTGAGGGTCACACTAGATAACAACG
>NW_022103920.1:69450968-69464297 GCF_000313985.2 Echinops telfairi
GGAAACTACGCACACTGAACACGGCAGTGACGAGTCTCTTGAAGCAGTCAAGCCCATTGTCATGGACCGTTTACTTTTAATGAGCAATGAGCGCCACCACTTGATAAAAAAGAAGTCATGTCAGACCCAGTAGGTTGCTTCCCCTGTACTCACCCCAGCCCCTCGGCATGGGATTTCAAAGTCCAGGCAGAGGTAGATTGTGTGGTAGCTTGAGCGTCGTGGAAAACGTGGCCCCTGTGCAATACATCCATAAAGCAGATTAGTTTTCATTTATATGGATGGGGGCATGGCCACTCTGTCAGGAACCTAGCAAAACAAGGAGTGAAGTCTTTATTGGATGTCAGAAGAATACAGGTTCCTCATATGATACTCCGGGGCAGGGGGTGGGGAGTGGGAGAGAAAGAAAGAAAAGTAGTAAATGCAAAATAGAAGCAAACCCTTGATGATATTGTTTAAATGAATTTGTTTCCCTTCTGAAAAGAAGCCAAATGTAGAGAGGGTTCGGGAAGTGCAGCTGTGGCTCAGGTCTGCCTCAGGATCCAGGACGATGCTGAGTGGTCCCGCGCTTGCCCCTGTGCTGGGGGGTCTTCTGCACGGCGCTGCCAGTGGTCCCGCACTTGCCCCTGTGCTGGGGGGTCTTCTGCAGGGCGCTGGCAGCCTGCTCATCCTGCCTTCCACTGATGCCAGCTCCGGCTGTTTCTGAGGCTGTGCATCCCGATGGGAGCAGAGAGTGTCATTTTTTCTCCCATGGACCGGCTAGCGGGTTTGAACCACTGACTTTGTTATTACCGATCCAATGCTTACCCAATAGCATATCTAGGGCTCCTTGTTAGCCATGATTAAAAGGAAAAAAAAACATGTCCAACTTAGTGCCATCAAGTTGCTGTTGACTCATAGCCTCTTCCTGGGGTTTCCAAGACTGTACCTCTTTCCCGGAACAGAAAGCCCAGTCTTTCTCCTGAGGAGCTGCTGGTGGTTTCGAAGCGCTGACCATGTGGATCACAGTCCAATGCATAACCACTACAGCAGGGATAGACTCGTGGGAAATTTGGGCTCACAACATAAGAAAGACTATATTGTGATCGGTGCCTTTCATTAGGGAGAACAAAACTATAGCTGTCAAAGCTTATTTTGAACAACTGTTTTCTTCTTGATCTTTCATAATTACTTAAGGTTGTACTTGAAATACGTTTATTGTTGTTGTTTTTAGGTACCATTGAGATGGCTCTGACCCACAGCGACCCTATGCACAACAGAATGAAACATTACACAGCCCTGAGCCATCCTCACAATTGTTCCTGCACCTGAGCCCATTGATGCAGCCACTGTGTCAATCCATCTCATTGAGGATCTTCCTCTTTGCCACTGCCCTTCCACTTTACCAGACATGATGTCCTTGCCCAGGGCCTAGTCTGTCCTGACAACCTGTCCAAAGTGTGGAAGACCAAGTCTTGCTATCCCTGTCTCTATGGGGCACCCAGACCTTACTTCTTCGCATTCAGACGGGTTTGTCCCTTTAGCAGTCCATTGTACTTGCAGTGTTCTTCAGCACCGCAATTCAAATGCATCAGCTCTTCTGTGGTCTTCCTTATTCGATGCCCAACTTTCACATGCAAATGATGCCATGGAGAATACCATAGCTTGGGTCAGATGTCCCTTAGTTCGTCAGTACTGCATTCGGTCAGACTTACCTAATGCAATACTTCTTTTAATCTCTTGACTGCTGCTTCCATGAGCATTGATTGTGGATCTAAGCATAACAAATCCTTGGTAACTTCAACCTTTTCTCCCTTTATCATGATGTTGTCTATTCGTCCCATTGGGAGGTTTTTGGTCTTCCTTACACTGAGTTGTAATCCATCCTGAAGGCTGCAATTCTTGATCTTCATCAGCAAGTGCTTTAAGTCCTCCTCACTTTTAGCTAGCAAGATTGTGTCATCTGCATACTACAGGTTGTTAATAAGCCTTCCTCCAATCCGGATTGGAGGAATTTTCTTCTTCATATTAAGCCAGCTTCTCTGAATATGTTTATTAGGATGTCTTCAAGGAACATTAGGATGTCCTAAAACATGAACACAGCCTGCTTTATTTTATGATGCTTCCCCTAGGCAAGGAGCAAATGCCACCAGAGATGAGCTGACGACATCTGCCTTCCTGACTGTTCAGTTGGACCGGTCCCTTGGAGGAAATGCTGTGCAGGTTGGGATACGTTTGTCCATAAAAATTCATAAAAGTTACATTTCTGCTACTCTGCTTCTGAATTGACATATGGGGCCTTAATCCATTTTCTAGTTAAAACCAAGTGGAAGTAGGGACCTTTCCTTGAGATTAACTTTATGCCCATTTTGAAATTCAAATATTGCTCTACTCATGTCATACCGATTCCAAAGAAAAAAAAAAGACACAAACACAAGTAAATGAAAAATGGAAAATCAACTAATTTATTTATTTATGAACAGAGAAGAAACATACCTTTTAAAACCATACCATTTGTCAGTCATGACCATTACTTCACATTGAGTCATTTGGGTGTCCACACTTCCAGCTCGTGTTAAATCTTGGCGTGCGCGCGCGCACACACACACACACACACTCCACCAAGAAACCCACTACTTATTTACTAGGACCTGTGTATCTATTCAGGAGAAAGATGTGGCTTTCTACTTCTGTAAAGATGTACAGTCTCAGAAACCCACAAGGCCAGTTCTGCTCTGTCTTGTAGGGTTAGTGAGTCAGAGTTTACTCGATGGCAGTGTTTTTTGTTTGGGGGTTTTATTTTTTGGTGAACTTATTACATCACATGACAAAGGAGAATCGGGTTTGCAAACAGAATTAAGGTTGCTAACTCTATGGCCTTAAGATTTTCCAGGTAGAAAATCACAAAGATCCATAAAAGTAGGGGGGCATAAAAAGTTAGAGTGATGCCAGGTAAGAAAGACTTGACAAGCCATTACTGGCTTTGATGCTGAGTGATGGGGCCACAAGCCAAGAAGTGCAGGAGGTCTCTAGGGACTGGATAAAGCAAGGGAAGACAGTCTCCTTGAGAGTCTTCAGAAAGAACGTACTCCTGCCAACACCTGGGAGATCCACTTCAGACTTCTGACCACCTGAACTGGAAGATTGTAAATCTGTGTTGTTATAAGCCAGTAAATGTGTGGTTAATTTGGTCTATCAGTAATGGGAAATGAACACAATTCTCTATAAAACAAATACAAATATATCATGTTAATTAATAGGTAGTAGGTAGATAGGTAATTAATAGGTAAATAGGTAATAGGTAAATATTTCAGAAAAATATTTTGTCATAAAAGTGCATATGCTACCATGCACATCGACAAACTGAAGGCAACCTTGTTAAGAGAGCTCTCACTCTCTGCCATTGAGTTGATTCTGAGGGATCCCCATTTCTCTTCTAGGCACCAGTGTCTTGCCTGGAACAAAGTCCAACAACCCCCACAACGAGTGGGGAAGACAAAGGAAGGTGGGCAGTGCGGGGAGAGGAAGAGAAAGACATAGAGGGTTGGGGAGAAGAGAAAATAAGTGGGAGGAAAAGAGCAGGGAGAGAAGGGAGCAGAGAGGAAATAGAGAGGGACACGGGGAATAACAGAGCTCGGAGGGAGAGTCAGGAAGAAATACAAGAAAAGCTTGACGGGAGAGGAACAGGAACTGGACAAGATAATGAGAGAGAGAAGAGGGAGATGAGTTATTTGGCAATTTGTGGCAATTACAAATTAATTTGTAGAGTTGTCTGAACTCAAATTAAAAATGCCAACTGTATATGGACCAAGCTTATCAATGGACCAAGTTTGTTTGATAATGCAGTGTGTGTAACTATCATGCGTGTTAGAGCATATCTCTAGAACACTTATAACGTAGAACGTGTAACTAGGGAGCTCCGGTAGCTCAGTGTCTCAGGCGCGTCTGGGCATGGAAAGGGCAGCGGTTTGAACAGTGCAGCAACTCTGCAGAGGCAGATGTGGCCATCTGTCCTCATAAAATGATAGCCCTCGAGGCTCTGTGGGCGGCGGCCCTGTCCTCTAAGGTCACTGTGAGTTGGAATCAACTCAGTGGCAGTGGGTTTGGTTGTGATCAGACACATACATTAAAAAGTGTATTCATGTGTTGACTTTTAATGATAAGTTTGAGTATCAAACAATGAGATTCTAATATCAATGTCTAATTCTCCTTATTGAATCTAAGGTATCCTTTCAAGCCTAGTTCCACCTCATTTCTGTTTTCTCAAGCTCAGCTGAGAATTTCTGGTGCAATATCTGTTATGTATTACAAAAGCCTTTTCGCTGACTCCTGGGAACTCTTGGTCATTGCTTATTTAATTGCTGATTGTGAAGCCTAAATGCACACCCAAACCCAGCACATGGCCATCGAGTTGGTGCCGACTCACAGAGACCCGATAGGACAGGGTAGAACTGTCCCTGTGAGTTTCTGAGACTGTAACTCTTTTTTTTTTGGGGGGGGGGGCAGTTTTATTGGCACATAATCCACACATATCATATGTGCAATAGTTCAATCCAATCAAGAAAAACCATCATCACCACAATATGTTTTAGAACATTTTCTTCTTTCTTGTACTCCTTGTTGGTAGTGCCCCATCTCCTCCCAACTTTCCTTGCCATTCACCCAAGAAACCATCAACCAAGCTACTGTCTCTGTAGATACGTCCATCCTGGATCTCAAATTCTGAACATACACGGGCTTAAGTCTCCATACAAAAACAAAACGACTAACAATAACAAAATAGAGGAAAACCTCAATCGAAAAGAGAGCAGAAACATTTCAAAACTAGAACAGGTTTAAAATGGGTCAAAAGGGAGATCAAATGATAAGATGTTAAATGTTCACCTAGCTACATCTGCCTTATTCCACTTTCCAGTGCCCTCTGCCTGATAGCAAGGCTAGTCACACCTAGGAGACCGGAACTCGTCATCGGACTGGTCTTTCTCCTGCAGCTTCAAACTGCTGACCCTGCCGTTGGGGGTCCACTGTGAACCCCTTCACCACCGGGCTCCTTACCGCAGACTGAAGGCGGCTTCGTTTCTCTCTGACTGTTTCTCGCTGTTCCTGTGTGTCTGCTCTTTCCTCCTCCTCCTCCGTCCTGCCTCCTTCCTCCCTTCTCTCCTTTTCTGCTTGCGCACTCTGTCGAGGTGCGGCCATCTGGTTTTGCGGCCTTGCCCAGAAGAAGCATCTCTGGGGGTTCAACTCGAAAGCAGGTCCCCTTTAAAAGCTCATCCGTCAACGTCCCGGGCAGGGCACTGTCTTGTCCTTCCTCATGCCGACGTCCAGGGAGCTGAGAGGATGTAGTATGCAAGTTCTTTTGTCTCTTTAGGTTTATTTTCCCCTTCCCACCTTTATCAACGTGGCATTTTCTTCCCCAAATGTAATAATTAACTATAGAGATAAGGCCGAGAATTTAAAACGAACTCCAAGATGCGGTGGCTGTGGAATTTGGTCTTCCCGCTGGTTCCTCTAAGGCACACACTAGCAGGTGTATAAAGCCAGTTAGATCCACGGTGCCTTCTACATATTAAGTATTTGTTTAGAAATTTACTTCTTTTTAAAAAAGAATCATTTTATTGGGGGCTCGTACAACTCTTATCACAATCCATACATACAGGGATTTACGTTTTAAGGTACGATTAAATTATCTAAATGCACTAGATTCTTTCTCCATGAAATACAGGCAGTCCCTGGGCTTGGGGCGAGATCTGCCCTTGTATCTGTAAGAACCTGGAGGTCAGTTGGAGAAGGTGCACAGGGTTCTTATAGTCTTCAGCACAGCAATTAACCCACAAAACTGCTCTGGGGAAAAAGATGACAGTCTTTTTGGCCTTAGAAGATTTATGGCCTTAGAAACCTTGTGGGGCAGTCCTATTCTGTTCCCAGTCTTGAATGATTGAAAGACCACATGCACAGCAAATGAAAATAATTATGATGAGCAATTTGTTATTAGTAGGTCTTGGCTCTGTTGTTTGAAAGTGAAGGAAAATTTATCAAATTTATATAGCATTAAAGGGCAAAAGTAAGAATTGCCCAGATGCATTGGGTCTCTACTGAAGTACTCCCTCAATGCAAGGACACTTTGTTCTAATAACCTGGCATTCTGTGATGCTCACTTCCCTGACACGATCAATGAAGTCAAAATGGACGTATAAGCAAATGTGTTGAAGAAAGCTGGCGGTGCCCGGCTATTAAAAGATATAGCATCTGGGATCTTAAAGGCTTGAAGTTAAACAAGCAGCCATCTAGCAGAGAAGCAACAAAGCCAACATGAAAGAATCACATCAGCCTGTGTGATCATCAGGTGTCAACAGGATCAGGTATTGGTCATTAGAACACCCAAACCAAACAAATATATTGATGCATATTGATGGGGGTCGGAGAGGGGACCCAATGCCCATCTATAGATAATTGGACATCCCCTCACAGAAGGGTCATAAGGAAGGACTGAGTCAGCCAGGGTGCAGTATAGCACCAACAGGACACACATTTCTCTCATTCTTTAATGCTTCCTCCCCTCCACTACCATGACCCTAGTTCTACCTTACAAATCTGGCTAGACCAGGACATGTACACTGGTACAGATAAGAGCAGGAAACACACGGTATCCAGGACAGATAAACCCCTCAGGAACAGTAATGGGAGTAGTGATAACATGAGGGGAGGGGGGAAGGGAGAAATGGGGAACTGTCTGCCATTATCGACGTATAATCTGCCCTCCAGGGGGATGAACAACAGAAACATGGGTGAAGGTAGACAGTGGACAGTGTAAGATATGAAAATAATAATTATTATAATTAATCAGCAATCTATGAGGGTGGGAGGGTAGGGGAGTGAGGGGGTGGGGGAAGAGGACCTAATATCAAGGGCTCAAGCAGAAAGAAAATGTTTTGAAAATGATGACGGAACATATTTACAAATGTGTTTGATACAATTTATGGATGGATTGTTATAAGAGCTGTAAGAGTCCCCAAGAAAATGATTTATTAATAAAAATTAAAAAAGAATTGCCCCAAATCAAACCTTTGTAACCTGGGGACTACCTGAGCAGATGTCATCTGATCAGTCTCTGAAGTATTCCTTTAGAATTAGGTTAAAACTTTGAATATATTTGTTATGTATAAATGCCATGGCTAAATGGTACAATATTTGCTCTATATGTCCAATTAAGTGAATTTTCATCATTAGCCTGTTAGAACTTAAATTGACAACGAAATAGCAATTCTCAACCTCGCCACTAGATGGTAGTACTTTACAAGAATTCATAAAGAACTAACCATCCTGAAGTGCGATGCTAAACATTTCTTTTTTCTCATCATGGCAATTAAGGTTTCTCAACAGGACAGGAAGTGCTAGGCTGATCAGGTACTTCCTGTTGCCCCACCATGTCCGGGGGCTGTCACCCAGTAGCTGCTTTCATCCTTTGAATGGCTTCCTTCATGGACTGTGCCTCAGCGGTCCCATCCACCGAAAGACAGACCAGGGTCAGAAGGACAGCTTAGTGGCAGTTCAGCACAGAGAAGAAAAGGTGAAAAAGCAAAATAAACAAAAAGCAAGGAGAATGAACTTTTAAAAATAAAACTCACCCACAGTTTAGGTAAGAAATCAGAGATTCATTTCTAATCCAAAATTTGATCTTAAACTAATCAGTAAAAATCAAGCAACTATTTATTTAAATTTACCTTGAAAAATTCTCATGTTATATTATGTTATATTAGCTGTGATACACATACCATTGTCATAGGGAAGTTAAAGTTAGAAAGTAAATTCACTTTTTAAATTCTAGTTTTTAAAAATGTGCATGGAAATCTTACCCTTGCCTGTATGGATTTATGATTAATTTTCATTTCACTACCCGGGATGTAGAACTTATTGATTGGATTTGGGGTTTCTTATTTTCTAAGTGTTTGAATAAAATCTCTCAGCCTCCTGAAGTAGATCCCTAGCAGGAGAGAATTAAATCCATCTGTAAAAGGATGGCTTCTTTTTTTTTTAAAAAAAGAGTAATTTTCATATTGGATGGCATAAATCAATATTTTTGCCCCTTCTGTTGAAGGAGATGACAAACATACAATTTTATGTTGCCTGGACACTGAAAGGCCTACGGGAGGGGGGGCGTTCAGCTGAGATGAACAAGCCTGGGTGCTGGTTGTGAGCAACAAGCCCACAAACCTTCTGGCAGTGAGGAAACTTTGCGGGATGACCATTAGCCCATGTGTTCTAGTAACCTCTGCTCCCTCTGCTCTTGACTTTGTAGTTTTTATTTTGTTTTCAAAAGAAAATTATAAACACGTCTGGAAATACAAATGTCTTTCATTGCATCCTTCATGATATTTCTCTTCCCATCCCCTTGTGCTGCCCCCTCGCCCTCCCCAGATCCGAGTCTCCCAAGGCAAAGAGCCTGCTCACCTGCTGAGCCTGTTCAGAGACAGACCGCTCATTATTTACAAGAATGGAACATCAAAGAAAGGAGGTCAGGCCCCGGCTCCCCCGATACGCCTCTTTCAAGTCCGGAGAAACCTCGCATCTATCACTAGAATTGTGGAGGTAACGTCATGCATCCATAAAAACACGCCTTGGTGATGGGCTTCCCAGAGAAGCTGGGCTGTCAACAAGTGTTAGTTTGTGAAGAATTGGCCAGGGAATTCCCTTCATTTCTATAATGAATCCAATGCTCACCATCAAAACTACTGAGACCGAGAGAGCTGAGTGTAAAGTTAGACTCCAGATGCCAGGCCTCTTGCAGTTTTTCCAACAAAAGTTGGACCCAGACAGATGAATTTTAAGAAAAACACAACCAATCAAGCTGCCAAAGGCATGGGCAGCTTAAGCTTTGCCTTGAAAGGTCTGACGCAAGATGGATGGTGGGTGATGGTCAGGTAACCTCCCTGGGGACATCTGAGAGGGGGGAGCCCTTGTTTGCACACGTGGAACAAATGTGGGAAGCGGGCTTGGTCACTTCGGACCAGAACCATGACTCAACTGGCCAAACAAGCTGTCTCTGGCAGCTGCTGTGAAAGAAATCAAACCCCATGTCACGGCGGCAGAAGACAAGACCTCCAGGGTTCTAAATCGCGGAGGCTCCTGGCCTTCAGGACGAGCCCTTCATCTTTCGTAGTCCAGTGACCTCAGGCACCAACCAAATGCAAGCCTCTTAAATCACCCCTAAACTGCCATGCTCTCTCTGCCCCTCCCCAAGCCTGGGCAAATCTACAACGGTCAGCTGAGCCCTGAACGCTGGGTGGCCACTGCTCTCCTCCACCCTCCACCTCTCCTCTACGAATTCTTCCCTGTCCCTTCTTTTGGGCTGTTGTCACTTGAAGATATATATCCTCCCCTTGTCCTTTCCAGGGGACTTTCTCCCCAGGGCCTCTGTGCTGGGGTGCTGACTGCTGCCTCTCCACTCTCTCCTCCAGACCTCTTCTGGCGTCTACTGGGCAGCCAGCCCCTTGCTTCTCATTCTTGGTTGATTGCAGTCCTTGTCTCCATGAGTCTTCCCTCTCCTTGTTTTGACTTGCTCTTGTAGAGCAGTCTTTCTCTGGCCCACGTCAACTCATTTGAGGGGTCCAACTAACCGTAGCCCCTTAGCAATCTCCAGTTCAAAGGTCTAGTGTCTGACAATTACTTCCTGTCTTGTGGTTCCTTTCCTACAGTGGGTAGATTCCAGAAGTTCTTAATCCCAGGCACCAGTTCATGAATCCTCCTCACCCAATATGCCCTGGGTTCTCCCCTCTCACAATTAATCTCCACCTCCCTGCTTTCTATTAGTAACAGAGTCAAGGATCACAGAAACAGAAATGAAAAGGTGAGAGTCACTTCATCTTTTCCCCTTGAACTTCACCCACGTGTCTGCCTCTGTTCGTATACATTTTGCCTTCTTTCCTGTTTCAGTGAAGTCGCTGTATTGTCTTTTACTGGCAATACCTCTCACTCCCAGCCTGAGAGGCTCGACTCAAAACCATCGTGTGAAGGTCTTGTTGCTTCTCATCTCCTGGGGGGCAAAGGTTTTCATGCTGTGTGTTGCAAACACCTCCCTGATCGTGTACCTATCTGGGCACCGGCTCTTGTTGCCTTTCTCTCATCTCCCTCTGTCTCCATGAAGCCAGCTTAGTTTAGAAGTCGAAAGTCTCAAACAGTAGACTTGGTTTCTATAATCCACCGTCATCACTAACTAAACGTATTCACTGCCATAGAGTTTTATTCTGATTCATAGTGACCCTACAGGACACGGTCGCACTTCCCCTGAGGGCTTCCAAGATTGTAACTCTTTGCAGGAGTAAAAAGCCTCGTCTTTCTCCTGGGGACCTTGGGGGTAACAGCCCAACAAGTAAGGCACGATGCTACCAAGGTGCCCTCATCCCAGCAGGATAAATTCTGTTCAGCATGGGCCAATCGGCCCTTTCCTCTTGAGAGAGAACTAGAGCCAATTGCCTAACATTTATTATCCCCCGGGCTATGTCTTTAAAACTTGGGACAGCCACCCTTACCTCTTCTCTCGGGGACAAGGTCCTAAAATAGAACTCTACCCCTGCCCATGAGAAATCTTAGTGCCCTTCAGTGAGTCGGACTCATAATGACCCTACCTAGGAATCCTGAGGCATTAAACATTTACAGGAACAGAAAGGCTCTTCTCTTTCCCCCGTGGGGTGGCTGCACAGCCCACTGTGCTGCCAGGACTCTGGACAAAACCCTGGCTCTGGGTGAAGCCAACTCTCCATGTAGTTGTGCCTACCTGCTGGCAGCTCAGCAGGGGACTGTTAATCTTGTTCTCCTTCTTGAAAGGTTTTTCAGCACTCAGCCTCAAGCACATCACTCTTGGTTACCTCCTTCCCCTCAGCTGTTCATTCTCCATCTTACAGGGTCCTCCTGGTCTCCCTGGTTTCACGTGGTCACACCCAGCCCCTGAGTGTCAGAACAAACTGGGCAGACAGTGGTTCTCACCAAGTCACAAAAGCCCATTCTAGGACACGCACCCTCATGGCCAAGCCCGGACCTCTGCACCTATTGCCCCCAGCCCAGAGGTTCCACTTTTAAATTCACCCTCAACCTGGACTCTGGACACAACTAGGACCCACTCTCTACCCTATGGTCACGAGAATGATCCCAGATACCTTCAGATGGGTGCACAGCTTCAGAGTTGAAGGCAAGGCGTATATCAGTGCTGCGTTTGAATTCCCCATAAACGGGCTCATGTGTTGACTCCTCATTTACCTAAGTCTGGGAACTTTGCTTAGTGAATCTGTGATATCACTGCCTGCTTTGGACTCCAGCCCCTTTAAAGTTTTTTTTTAAACATTTTTCAGATTTCCCTTTGCTTATTTGATAAGCCCGATCATTCATAGGGTCAGAAAAACACTTTGCTTTGTCTGTGTCCTTTGGGAATATTATATGCTCTGCCCCAATGATAGTGGTATCCTTGAACATCTTGAACATCTTTTCCAAATCTTTGCTTCATCCTTTTGCTTCATTTTAGTCCGAGAGCCTTGTGCCACCATCTGGGGGCAGTTGGCTATTCAAGGGATGCAAATCAAAAATCTTCCCACTCCAAGCTTTCAGACACCATGGTGGTTGGTGTCTCATTATCTGGGGTTAGGATGAGGCTGTGTGGGTTTGTCACTGGGACCCCTGCAGGGACATGCTTCCTGGAGTCAGCCATCATGGATTTAAAGGCTCTTTTCTTTTTGATGCTCTAGGTGGATGTTGATGCAAATTCACTGAATTCCAACGATGCTTTTATCCTGAAACTGCGACAAAACAGTGGCTACATCTGGGTAGGACGAGGGGCCAGCCAGGAGGAGGAGAGAGGGGCGGAATACGTAGCAAGTGTTCTCCGGTGTACAACCACAAGGATTCAGGAAGGGGAGGAGCCAGGTGAGGCCAAAGGAATGAACCAGAAATTGTTTGTGTAATTGCTACTCACGTGCTTCATTTGTTTTTTCATAAATAGAAACATTCTAATGGTGATAGGGGATTAAGAATCCCTCCATAATTGCATAGTAGATAATAATACCTGGTGCTATTTAACTGCCTTCTTAAATCACCTTGTCAAGGTTGGATAATATTATTTGTTGAGGTGGAGTAATACCACTGTGTGCTCCGGAAGATGCGTTGGTTAATTTGCTGTGCTTCCCACAGAGGCATTTTGGAGCCCCCTTGGAGGAAAAAGAGACTACCAGACCTCCCCACTGCTGGAAACCCAGGCTGAAGACCATCCCCCTCGGCTCTACGGCTGTTCCAACAAAACTGGAAGGTTCCTTGTAAGTGCCTCTGAGACAGAGAGGGAGAATCTACACAGCACCGGGGAGGGAGCGCGCCAGCCACGGGGCTCCTTGATTCTCAGATTTAATTTACCTGAAAGTCACATTTGATATTCTTCGTCCTACACCAAGAAGTTGAGAGAGTCGATGGCAATACAGAAGCGTTCAGGTGGAAACGTGGTTGCTAATCTCTATCGAGCCAGTTCTGGCTCCTGGTGATAGCACGTGTCCATTGGGCTTTGTTGTGTTTTTATGTTTCAAGAATATGTTGTGTGTTTTCATAAAAGTTTAGTCAGCAAAGTAGATTTCCATTTAATAGTCTTATATTTAATGCTCAGTGACATTGGTTACATGTTCTTTTTTTAAAACAATAAATCATTTTATTGAGGGCTCTTACATATATTATAACAATCCATACATCCATTATACCAAGCATGCATATACAATTGTTGGCATTAACAATTTCAAAACATTATCTTTTTTCTTGAGCCCACTGTGATTTTCTCCCTTTATTCCCTCCCTCACCCACCCTACCACCCTTGCAAACCCTTAATACATTATGTATTGTTTTTACTATTTATGCATATCTTACACTGCCCATTCTATCCCTTCACCTACTATCCTGGTGTTCGTACCCCTTGAGCGGGGTTATTCCACCATCATTGCTATCTGCTCCTCCTTCCCCCCCATCCTGGAATCATTCCTACCATTACTCTTTCTGAGGGGGTTTGTCTATCCTGAATTCTGCATATCAAAAGCTCTTGTCTGTACTGATGTATGGTTACATTTTCTTAATGTGTTAACATCTCTCACCATTTCCACTCTGGTTATTCTGTTTTCATTTATCTAGCTTCCCTACCCCCCTTCCCTTCTCATCTTTGCTTTAGGATCAATGTTTGGTCTCAAAGAGATGCTTTCTTTTGAAGGTGCATAATTCTCATAGTGATCATCTTCATGAGCCAATCAGTTGGGTTTTTTCTTAATCATTTTATTAGGGGCTCATACAATTCTTATCACAATCCATACATACATCAATTGTTTCCAGCACATTCGTACA
>NW_022103920.1:69467511-69481803 GCF_000313985.2 Echinops telfairi
TATGTCCCACTGGTCAATTTGTGCCTCCTCTGTGTTGGTGTCCTTCCTGATTTCCAATAGCCTATGTAATCCCTGTGCCAAGGTTCTCAGGTTTGTTCCAATACCCTCACTGATGTCCCTAATAGTTTGGGGTTTTAACCTCAAGGTCTGTGATCCACCTTGAGTTTATTCTTGTGTATGGAGTGAGGTAAGGGTTCTGCAGCCACGCATCCATTTTCTCCTGCACCACGAATTGAAGAGGGCATCCGCTTCCCATTTGATATTTTTGGGCCCCTTGTCAAAAACCAGTTGTCTATATGCTGATGATTTTATTTCTGGGTTTTCAATTCTTTTCCATTGGTCTGAGTATCTATCATTATACCAGTACCACGCTGTTTTGACCACTGTGGCTGTATAGTAGGTGCTAAAGTCGGGTAAAGCAAGTCCTCTGACTTTGTCCTTCTTCTTGAGGAGTTCTCTGCTAATTCTCGGTTTCTTCCCTCTCCATATGAAGTTTGTAAGCTGTTTTCCCAACTGTTTGAAGAAAGATGCTGGAATTTGGATCGGGATAGCATTGAACTTATATATTTCCTTGGGTAAAATTGACATATTTACAATATTGAGTCTGCCAATCCACGAGCGTGGGATATCCTTCCATTTGTTGAGGTCACTCTTGGTTTCTTTTAATAGTGTTTTGTAGTTTTCCTCGTATAGATCTTTTGTTTTTTATGTCAGGTATATCCCTAGATATTTCAATTTGTGTTTGGCTATTGTGAAGGGTAACCCCTTTTTGATCCCCTCTTCTGTGTCCTTGTCCAATGTGTACAGTAGTGCGGTAGACTTCTGTTTGTTGGTCTTGTAACCTTCTACTCTGACATATTCCTCTATTGCTTCCAGTACTCCTCTTGTGGAACTTTTAGGATTTTCCATATATGAAATCATATCATTTGCGAATAACGATAGTTTCACTTCTTCCTTCCCCAGACGAATACTTTTGATATCCTTTCTTTGCCTTATATTGTTAAGTAGGACCTCCAGCACGATGTTAAATAGAAGTTATACTAGCTTCATAGATGGAACTTGGGAGTTTGCCATCTTTTTCTATGGTCTGGAAGAGTTTGTGTAGGATTGGTGTCAGTTCTTCCCTGAATACTTGACAGAATTCACTTGTGTATCCATCTGGTCCCGGTTACTTCTTGGTTGGTAATTCTTTGACAGCCTTATCTATTTCTTTTATTGATATTGGTCTGTTGAGGTTCTTGATGGCCATTGGGATAATCTAGGGAGGGATTGTTTTTCCAAGAATTTATCCATGTCTTCCAAGTTTTTTTATTCATTGGAGTACAGTCCTTCATAGTACTGTGTAATTATCCTTTTGATTTCACTATGGTCCGTTGTAATATTCCCTCTTTCATCCCTCATGTTTGCTATTGAAATGTGTTACTTCCTTCTTTGGTCAAATTTGTGAGAGGTTTGTCGATTTAATTTTTCTGTTCGAAGAACCTACTTTCAGCAGCATTGATTTTTCCCCCCCATAGTTTTCTTATTTTCTCTCTCCTGAATCTCAGATCTAATTCTCATTATTTCTTTTCTTTTTCTGTTAGTTGGATTTTCTTGCTGACTCCACTCTAGTTGCTGTAAATTTTGTGCCAGTGTATCAGTCATAAGCCTCTCCTTCGTTATGTGTGCATGTAATGCTATGAGACTTCATCTGATGACTGCCTTTGCTGTGTCCCATAAGTTTTGGTCTGTCATGTTTTCATTCTCGTTGGAGTCTGGAAATTCCCTAATTTCATCTCTTATCCGAGCCAGTACGCTCTCCTTTTGCAATAGTTATTCATTCTCCAATGGTTTGCCCTTGATTTCTTTATATTACTTTTGTTTATTTCAAATCTTATGGCACCGTGGTCAGAGAGAGAGGTCTGTATGATATCAATATGCTTGAATTTATGTAGGTTCGACTTATGCCCTAGCATGTGGCCTATTTTTGTAAATGTACCATGTGAGCTTGAATAGAATGTGAATTCGTTTTTGTTTGGGTGGAGAGCTCTGTAGCTATCTATCAGGTCAAATTGTCTAATTGTAGTGTTTAGATCTTTAGTTTCCTTTGGTGTATTGAAGTCACCTACTACCGTGTTTCCCTGAAAGTAAGACATCCCCTGAAAATAAAACCTACTTACAGTTTTGCCTCTCGCTGAAATATAAGGCATCCCCCCGAAAATAAGGCCCCCTGAAGCTACCTTGACTCTGGACTCTGGACTGTAGCGGTGGGCACCGCCGTGCAACTCACTGCTGGCCGCAGCGCAGCCGGAGCAGACAGGAAGTATGAGGTCTCTTTTAATAAAACAATAAATAATATGTGTACAGTATTCTTCTTGTGGAAAAATAAGATTTCCCCTGAAAATAAGACCTAGCGCATCTTTGGGAGCAAAACATAATATAAGACACTGTCTTATTTGGGGGGAAACAGTAAAATTATTGAGGCTTTTTTTTCATCCTTTGGAGTGTTTGCTTGACATATTCTGCTGGATGCTTGTTTGGCAAGTAAATGTTTAGAATGCTTATTGGTTCTTTATGCAATGTTCCCTTGAGCATTATATAGTGTCCATCCTTATCTCTTTTTATGGTTTGCACTTTGAGGTCAACTTTATCTGAGATTAGGATTGCAACCGCTACTTTTTTTTAATTGCAGTTTGCCTGGTATGTTTTCCTCCAGCCTTTGATTCTCAGGCTGTTTTTATCTGTAATGTTGAGATGTGTCTTCTGTAGGCAGCAGGTCGAGGGGCTGTGTTTTCAAAGCCTGTCTATTAGTCTCTGTCTCTTAAGGCCTGAGTTCAAACCATTAATGTTCAGGGTGATTACATCTATCTGTGGACCCTGTGATGTCATTTTATCTCTCTTGTGTTGGGTGTTTTCCTGCCTCCATTTCTTTTCCATGGGTTGTGCATTTGTGTGTTTGTGATTCATTCTTGCCTTCTTTCCATCATTGAGCCAGTTCTATCTTGGGGGCTGTTTTCCCTTTGATGGTCTCTGGGTGGAATTGTTCTGTGTGGCGGTCTCTTGTATGTGCTTGGTGAGTATTGCTCTTCTGCCCATACTGGGTCAACTAGGGTCTTTTGTAGTGCTGGGTTCCTTTTAGCATATTCTTTGAGGCTTTCCTTGGCCGGGAAGTCTCTCACTTCTACATCAATTTTGATAGATAATTTGGATTCAAGCCACCAACCTTTCAGCTAGTAGTTGAACACTTAAATGTTTGTGCCACTCAAGGAGGGAAAGCTTCCAGGGTACTGTGACTCACTATCTAAATCCAGCTGCTTTAAAAAATAGTAGCTACTTCTCATGATCTCCCTTGCACCTCTGCCTGCCTGGGGTCAGAGCTGTATGAATAGGCATGCAGTTGCTAATTTAATAATTTGGCACTGTCTTTCGGCAGCAAGAGTAATATCTGATTTCAAACTATGCAAAATTTACACTTCAGTTTCCCAGAGGAGTAAAAACTTTCACCATGTTGACTGCATAAAAATATTGTGGAAAATTATGATCATTGAGGGGAAAAAAATCACCAAAAGCCATCGATGCACCTGCAAATTAATGGAAACCAACAGGAAAGTTTTATCTCCTAATTATTCACAAGCTTTGAATTCCAAGCAATTTGTGGTGATAGTGTCTGTGTATAAGGGTGATTTTATGCTGGGCTCTGAAGATCATCCCAGGAACCTTTGTGGTGTAATGGTTAAGCGTGGGGCTGTTAACCTACAGGTCAGCAGTTTGAAACTACCAGCCAGCCCCATGAGAGAGAGAGAGGGATTTCTACTTTAAAGAGTGATCATCTATAAACTCACAGGACGGTTCTGCCCTGTCGTCCAGGGTCGGTCTCGGTCAGAATTGCCTGGATGACCGTGAGTGAGGCTGTCATCCGGGACTGCAGTTACGCCCCACAATTAGCCAGAACAATGCTGCTTTCTTTGTTTGATACCCTTGGCCAACATTTCTCATTTGAAGGACACATTCTTTTTCTATGCACAATTTGATGTTTAGATTTGGTTAAGGCATCCTGATGAATACAGCTCTATTTTTGAACAAATACCTCAGTACTGTCACAGGCACATGGGTTATTAGTAACCAAGTGCTCTGAAGGAGAGACCGTTCATGGACAAGCCACACTTGACACGGCAGTGATTTGACATGAAAAAAGTGGTGGGTCCTTGGGCACCTCTGTGACCCATTTGTTCACCAGCTTGGCAGGAGAGATCCCCACACTTGCTGTATTTTATAAACTTGACTTTGTTCTCAGGTTCCAGAAACAAGTTAAGTAGGTGTTTTGGTTTTTGTTGTTGTTGTTGTGCATGTATATTAACTGTTAAGAGAAAAATGCAATGATTAAAAAAAAAGAGAGAGAGAGAGAAATGCTTTTCCTTGGCATGTCCGCATGTTCTTGTTTTGATATTTGGCATTTGACAGCATGTCCTCATGTTCTTGTTTTGACATTTGGTATCTTAAGTGAAGGGACAGGATAGCAAGCAAGACAGCATCACCATCAGCGAGGAGTCTGCTGACATGTAGATTCAGGTGAGGCAATAGCCTATTGGCTAAGCAAGTTTATAGAGCAGTGGTTCTCAACCTCTGGGTCGTGACCCATTTGAGGGTCGAATGACCCTTTCACAGGGGTCGCCCAATTCATAGCAGTAGCACAATTACAGTTATGAAGTAGCAATGAAAATAATTTTATGATTGGGTAGTCCCCCAAACACGAGGAACTGTATGAAAGGGTCGTGGCATTAGGAAGGTTGAGAACCACTGGGCTAGAGCCATTCTTGCTGTTTTCTAGTGCTTGTCCTCCCACTTACAAGCTGTATGATATGAGGCTGATTACCTGCCCTCTCTGCTCCATAGTTGTTTTGCTCTATAAACAGAGCACTCACTTATAATACTTACTTCATAGGGTGGTTATGAACATTAAATTAGCAATTGGATATGTGAAGCATTAGAATAGTGCCTGGCACAGAGTAAGTGATATTTTATACTTTAAAAAAAGTATTATGTGATATGTAGTTGTACTGTATAAAGACAACACGATCAGATTTCTTGCTATCTGTAAATGGCCAGGTCTTGTGTCCATCCCTGTGTCCTCCTCCTCCTTCTTTCTGTATAACAATCTCAAAAGCTCATTAAATTTTAACATTAAGCATTTATTGCTCCACTCCGGGTGTAGGCCCTTTGAAACTGGTCTTCCCGTGGCTGGACTCAGTGGAGAGGCTCTGCTTCAGGCTGCAGATTGGGGTCATGCTGGCTTGTCCTGTGGTAGAGCCCAGAAGCAGAAGATGGCCCTGCCAGTCACATTTGCTAATAAGAAATGGCCAAAGACTGTCACATAGCTAAGGCCACACTCACGCCCACCCAGCTGGCTGCACTGCAAAGTCATGTGGCTAAGGAAGGGAGTGCGAAACTGAGACTTCTAGATCCATCCATTGCACCTTCTGGAGGATCAGGATTCTGTAGAATTTTTTAACATCCTATAATTCTTTAAAGATATTGAATCCAGGTTAACAAATGCCCACAGGATTTGGGTGATTAAACATACCATGTCACCCTTCAATTTTCACTGTGGAGAGCACAATTGAACCCATTAAACATAAAAATAATGCATGTGTATGTCTAGAATCTTATTTTATTTTATTGATGGTTCTAAAACATCATACCAATTTTACAAAATGATCTTGACTGCTAAGTCTAATACATTGATGTTGACTTACAAAATGAAAGAGAAGTTAATATGAAAGCTATAAACTCAAATGTCTCTAGGTAGTTGGCAGGCAACACAATGTGTGAGACAACTTGCCCTGTAGAACTGGAAGTTGGGGGGACTGGGGACAAATTGACACCGTTAGGGCACTCAGTCTCACTGGCTACACTATACACCCCATGTATTGTCATTAAGCCAATAGCAACTTACAATGACCTTCTAGAGCAGTGGTTCTCAACCTTCCTAATGCCGGGACCCTTTCATACAGTTCCTCATGTTGTGGTGACCCTCCCAACTATAAAATTATTTTCGTTACTACTTGATAACTATAATTTTGCTTCTGTTATGAATCGGATGACCCCTGTGAAAGGGTCATTCCACCCCGCAAAGGGTCTCAACCTACAGGTTGTGAACCGCTGTTCTATAGGGTCTCCACAACTAAATTTTTACAGCAGCAGAGACAGCCTCATCTTTCTCCCATAGAGTAGAGCAGCTGGTGGGTTTGAACTGCTGAACTTGTGGTTAGCAGCCCAACACATAACCTATAGAACCACCGGTGCTGGCCATATAAGATACGCTTTAGGCCATCCGATTGTGATACTTGATTAAATAGATGATCTATACTCCAAATATTATTTGGAAATATTTGGAATTATTCCAAATATTAAGGAAAGGGGAAAACTACTAGAAAATTTTATTTTAGCTACACTGTGACATAATACATGTTTTATCCTAAAACTTCTTAATACATTTCAGATTGAGGAGGTTCCAGGAGAATTTACCCAGGATGATCTTGCAGAAGATGATGTCATGTTACTAGATGCTTGGGAACAGGTAAAACTCTATTTTGCTCGGAACACAAGAGTGTGCTTATGACCAGGTGTTGAAAATAACCTGCCTCAAAAAAAAAAAAGGGGGGGGGGGCAAGTCAAATCATAATTATCCCTATAGATTTAGGTGGTATTTAAAAGTGACTCAATACAGTTTAGCAGAAAATATAATGAATATATGTGGAACGTCCATTTCTTCATAAGTACATGATTCTGTGGTCTCTAACTTTGATTCTATGGTTTTAGATAAAAAACAAGATTCTAATGCCTATTTTCTATTCATTTGTAAACTTTGCTCACCTGTTGATTCTTAACTAATAAATGTATCAAATGACAGCTGGAGAGAAAGCCATTGGGAAGGCAAAAATAGGCTGCTGGGGTCTGACAGGAAGTTACAGCGTCAACTCTAAGGCTGGAGAAGAGATGGGAGCACCTGCAGCAGGGCTTTTTGACCCACACAGGAAGTGGCTGTTGGTCGGTATTTGGGAGGGCGTAGCTAGGCATATAGGTGACCCGACAGGGCATATCTGAGTGTCCTCTTTGTCCCCCTTATTATCGATGTGAGTTAAAAATACCACAAGGGGAAAAAATAAATCTGTTAGGAATTACATTATATGGAACAATGGTTAGATACTTAACTGCATGAAACCTAGCCTTAGATGGAGTCAGTTACAGAGATTGTACTATTTAAGCCTATTTCTAATTATGAAATCATTCCATTATATTATACATTAAGTTGCAGTCTAAAAGTAACACTTGGATTGGAGATCCAATCATAAACTCTTCCTAAGAAATGAGGTTCAAAACCCATGTTGATAAGACTCCTTTGTTGATTTAAGAATTATAATATTTCCATCTTCAGAAGGACTTCTCTCCATTTGTAATCAATTCTACCAATTCTACGGCTGCAGAATATTTCCCATTGTGCATTTCCTTTTTAAAATCATTCTTTCCACTTAGGTTACCATGCTATCTTTGTTTTTTCTCTGCCCCATAAACAGACATTCCAGCGCTTTCAGTATGAATTAGAAAGCAATCAGAACTTAATTTGACCAAAATTGCTTGAACAAGTGAATTTAAAGTGTTTTAGACAGAGGGTAATTTAGGATAATTTTTCAGCAATAAAGTACTTAGCCACACATTTGATAAGGCAAGGAATGAGTGCAGAATATATAATTATAGCAATTAAAAATAAAGTATTTTAAATTATGTAAATCCTAAAAATTATAGCATTGTTATCATCGTTTGACAGGAGCATAATCCAGAAGGAAGGAAAACAGTAGGTTTCAGCCAGAGGATCCTGCAGAGCACAGGGCCGCTCTGGGTTATGTATGGCTGCACCCACCCCCATATATCTTCATCGAAGAACTAATGACCACCCTAAATAGTCCCAGAGACAAAACAAACCAGAAAATACCTTGTTTGTGTGAAAGATTACTTTATAAAATGTAAAATACCATGTAAATAGAAAAGTCAGTGATCAAACCGCCTGGATTTAATCCAATTCCTCCCCATGCCCCCACCCCACCCCACCCCCATGGGCAAGTGAATGAATGACTCTGGTCCTTTGGCTTCACATCCCTAACTTGTGGGTTTTTTACAAAGATTAACAGAGCAGTTGGTAGGACTGTAAAAACTGTGTAAACACTGTGGAAAGCAAAGCACTATGGCACGACCTTCCACAACTGGGACTAGAAATCAGTGAACCAACAATCCTTACTGGGTCCATCCCCTGCAGTAGTAAGAGTCAGAGCTGGAGCAGGTATCTGCACACCCATGTTCATCGCAGCAGTGTTCACCACAGCAGGAAGATGGGAACAACTTAAATGCCTCCCTGTAGACGATCAAGAAGCTGCAGCACCGACCCACAGGGGCGTACAGTGCATTACTAGGAATGAGGGTGCTGCCACTGAACACTGCCCATCACGTGGATGGTCCTGGTGAACATTCTGCGAAGGGAAATTAGTCAATCGGAAAAGGACACATACTATATGAGACCACTGTTAGCAAGAAAAAGTCAAGACAAAGGGTTTCATACCGATGGGAACTCATGAACTGTGATTGTTCCTGGGGCGGGTGGGAAAGGAAGGGAAGACGAAGCGCTGGCTCTCGGACAGATGGGTATTGGCCTGGGTAGAGGGAGGATAATATCCTCAGGGCAGAAGATAATCAAGCAGGGGTGGGGGTGGGAACATCCATGGGTGTTTGATGAGTAGCTTAAGTTATGTAACACAAAATCGATGATCTGAAATGTCAATCTCCCCACCCGCACACCTAGTCCATAAAAGTTATTTTTGAAAGATTAAATGAGCAGTGTATAGTATTTCTAGCACGGGGTCAACATTCCCACAGACCACACTGTTGTTCTTTTGTGTTTCAGATCTTTATTTGGATTGGCAAAGATGCCAATGAGGTTGAGCGAACAGAATCTCTGAAGTCTGGTAAGCTACCTCCCCCGAACCAGCCAGTAACCCTGGGGTGCTTATCAATGGGTACCTGACAGCCTATTTATCCCACCAGAGCTTCTAAAACAGCTGTTCTCAACATGTGGGTCGTGACCCCTTTGGGGGTCAAATGACCCTTTCACAGGTGTCGCCTGATTCATAACAGTAGCAAAATGACAGTTATGAAGTAGTAACAAAAATAATTTTATGGTTGGGGGTCACCACAACATGAGGTATTAAAGGGTTGCGGCATTAGGAAGGCTGAGAACCACTGCTCTAAAAGTACATATCAAAACCAATAAATATCTGTTTTTTATCCTCAGCGCTGAAGAGCAATGTTGTCTAGTTGCGTGTGTGTGTTTTCAAAATAAAGGATTTCAAATTAAGAATATAAAAAATACATTTAAGAAACAGCAGAATGTCAAGAAGAAATTTTGCTACTTAGTTTAGAAAATAATTGGATCCATTTACTTGAAAAACTATAAAAACACTAAAACTTTATTTTATTGTGGGAATAATAAAGCCTTCATAACTATGATAGCTTAGACTTTTCAATTTTCATTTGAGAAATGCTGTTCTTTCTAGCATGTTTGCTGCATGAAAAAGATCAGGGTGGTCGTGCCAGAAATAAGGTTCCGTAAACGTTGGGAACCTTTCAAGCAATAAGGAAAGATTTTCCACAGAAGTTGAGAGAAATAAAAAAAGAAACTGTTCAAATGGCATAGTATTTGGTTATTTGAGGACAATGGAAATTTGATGTACTATCTTATTTGAAGAATTTTCTTTGTACAGTTATTTTAGTTTAATCAAAACTAACTGAATTGATACGTCTTGTCACTCTGTTTAGCCAAAATGTACCTTGAAACAGACCCTTCTGGAAGAGACAAGAGGACGCCAATTGTCATCATAAAACAGGGCCACGAGCCGCCCACATTCACAGGCTGGTTCCTGGGCTGGGATTCCAGCAAGTGGTAAACTGGCTTTTACACATAAACATAAATATGGGGTAGCTGTCTTGTTGCTGTTCTTGGGGGCTAAAAGGGGGTTTTGTTTTCAGAAAATGAGCTTCAACTATATGGCTATTTTTTTACTGCCTAGTATTGGTTCAAAATTTTGTTTATACTGAAGTTTTGTAATGTCAATATATTAAAATGGCTTGAAGGAGATTTTTGTTGTGGACCAATAGTAGTTCTTTGGGACATGAATTTATAGTTTTTATATGGCCTTTTAAAAGTGAAATGCTTTATACAAATGAGGGGGAGGCAGAGAACAGGACCTTTCATTATTCAGCAGCCATCAGCCAAACTTCCTTAAAGTGCCAGGGAAGGAAGCATGCAACTGCATGCTGTGCTCACAACCATTGTGTAGTTGCAGTAAGGATCACGTCTGGATGGCTTTAAAAAGCTTGTTGCTTTCCTTCTTTCGTGAATGTGACTGTTGATGCCGTTAATGTCTCAGTGTCAGTTTTTAAGAGAAAGTACTTTTTTGAAAACCTTTAAAAAAGCCTTTGAAAGCACAACTTTTTCATGAAAGACTAATTTGTATTCTTCATATAAGTATGATAGCACCTATGTTTAATAACACAAAAGAAATATACAATAAACTGTCCTGGTTCATGCTGAATTTCATCAATAAAATACATCTGCTTGAAAAGCTTTTGTGTTGTGACATATTCTTCAAATCTGACATATAATTGTATTACTAATTTAAGGTTCAATGCTTTTATGTATTGATAAATATAAATGTTCCTTAATTAAGTCATCGAATTTGTAATAGCTTTTCCATGGTGAGACAGTCATGGAAGGTTTAAATATCCCATAGTGCACGGGACCCCACAACTCAGACAACATCTGGAGCTCCAATAACGTAGAACCCATCTTTGTGCAGGACTGAAGTGGCTCCTTGGGGATAAAGAGCTATATTTTCTGGGGAAGAGAAGGAGGATCGGAGGACTTCTCACTTTCCTCTCATGGAATGGAAGGGCATATGTATTTCAAACAGGCCCTGGCAGAGCAAGTGTTTCCAGTTGCATGTGGAGCTAAAGGTAAACTTCTCTGAGTAGGACTTAGACACCGTGCACAAGATAAGAAACGAGTGAGAAGCTGTGCTCCTAGGGAGCTGTCATTCATTAGCATGGATCGGGCAACACTGGCATCAGTCCCGGTTCTACTTAGGCACTGTGGGTCTATCATGATTGAAGCAGATGAAATTCTAACCATTCAGAGGTTTACATTCCAGGGAGGGGACCCACAGAAACCCAAATCAATGAGTAGATATATTCTAAAATACACTTGAAAATAAGTTCTATGGAAGAAAATATGTAGTGAAGGAAGACAGGAAATGCTGGATGAAGAGTGAGGTGCAATTATAATGGCTGGCTCAGAAATCCGTGTTGCTTAGATTGTATGAAGCAGGGAATAGACAGAGGTAAGGGAGGGAGCCTTGTGATCCACTATGCAGAAGAAAAACAAGAACAAAGGCCTTGAAGTGGAAACCTACCTCATATCAAGGGGTGATATCTGAAAAATCACCATTACCACTAGACTGGGAAAGGGTTCATCAACTGTGAGCAGGACTCCCATTTCTAGCCTGACTTGTGCAAAACTGCTGTGGTGGTTACATAATCTCGTGTCAACTTGATGGTTTAAGAGTGATGCCTCCTGTGGGCATGACCTTCTCATAAGGATTCTGGGAACTTCCTCTCTCTTGATTCGGCCATCAGAAGAGGTGGGCCTCTCTCTCTCTGTCTTCATTTCCCTATGGACAAACCATGTGGAGCTGTACTGAGATCTAAGTGAGCCATGCAGCAGAGACCTGAGGGGACATCCCTGTGATGCTTCCACTGCCATTGGATCCATGCCTGTGACCTTCCTGTATTCGGCATCATTGCATGTGTTGTGTGAGTCTGAAGAGGAATTTATAGACTAGTATCAGATATATGCGCTAATCTAGGACTTAGGGACTTGATCTGGATTGGTCTGGGATGTTTTCCCAATATGCAATTGCTTTATGATATAAAGCTATTCCATATATATATATAATCACTGAATTTGTTTTTCTAGTCAACCCAGCCTAATACAACTGCTTTCCCAAATTTCATATCCAAGTCTGAGAGCAGCAGCACAGGCAATACAAGGAAACAATTGAGCAAGACTGCCCAGCCTAAGCAGAAAGTGTGATGACAGAAATTATGCCAAATAGCACCCCTTTGGGAAAAAGAAGAAAACAACCATAGATTTGATTCTAAACTGCTATATGCAAAAAATTTAGGAGTCCTAACTCTAGTATGTTGTAGAAGTCCCTGGGTAGCTCAATTAATTCACTGCCCTTCTACTGTCTCAAACATGATAGCCTTCTCCAGGCACTGATCTCTCCTGACAACATGTCCGAAATATGTGCGAACCTTGCATCACATGGGCTGGTGTGTTTCTTCTGTGTGGACTTACCTGATACCTCATTTAAATGGCTGCTTGTTTGAAGACATGTCTTTAAGACCCCAGATGCTACTGTTTATGATAGCCAGGCACCATCTACTTTCTTCACCACACTTTGCCACGGGCACCGCTGTCTTCAGTGATCACTTCATGGGGTATGTATTGAGAAAGGTCTTACCGTACTTCTTACTAATTTTTAATAAGGAACACTAAGTTTATTTCTTCTCTGATTTTTGTAATAGCTTTTTTGGGGATTGGTGGTACAGACACATATTTAATCCTTATCTATTCAGGTTTTACAGATTTTCCTCATCCCAAATAAGATAGAACATTCATTTTTGTGTGTGAAACTTGTGTCTATTAAGAAAAAAAAAATAGCTATTATAAGAAAACCAAGATAAAACTAACGAGATATAATATATGTTGCTAAGTAGAAATATATATGCTAGTAATATATAAGCACATTTCAGGAATTTCATATGAGGAATAATCTTTGATAGCATTAATTCTGATCAAAAGATGAAGAAATAAGGAACTTATGGAAAGTGAGCCACTTCTTTATGGTCATAGTTGCTAGGGTTGCTTGTTTTTGTAATATCATTAGGAACTGGCTTAGAAATAACTACTAGTTTATATGTATGTTATTCAGAAAGAAAAATCCTAATTAGGTAGGACTATTACTAAATGGACCATATATGTATAAAATGTGTTATTAAAATAGAATTGTAAAAATGTCTTGCTCTATCATGTTATCTGTATTATTATTTTGCTCCCTTTTAATTTTAAGTATCTGTCCAACATTTTAAAAATGTTTGCACAGTCACAAAATTTTTTCTTTCAAATACTATTCTGAATACACTACCCAAAATATTCATGATGAAATACCAGTTAATACTAGTTAAATATTAGAAATACTAGTTAAATGTTAATGATGAACTACTACAGCAAGAAGAAGAAGAAGAAGAAAGGTTGAATCCAGATCTCATTGTGCATACCAGGATAAATAGCACTCAATTCACAAGTTTGGATATGCAAATGAAACTATGAAGATATTAGAAGAAAACAAACATTCCTTGTTACAATGGAGCTAGGGTATCATCTCTTACTAGTTGACAGAATGAAGAAAATCAGTCAGCATCTAAAGACTTGAACAACACTACCAACCAACTTAACTAAATTGACCTTTACTAGAAACTTCGATCATCATAGCACATGTGTTTGCTTTTACTGGGCCCTTAAAATATCTACCAAAGACTATTTTATAGTAGATAGATACAACTATTTGGACCATAAAATGTCAACAAATTTAAAGAAATGGAAGGTATAGAAATTATGTTTTATAACCACAATGGCATAAAACTAGAAATTAAGCACACAGAAATCAGGCAAAAATCACCAAATACGTGGATAAAAGGAAAAGTTACAAGAGAAATTAGAAAATATTTTTCATCTTGATGAAGATTCAAACAGCATATCAAAATTCATAAGATTATCTGTGCTTAAAAAAAAAAAAAGATTATCTGTGCTTAAGAGGAAATTTACATGATTAAATACTTACATTAGATAGAAGGAAAAGGCTTAAATCAATTATCTCAACTTCAGCATGAAGAAAATACAAGAGCAAATCAAGCCCAAGACAAACGTGTGCATGAGCAAAATGGTGCCCAGCTATCTGGGGTCTTAAAGGCTTGAAGATAAACAAGAGGCCATCCAGCTGAGAAGCATCAAAGCCCACATGGAAGTAGCACACCAGCCTGACTGACCATGAGGTGCAGAAGGGACCAGTTATCAGACATCAAAGAACTAAAAATCAGATCAGTGGGTGCCCACCTTCTTGATACGATTACTGAAGACAAACGTGT
>NW_022103920.1:69482718-69483708 GCF_000313985.2 Echinops telfairi
AAAAATAGGGCAAGAACCAATTAAATAGAAAATGAAAACACGACAGAGAAAAAATAATGAACCCCAAAGCGAATTCTCTGAAAGATCAGTAACACGGAGAAAGCACCAAGGCTTCATAGCAATCATGTGAGCGAGCTTAAAAGCAAAGCCTCCTATTCCATGACATTCCCTAGTGAAGCGTTCACAGGACTGCAGTCCCAGCTAACACCTGGTTGCAGGATGTAGAATTTCACCCTGAAAGCTGGACCTGGGATATCCCTCTATAGAATCTGTGAGATAATCCGTGCTGTTTGAAATCGCTAGATTTAGAGTAATTTGCGATCAGCAATGCACAACAAACATATTCTTGTGGTGGAAAAGTTTGCAGTTATAGAAGTAAATAAAAATGATGAGCCTTTTACCATATCTATAGGAGAAAATATATTAAGTGCAAGCAGGTGCATATAGATATAATATGTTTATATAAATAGGCACATTTAAACATTTATGAACCATTTTTCTTTATCTAGTGTAAGCATTTAATCTGAATATTTTTCTTTTAAACACTAAGGAAGAATATATATGATATATATTATATCTTTGCATGTGCATAAACTAGAAAGGAATACTGATAATTACCCATGGGAGGAATTGGAATTTATTACATATACTTCTGAATGGTGAACAGCTGTCACTACAGACTTTTCCATAGTGCTAATGTTTGCACTTTGCTTTATCTAAATTAACTTTTATTTTGGCCATTGACAACTTTTAAATTGTGAAAAGGAAGGGAATTGGGATTTTAGAAGACCTGGATTCTAGTCAGTCTTCTGAAATGGAAGGGCAATGTGGTCTTGAGTTTAGCAATTAATTGTTATTGTCTATGATTCTGTTACATGTAACCAGCTTTGCCTCTTGGAGGACTCTTAGTCATGCAAAAAAAAAAAAAGTCCTGTATCAGGCACCAGAAGATCCCAAACAATCATATAGATACGAAGGAGGTGGGTTGGA
>NW_022103920.1:69485589-69486652 GCF_000313985.2 Echinops telfairi
GGCTGGACCAGAACATCACTGGTATATAATCATCTAGATCTTTCTTTGTTCTGTGGATGGGAGTAGACATCTCATAATTGCTTAATTGGAGTGTCCACCTACTTTCTGATGCAAAGCTGACCTAGATCAGCGCCGCCACGGATGCACCATGGATGTGGGGCTGTTAAGGAACTGACCGTCTGCAGTTCAGTACAACAGCTTGACCGAGTGTGCCCTAATGGGGAAAGGAAGCCGTTTAGAGACGCTAGCTCCTTAAGGCGTTCCCAGGTTGCTTAACGGTGATTCCAGTCCCGGTTGGCTATCAAAATCACCTGGAGAGCTTTTAAAATTGTCCATATTTGGGCCTCTCTCAGGAGCACTGTTGGCGCACTGGTTAAGTGTGTGGCTGCTAACCAAACGCTCGGTGGTTCCAACCCCTTTGCCAGGAAGCAGACGAGGCAGATGGCTTCCATGAAGGTTCACAGTCCTGGAAGCCCCATGCGGCAGCTCTGCTCGATCCTGTACGGGTTGTTTCGGGTCAGAAGTGACCGGACAGGACTAGGCTTGGTTTGGTTGGGCTCCACCAGTCGACCAACTAAATCAGACCCTTGATTGGCTTGACCTAGATATTACTTCCTTTTTAAAGCTCCGAGGTCAGTATTAGGTTCAGCCAGAATGGAAAGGTCCAGCAAGCTGCTCGTCTTTTGCAAATCAAGTAAAGTCTCTGCAGCTGTTCACACAACTTTTCTCGCCTATGAGCAGCCTTCGCTTACTTCACCCATGCAGGCACAGCAAAAACTATTCATCACGTATCTTTCACACACAGTATTCAAATCTGTAAAAAGTCCCTTTGATTTAAAACGTTCCATCTATGCCCCACCTCGGTTTCAAATAAAATGAGACAAAAATTTCTCTGCTAACAAAAGGGGTGGGGTGGGGGGAATGACAAAGGTAAACAAAGATTTACTGGGTGTTGCATCTGGGAATATATTTTTATTTTAAAGCATGCGTCGATTCTATGAGTTTTTCCAAAGTTATCAAACATGATCTTTCTGATTACGTAAATATTCAGAAAATTGCAGGG
>NW_022103920.1:69490418-69496745 GCF_000313985.2 Echinops telfairi
CAGGCCACAACTGATGGTGGGTGGTGAGGAAAGACTGGATCCTGAATTTCCTTTGAATGCAAAGCGGACAGGTGGATGCATTTGATATGAACTATATAAGAACATGTGAGGGAAACTAACTATAAGAGGAGTTGCCACTTGCTGAGCAGAGAAACACTGTGGATGAGAAGATTTGACTGGGGAAAACCCGATTTGATCATGCTAATTTTTGAGATGTTTATTCCAACTGACTCAGAAGAAAGATAAATCTTTCTGCTTCTGTAAATAGTTAGTGTCTTGGAAACAGTTCTTCTCTGTCCTCCAGGGTCCCTGGGAATCAGAGTGATCCCACAGTTGAAGCTGTTGAGCGGGCTATATAAGCTCAATGGAGAATTAATGCCCAGAGACATAAATTTGGGATCTGTCCATGTGAAGATATAGATAAGGGCGGAGGACTGGATGTGGTTACCTGGAGACATAAGGATAGGTAGAGAAAATGGCTATGACACTGCTGGGCTGCTCTGTCACTTAGCTGTGTGGGAGCTGAGCAGAAGCCAGCAAAGAGGATGAGTGAATTGCAGTGAGACAAGGAGAAAGCCCAGGGAGGCCAAGAGAAAATTGTTTACTGAGGTCATCCATCTCCTTCACTTAAAAACACATGCAATTTACAGTAACAGTAACCCACGCTTTCCTCTTAATTTTCTAAAGCAATCAAATATTCTGTAGTAGTTTTAGTGGATATTGATGGAATATTTATCACCAAATTGTGCATGACCCAGCACAGTGGTGTTCAGTCAGAGTCAACTTTGCTACCCCAGTGATTTTGGTCATGTTGAGACATTTTTTCTTGGTTGTCATCTCTAGGAGAGAGGTGCTACTGGCACACAGTGGTAGAGTCCAGTGATGTTGCTAAACATTCTAGAAGGTACATACAGCACAGAGCCCATGCCAGAAAGGATGAAAAGGTGACGGTCTGTTCTCATTCACAACACTCTTTTCCAGCTGCAGAGTTCAATAGTCCATTCCAATGGCCACACAGAATTCACAAACAATATTCATGATTCGAGGTTTATTAAGGAAGTCAATAGGTTGCAATGGAAGTGAGAAGTGCTTAGGACACAATCGTTCATCAGGACACATTTCAAAGGTCTTTCAGGGCTGCCAACGAATGCCCAGAGGACATATCATTCTGTAAACCTCCACACAAAGATGCTCAGCTCCTGCCTGTGGGTCAGCAAGTTTAACCCCCCAAATAAAATGCCCAGAGGCACTCTACTCCACAAGGCAGCCTCCTGCCCCAAAGCGCTCAGCTTTACTTGCTCAGTGGGCTGGGTGGTGCCCTACTCTGTCCCATACTCTGGCTCCTGGTTCTGCGGCTGCTCCTCTGATGTCGCAGCTGTCTTCCGGATCCAGGAGGCTCCCTGCAAAGGGACTTCAGAGGATGGGCTGGACTCCTGGCTCTTTCTCCCTTCTCCTGCTTCTCAGAAGGCTCATCTTATACACACCAGGATGGCAATCAGATGCATCCTCTTAACAATTACTCACAGGTGAATTCATCCGTGTCTTCTCCCCACCCCCCAAACTTCTTACCCAAGCCCATGCAGGAAGAGGTCTTTTGGTGGGAGTTACCGAGATGTTGGCTAAAAGGGCCACAATAAATATTTCAATGCCCCTCAGGGCCACTTCCTGGCTCTTTTAGTCATTGTCCCATCCGTACATGAAGAATTAATTCGCTATCTCTTTTAATCATTTATGAACACACAGAGAAAAGCTTGTAAGCCAACCCCTAAGGAGCCAAGAATGGTTCCTGAAGTGACACGCCCTCCCTGTTTGGGCATGTGCAGTCACACGAGAAGCCCAATCCAGCGGACACCACCACATGTCAGCAACTTGCAGTGGTTTGCAAGGTCAAGCATCTCTCTCTTCATTTGGTCAGGTTCTGGTCAGCTCAGCCCCAGCCAGCCATGTTAAGTTAATTGGGTGCCAGCTGCAAATTTAGGAATATGCACACACCTCCCTGCACCCCAGACTAGCTGGCCCCTCTCTCTCTCATCAGCCCTAACCCACTGGGGCTAAGTCAGGCCCATCAGCTCAGAATCTGCAGAACTCTTTAAACTTAAGGCCAGCCAGCTCGTCCTCTTTTTGCTCACCTACCAATGGAACATGTGCACACCCGCCTGTCTCTTCACTACTACGTTTCCCTCCACTTCCAAGGTCCAAATGTCAGGTGACCCAAAACCAAAAAGCCAAAGTTACTGCCAAGGAGTTGATGCTGACTCATAGCAATCCGACAGGGCAGGATAGAAATGTCCCTGTGGTTTTCTGGAGTAGAAAGCTCCATCTCTCTCCCTTGGAGCAGCTGGTGGTTTTGAACTGCAGGTCTCATGGTTATCAGTCCAACTCAATGGCACTCCACCACAGGGCTCCTGTCAATAGTGAGAATGTTGAGAATCTCTAATATAACAGAACTAGACTTCAAAATGAAAAGGAAGCAGAATTCTGCTGGAGCAAAATTTTAAGAAAACAAGCTGAAACGAGACACCACATATATGACAGTTGCTTCATTTTATCACATGGGGTTTCATAGAAAGAATCAAATAAGAATTCTAAATTTATTTAATATACCATATTCTTTTCATCTGAAATATAAACATTCTACATAAGACCCATTATTTAACCTTCAAACCTGCTGCCATTGAGTTGATATCAACTCGTAGTGACCATGCAGGACAGAGTAGAACTGATCCTTAGGATTTCCAAAACTGAACAGAGAGTCTCATCTTTCTCCCAAGGAGTGCGGGTGGTTTTGAACAACCTTGCAGTTAGCAGCCAAATGTGATCCATAAAGTCCTTGGGAGAAAGACGGGGCTTTCTACACCCATAAAGTTACAGTTTTGAAAACCTATGGGGGCAGGGAGGTGTGTATTTCACTATAAGTCAGCATCAACTTGATAGTCGTGAGGGGTTTTTTTTTGTGTGTTTTTAATTTTTTTTGCTTGTATTTTGGGGAAGTGGTGGATGAAGTTACATATATATTTCTTAAATACTACAATTTGACATGCTATAAATAAAATCAATATTATTCAATTCCAACTGTTCGTTTCCTACAGCTGCTGTTGAAATTAGCATGCATTTAAACTGTGGAAGGATCTTTCATTTCTAGAGGTCAGAAGTCTAAAATAGATCAGCAGGGCTGCAGTTCCTTTGGGAGACCTTGGGGGAAATCTCGTACTTCGTCTCACCTGCATAGCTAGGAGCCTGGCTACTTCACCCCCGCTCAGAGTTAATGGTTTAGCTTCTTCAAATCACCCTCTCTGCCTCTGTCTGTGGTGAAGTGAAACTTCCCAATGATGGCTCTTCTGTCCAATAGGGTCTATGCTAATAGAGGGGATTGATCAGTTTGGGGTTCCATTCCTCTGTGTATGACAGTGCCATCTCAGAATAAGTGAGAGAGAATACCTGAGGACCGTGAAGGATAAAGAGTCACCACTGGGGCTTGTTCAAGATCCCCAACTGAAATGGCAGAGCCAGTAGGGGCCAACCCAGGCTGAGCCCAGAGTCCAAGCAAGCAGACCAGGAAACCGAGTCAAGAAGCAGAGCTGAGACGATGCAGCTATGCGGCCGAGCAGTGGAGACCTCCCCAGTCCATGAGGCAGAGGTCCAGGACAAGGTGGCTGAGCGGCTGAGGACCAGAGATGCTTGGATGCAGGCTGAAGGGAGGCACTGCTGTGGACCAGTGACTGTATCTTAACACTTTATGATTCGGACTTGTGCTAACCTGTTAGCGTTCCTAATAACCCCCACAATCGTCGATGCTGTCTCTGAGTTCTCTGTAGTCATTGCAATGAGTTAACCCTCCCCAAAAGGAGAATGCTGCGGCAAGATCAGTTGGTGTCAGCACAGGAGGGGAAAGAGGCGGGTGGGAGGATGTCTGACCCCTGTTTGGGGCTGATGTGGAGATGGATTTTCCTTCTCCCTCATGTGACCAGAGAAGGTCACATATGGCTTGTGAGCCATTTCCACAATCGCAGGGCTCTTGCTCTCTCCTCCGGCCCCCTCTCCCCCTTTTCTCTCTCCTCTCACTCACCTCTGCTGCCGGCGGCCCCTCTCACAGTTCCTCCTCTGCCTCTGCCTCTCTGGCCTCTGGCCTTTTGTAACTACACCACGCCCACCTGATAATCCAGGGTCATCTTCCCATCTCTCCAGGTCCTCAATCCCTTCTTCAAAGGCCCTTATGTTATGTAATGTAGCATGTTACTCTATGTTTCACATCATCTTTATGGAACAATTTTTCTTCTTACCACATTGGGTAAAAAGATATATTGTAAAACTAGTATTCTAAAGTGTTGACATGTTGGATAAAAATCTGATATCCTGAGAAACCGGTATATTTTCCTACTCTATTCTCACAGCCCCACCTCTCATTTCTAAAACAGAAATTAAATATAATTGTAACTGAGAAAAATCTAGTCCAAATCTCATCTCTTTCATAAACCTTGTGGAATTGTTCTTCTTGTTCCAAACTGACAATGTTATGAACCAGATCAGAAAGAAATCTTTCATCCTGAACTCAACATAAGGCAGTCACTGTCTGCATAATTACAGCAACACTACTTGCAGTACAAAAATATTTATAGGATAATCATGGCAACAAAAGGGCCTAGAGATGGGGAAATGGCATTCATGCCCATGTGGCCTCTTCCGGTTATACAAAGGGAAGGAGAATCCAACTCTACATCTGCCCAAGGATGAGTCTTAAGAGGAAGAGGTTAGGCATAGCTCCACTCTCCGACATTCTTCACCTTATTCTAGCACCAAGCATCCCTCTCTGGGCACTCTATTTCCCTGTTGGGTTCAAACAAGGCATCACAATAGCCACCCTGGTTTAAAGGCTGATGCACAGATCATTGCATTTAAATTGGGAAGCCAGATATAAATCCATCCCCTTATGGTCAGCGGGTCTTTGACAAAGGGCCAAAGTACGTTAAACGAGGGAAGAGACAGTATCTTTAACAAATTGTGCTGGCAAAATTAGATGTCTGTAGCAAAATGAGGCAGGGCTCATTCCTTAAACCATGCATAAAAACTAACTCAAAATACATCATAAAGACTAAAATATAAAATCTAAAACTATAAACATCATGGAAGAAAAAAATAAAGGCAATGCTAGGGGCTCTAATATATGGCATCAAGAGATTACAAAATGTAACCCAAAAATGCCTGAACAGTGGAAGATGAATTGGATAAATGAGACTTCCAAAAAATAAATACTAGCCTTGGTGTCCCAGTAGATTTAATAACTGAACTCATAACTGACAGGTTGATGGGTTGAAACCTACAACTACTCTGAGGGAGAAAGATGATACAGCCTTGGAAACTCTATGGAGCAGCTCTACTCTGTCTTATAGGGTCACTGTGAGTTGGAATTCATTGAAAGACTTCTCCAAAAGAGTAAAAAGAAAATCTAAAACCTACATTTTTTGGTTTTTCTTTTGTGACTACATTTTTAGAAGACTTCCACAGCTTAATAACAAAAAAGGCCATCTAATTTTAAAATGGGCAAAGGACATGAACAGATCCTTCACTAAGGAAGGCATTCAGTTGTGTAACACCATAAGAAATGCTGCAAGAATTAGCCATTAGAGAGATGAAAATAAAAACAACGATGAGATATCTCATTCCAGCAATAAACAATGATGAAAAAAAAACAGAAAACCATACATGCTGACAAGGGCGTGGAGCAGCGGGACCGCTCAGAAACTGCTGGTCGAATTGTAAAATGGTATACCACTGTGGAAAAACGTATGGTGCTTCCTTTAGAAGCTAGAAAGAGATATGAGGTAGCAATCCCTTTACTAGTTATATAGCTCTTAGAGAAATAAGAATCATGACATAAACAGATATATGCATACTCATATCCACTGCAGCACATTTATGGGGGGGCATCTAGATCGATTGCTATCACAGTCCACAAAGACAATGTTCTAAACTTTAGTGACTACATCCCACTTTGGTGAGTAGCAATTGGAGTCTGAAAGGCCGTGCATGGCCATCTAAGGTGCAACTATTGCCCTATCTGGAGCAAAGAAGAGTGAAGAAAATCCAAGATGCTCTGAAACATCTAGTCCATAGGACTAATGGACCCCAAGACCCGCAGTCTCCATTTTCTGGAGACGAGAAGTACAGGCAGGGTACCTGGCTACTACTAATCACTCTGATTGGGATCACAACAGACAGGCCGGGATGGAGTGAGCAGAACTCAAACCCTGAAAAAGAGCAGAATTACTGGTCTGACAGACTGGTGAACCCCTGGCACTATCACTTTATTTTTTTGTTTTGTTTTGTTTT
>NW_022103920.1:69497976-69500264 GCF_000313985.2 Echinops telfairi
CAATAAAATGACTTTATAAAACAAAAAAAGACTACTACTTAAGAGAAAAGAAAATTCTACCATTTTCAGCAATTCTGGCGCAAGGTCTCTTTTTAGAGCAGTTAGCCTATAAAATGAGTAATATAAAAATTAGTACCAAAAGAAGGGCTTTACTGTTAAAAAAGAAAGAAAGACAGAAAGAAATGTTCTGACACATCTGGTCTTGCCTTCTTGGTAGACTTAGAATGAGTAAATGGATATGCTAGGCTAGAAGCCAGTCAGCCTCTTTGTGGACAAAAATTAGGCCACATTGTGACCAGTGGTGACTAAGCAGGCAGATCATATGCTTACCGAGCCTATGCTTTCTGGAAAAGCATTCAAAACTACTCAGGGCATTAGAATGTATTGGCTACTTATGTCTACTTTCAACAATATGCTATAAGAGAGCGATGGGATGCAGGCAAGAATTAATCCGTTTAAAGCAGCGAAGGTCAGTCCATGGCCTACAGTCTAAATAGGAAGATTAGGAACTTGGAAAAGTCTACTGTTTCCGTAATCAAAATAACAGTAGACAAGAATATCACTCAGGACCTTGCTCAAGAGCTTTCCCTTAAGTCAGCGGTTCTCAACCTGTGGGTCATGACCCCTTTGAGGGTCAAAAGACACTTTCACAGGGGTCGCCTAAGACCATCAGAAAACACATTTCCCATGGTCTTAGGAACCAAGACACCGCTCCTCCATCCGTCTCCAGGTGGGTCCGCCCACATGCAGATACACCCACATTTGAGTACCCTGCATGAAGACTGTGACCCATGCGTCACCATGCTTCAAGACAACATTTCATTTCTTTGTCATTAGAAATAAATATTGCACAATGTATAATGGCATATTGTTTTGTGGTTAATCACTATGCATTAATGATGTTCAATTTGTGACAATGAAAATACATCCTGCAAAAAAAAGAAAATACATCCTGCATATCAGATATTTACATGATGATTCATAATAGCAGCAAAATTACAGTCATGAAGTAGCAACGAAAATAATGTTATGGTTGGGGATCTCCGTCCCATGAGGAACTGTATGAAAGGGTCGCAGCATGATGAAGGCTGAGAACCACTGCCTTAAGTGTTCTCAACCAGAAATGGGAGCCAAGGAGGATGTTGTACCCCCCCACACCCCAATGTAACTACTGTTTATTCAAGGGAATTAAGAAGGGCAACATAGCAACATAGTTAAGAGTTAAGAAGTTTATCAAGATAAAGCTTTGGCCTTGAGGTTTTGTACCCTGCTTTTTTTTTTTTTAATATAGAGTTATCTGGGAGCAAGTAAACCAGGATCCAACTATGTTTTCAAACAAACTGTAATGCGCAAGAACGCACAAGCCTAGTCTATCAAAGTGTGTGATTGTTTGAACCTAACGCAGAGCCTGAGAAAGTCGTGAAATAGGTTTCCTTAGCTCCAAATCTTGAATTCCTTCTCTATCATCACACCTACAGTGGAAAAGAGAGTCCACTTTAAAAAAAAAACCCTTTAGATGTCTCCGACGGGATGGCAGATGAGAATGGGCTGGGCCGCTTCCCCAGAGCAAAACAGCCAACTCACTGACAGTGAGTGATTCCGACCCATAGTGTCTCCAGGGGAGCAGCCCAGACTATAAACCTTGATGGTACCAGAAAGCCTCATCTTTCTTTCACGGAGCAGGCTGGTGGTTCGGAAGAGCTGACCTTTAGGTTCTCAGCCCAACACCACCAGGCTCAGAAAGGAGAAGCAGGGTTTTCATCAAGGAACTTCAACCCCTGAAAGCAGAATACAATTTCTGCCCAGCAAGATTTCTGCCATGCTATAAACAAGTGGCTCTGTGTTTCCCAAACAGAAATGTTTATTATAATTACCCTGCCTCTATCTCATCCTTCAGGATCCCTGGGGTGCAGTGGGTTAAGCATTAGACTGCTAATGACCAGGTGAGTAGTTCAAAGTCACCGATTCCAACTCTGGAGAAATCGGAGGCATCATGCTCCTGTGGTTGTTTAGTCTAAGCCAAGCGTAGGAGCAGTTCTTCGCTATCCTGCAGAGCAGTGGTTCTCAACCTTCCTAATGCCGCGACCCTTTAATGCAGTTCCTCATGTCGTGATGGCCTCCCAACCATAAAATTTTTTGTTGCTACTTCATCACTGTAATTTTGCTATTGCTAGGGATCCAGCGACACCTGTGGAAGGGTCGTTCGACCCCCAGGTTGAGAACCACTGCTATAGAGTTTGTATGAGTTAGAATCTACTGGATAGCAGTAGAGAAATGATGAGAAGTTG
>NW_022103920.1:69500911-69502909 GCF_000313985.2 Echinops telfairi
AGGTTAGCCAGATAGAGATAAAATTTCTCAGCTTCTCTTGTAACTATGGTCACATGAGTCAGTTCTGACATTTCCCTAAAAGAATATTTGCCTAAAACAGGAATCTTCTTGTTGCAGCAGTTTAACCTGTGTGCTAACAATTATAGCACCTCTCTTACACTGAACAAGAAGATGATATAAGAAGACCTTTAATTATTTCTAGGAACACCACAGTACAAAATAATAATTTAAAGAGGATTTATAAATATCTTATTGAGTCAAGCTTAACACCTACTTGTTTAAGATTTGTGTGCATGAAATACTTTGCTAAGGAGTACTTTTGTACACAATTAATAAAAGGCAATATGAGTGGTTTTGTGTAAACTAAACTTGTCTACGTTTCCATAGTTCAGGTTGTGGCTCCCCCCCACCCCTTTTATTTCTAGCATAGGCTTAGGCATATAATAGAATTGAATAATAATCTCAAAGATGAGCTAGGTGTCACTTTGATAAGGTAGGACGAAATTTATGTGAACCCTTAAAATTATTCAGTTTTATTGCACAGAGTTCCAATCTGCCAGAAGAAAGGGAGAAGAGCGCCTCACCCCTTCTCTCACAGTTTGCTCTGCTCTGGTCCCCAAGGGCATACATAACTTAGTTGGCTGCAAGTCCTGCCAACCCTTTGCCTCGCAGTGGTTTTGAGTTAGCCTTTACTCAAGTGCACTCTTTGACATTCTCTTCTCTCTCCACTCGTTTATCAAACCATTTTTTCTTTCTATCTACTTTAAGAGTCCCGATAAAGAGATTTGTCTCCACATATAGCTCTAGTAAAGTTTTGACCTCCAGTAATGCACGGATTTAAACGCTATATTTCAACATTAGGTGCCTGCCTGCCGGATCATCATCAGGCTGTGGTTTTCCTGCCAGTGATTTTCCAAAGCTACAGGGTGTGAATATATATTGTTTTGTAATGACCAAAAAAACCTCAAACCAAACTCACAGTAATTGATTTCTACTTATAGCGACCCTATATGACAAGGTAGAGCTGCCCCTGTGGAACTCTTTACAGGAATAGAAAGCCACGTCTTTCTCTCATGGTGAGGCTGGTGGTTTCGAACTGCAGAACTTTTGGTTAGCAAGGTATAACCACTATGCTATCCGGGCTCCTGTTGTAGTGGCACAAGTCCTTAAACGGAACTTTAAATTTATTTTAAAGGTGGGGAAGCAAGCATTATTTTAAATGTAATGTACTTGAATTGATTTGAACTTAAAAACAGACACATATCCATCATAAATAAGATTGACTGTTTGTCCCAGTTTGACTATTCTCTCTGGATAAGAGAAACAATCCAAGAGGGGGCCTGTGGTAGTTGGATTGTTGTCAACTTGAATTTTTATGAAAGTTTAGGGGTGAATTACAACCTGTCAATCAATCAAAGCCTGGTGATGCCTCCTTTCGGGGTGTGGACTTCTTATAAGAAGAAACTGGGAACCTCCCTCTCTTCTCTTCCTGCTTGCTGGGATTCTGTCTGCCTCCAGAGTGGACCCATGTGGGCCACCTGATGCTGAGAACTGTCAGCACCCTGCTATGATTCCACAGATGTTACATCCATGGGGCTGTGCACCCATGGACCATGATAATTCTGCATCTGTATCACCTTCTTGCATCATCAGCCTATACTACGTGAGTCTGACAGGGCCCTGGCAAGTCTGTGGCTCAGGTGCCACCATGGGAGAAAGAAGAGGCTGTCTGCTCCCATGAGATGTAGTCTCTGACACCTGTGTGGACTTTAGCTGGACTGGGATAGGATGTCTTCTTTGATATAATATTACTTGTTGATATAAAATGCTTTCTTTTACATATATGAGTGTACTGGATTTGTTTTCTCTAGACAACCCAGGCTAACACAAGGATTCAAAAGAAAGACACAGTCTCAGGGAGGAGACGAGCCAGTCAGGGTGCGATGTAGCAACGATGAGAAATACAACTTTTCTCTAGTTCCTAAATGTTTCCTCCCC
>NW_022103920.1:69503326-69514020 GCF_000313985.2 Echinops telfairi
GCAATGAATGTACAAATGCGCTTCACACAATTGATGTATGTATGGATTGTGATAAGAGTTGTATGAGCCCCTAATAAAGTGATTTAAAAAAAGACATAAAAATCATACTATAAAAATGGTATAAAAACAACCATTATGACTATAAAAAGTAGCTTAGTCTTAATAACTGTTAGAAATGGCTAAATCAAAGACTGGCAGTCTCAAGAAGAAATAATGGTGAGTATGAGCTGCGGCTGGGCCTCTCGTCTGATGAAAACGTACATTGATCCTATAGTTCTGGAAAACTGTTTGCTATCTTTTACTAAATATGAGTATACCTTATGATCCCGTAATTCCACTCCCAAGAATATACCCAACAAAAATTCATACACCAACCCATTGAAGAATTTAACAGCGATTTTTAACTGATATATTTCATTTTGCATTGGCAAAGAAATGAAATACTGATTAGCAAGGTCCTTGCATAATGCAGTCACCAAAAGGCCACTCGGAGATCTTGTGTCCTTGCATGGTTAGCAAACTGCGTGGTGGTTTTCCTTTCTCACTGATGTTAGGAGCCGTCAACTATTATTTCGCAACATCAGTATGCTTATTACGATGTCATTTTTCGTGCTCAATTGAATAAGGTATTTGCATGTATTTCATCAAGTTTCCATCTTTTCAGAAAGATAATTCCTAATGTACTTTAAAAATTCTTATTTAAGAATAATAATTTATTATTTATAGTATTTTCTATTGCTTGTATCAAACAAATCTTAAAATTTCATTAGCATGACAAAGCCCATCTCATTTAGAGGGATAATTTTCATGTTATTATAAGGAAATTACACCTTTATAAAAAATGCATGATCACAAAAACAGCTTTTCCATTATTTCTGCACTGATTGCCAACAATACTAAATTAAAATGTTCTTTAGGCAAACTTACCAAGATCTGAGGTACCTTTTTAATAATTTATGAATTAAAATTAATACTGATGTTGACCAAATCATTCTGTATAATGCCAACTCTTAAGTGAATAAGTAAATAAAAGTTAGCAAAATCCAGTTTTCTTTATTATCAGACATGGGGATTTGCTTATGATCGAGCTTCAATTGGAATAAAGCTTGTCAGACCTTTTCTCCTGGGTGACTGATGAGTTCTGACGTAATGGAAGTAAGATCACCTGGATATGTATCTTCACTCCTGAGACGGATACTCAGCAGAAGAGATAAATGTGGACCAGATGGTGCTGAAGTCTTAACCCTGGAGACACATAATGGGGGCGGCGATTTCTTCTTCTTCATACCCTTTATAAAGAACGTGGAAGTACGGCTCAGTAATACCGTTTTCCTTCTGGAAACAATTCTGCTCTGTAGTCTATGCTTCTGGCATGCATGGCGGAGTTTGTGGTGGGTGGATTTCAGAGGCTATCAGTTGAGAGAGAGAGGAGGCAGGAATGTAAAGTTCACTGTCTCACCATTTTGCAGGTACAGAGAATATGGATGTGCTGAAAGGTATTACCAGGACACTTGTATGAAAATCCTCTATGCCTCTCACCCTCCTCCCCCCATGCCCTATGGTCTGTGCTAATCCTAGAAGTTTATCTCTACATCCTATCACGTTTTAAAAGATAACGATTTCCAAAAAAGTGTCAGGGAAGTTGGCGAAATCATGAATATTTAGAGTAGAGATTGTAATTTCTATAAAAGACATAGGTGGAATGGTTGTATTTTATAATTCAGCGAGGATAAAAATAGAAAGTGATCCTAAAACAGAGAAGTACAGGGTCCCTAGGGTGGGGGTGGGGAGGGCAAAGAAGTCGTTCTCATAAAAATTTGGAGCCCAAAAGGAAGGGGTTGTAATGTAATAGAAAACACTGGGAGCTTTCACTAAGAGGCTTCCTTTGCCCTGACCAACCAGATGCTCCAGGCAAATAAACCCACACCTCGGACACCCCCACACTCATCTCCTGGGAGGCTGAAGAAAGGAGAAGAGCTGTTTTCCAGAAAGCACCAGTTCTGAATAAGTCATCCTAACTGGCTGAGGTAGTTAGTTTATTGTGCCAACCTGGCTGATAAACAAATGTGGGATCAATTGAAGGACAGAGAGATAAATGACTCAGTGAGCCTCGCCTTTCCAGTTCTTGGGTTTCTTGCTTTCTGATGGTCAGACCAGGGGGCAGCTGCCTTAGTCAGTTCCCTGCTTCAGCTGGCAAGGCTGACTTCCTGCAAGACATCCCTGAGGAGAAGCCACATGGACCTACCCCGATGCAGCCCTGGGTGCTGGAGCACCGTGTGGAGACCCCTGCCCGCGCTGAGATGCTTACACGTTCACTGACTCAGCTCTCCTCCTGCAGTCGGCATCCTTCCGTCTGTTTTGTGAGATGAAGGAAAGCTTTGTGGACTGGTGTTGGACATATGGGTTAATGGGTTAATGTTGGACTTGTGGGCTTGGGCGGCACTGGGTTGGGATGTTTTCTTGATGCACACTTAACCTTTATAGAAAACTCTCTTATACATGCGTTTCTGTGGATTTGCTTCTCTAAAGTACCCAGACTAACACACTGGCAGCATGCCTCCATGAGAGTGCACAGACACAGCCTTCCAGAATAAACCAGTGCATCCTAACCAGGAGCTTCCGCAGCAGGATTCATCCCCAGGAGGAAGACAGGGCTTTCTATTACCATGAAGAGTTCCAGTCTCGAATCTCACCAGGACAATTCTACCCTATAGAATCACTATGAATCAGAATTTTAAAAAATTATTATTAATTAGGAGTTAATACATATATCATTCCAGGGTTCAATCGTGTCAAGCAGTGTTGTACAATTGCTACCACAATCCGTTTCCAAGCATTCTTTTCCTTCCTGGACTCCTTTTCTTCCTGGACTCCTTGCCATTATCTCTCTCTCTGGCCCTCTCCACACCCACTAATGTACCACAATCCCTGCTGGGGAACCCTTATTCTAATTGCTGTTCCCAGAGGTGCTTCACTCCTGGGTTCCACATACAAAAACCAGAAAAACATTTTTAAAAAACTTCAAGAGGGTAATTCCCACCCCACCCCCCACCTGCCACCAATGACATAACACCTTTGAGATAAACCCTAGTACGAACAAACAAACAACACAAGTATACAGAAAATGTTAAAAACCAGATTGGGTCCAGCGTGCATCAGAGGGGGAGCAACTGACACAGATTTAGCTGTTCAAGTCAGATTTATCCCTTTGATCTTCTATACTCCTCTCTCCAGTGGATGCTGTTTAGTGAGCACTTTCCTCCCCTCCCTCTACTATGGGTAGAGGGAGATCACTGGAGGCTTATTTCCTATGCAGTTCCCACAAATGAACCTTGAGCTCCCACTGTCATCCATAGCCTTCTGCAAACTGGATTCTCAGAATTTAGGCTCTGATACTAATCCCTGCTTCAACTTCAGAATATATGATTGACTATCTTCCGGTGACTGATAATGGTGTGCTTCTTCCATGTGGACTTAGTTGACATTTCACTTAAAAGGCTGCTTGTTTGGCGACAAGCCTTTAAGACCCAAGACTCTATTTTATCTGATAGCTTGGCACCATCTAATATCTTTGCCACATTGCTGTAACACCCATATCTTCTGTGTTCCTTTGCTGAGGGTGAGTATCAAGCAGGGCCATGATGTAAGCACTACCTGTTCTTAAATTGGAGCTAGGTTCGAGCCCCAAACCCAATCCTGGATCCATGTTTTTTTGTTTGTTTGTTTGTTTGTTTGTTTGTTTTAATTTGCCATTGACTGCCTTTTAAAACCTCCTTGTTAATTTATGGTCGAGAGTCTCATCAATCATCCTCCTGGGGCACAGCTCCTGGTACTAATTTTTTAAAGCCATGTGGAGAGAGGGATATTGGGCCAATGTAGGCCAACTCCATATCACAGTACCTGAATTACTCACTTGTACATAATCTATCCTTTTTACACAAATAATGGGGGTTAACTGTCAGAAAAATTTACAATAATAATCACTGAGAATGACAGTCACAGACTTTCTGGAATAATACATATCTTAATAAAGCTTATAGGACATTGATCTAGCAAGACCATGTTTGTCTGCCCACCAAGAGTTCAACCATCTTGGTATAGCTGTCTTCCGCTTCCTTAGATACCACCCATTTTCCAACTTAAGTCCTCAGGTTAAAAGTGTGTCTGAGGTAGAGTCCCAGGTCACCCAATGGGGTTTCTGCCTCGGATCTCACAGATGCAGCCTGTGGAACATGCTATGCCCCTTGAAGATATGGGATTCAGCGCCCCAGCATTCCCCAGGATTCACCTAGAAGCCCAGGTCAATGTGCCCCATTGGGTGCAAACCACAAAACACACCCCCTCCTAGTGTCCCCAAAAGCATTTTCAGTTATTCTCCTCCTCAACTGGAGGTTTGTCCTTATTTAAGTCCGTAAGTCCAATATTAGACCATATGTCCAATACCAGTCTTTTAAGTTCCTCTTCAGACTCACACAACACATGCAATGACACCAAATACAGGAAGATCACAGGCCAGCAGGTGGAAAGTCTTGTTGATCCAGTTGTGGAATCATCTCAGCACTGGTGTGGGTCTCCATGTGGCTCCTCCAGCTCCAGGGCTCTGGTTCTATCATCGTAGCTCCGTGTGGCTTGTCAGCAGGAGGAGGAAGCAGAGAGAGTATCTGGCCTACAGTGAGCTATTTACCTCTTTCATGTCTCCAAATGAGGTCTTCAAGCTGGGACCTGATTGACAGGCTAGAATCCACCCCTCTGCAAGTAGGCAGGAGATTATGTAACTACCACAGTCCTCCCTCTTTTCCTACCAACAGACATGCATTTGTGTTCCCCCTGACAAATTTGCACCCTTTCCCCTCTCCTGACTTGTTGTTCCCAGTAGTGTCGCTCATCCCTCTGATAGGGATGTCTACTTGTTTGGGGGACCTCGTTATAGATTTACATGGCAGCTACTCAGTAGATAGCATCCCCTTCCCCTCCCTTGACTACATAATCCCAGCTGACGTCAGGTGCCCTCTGGCAAAGTGACCTTTAAGATACTTACTGAGAATGGATGGTGCATGGTTCATTGGAACGGTCAGGCTCTCTGCCAAGCTGTCTGCCCCCAGGCCAGCAGACTGGATGCTCTGCAGGCCTGAGCTTGTGCCCCTTTTGCTGCTTGTTCTTACGGCAGCCGTATGAGTCAGAATTGACTCAATGGTAGTGAGTTTAGTTTGGGGTTTGGATACTTTCTTTGCTCAGGGAGGCAAGTATTAATGTAGCCTATACCCTCTTCATTTCCACTAACAAGCTCTTTTTTTTCTGCCCTTCTTAATAAACCTTTACTTGTATGGGAAACATCTGCTGTCTTGATTAGTTTTAATCAGCCAGCTCATAGTGAGGTAGCAATGCTTCTGGGATCAGTTTCTGAGGTACATGGTGCAGGGATAGAAGTTCTCCAGACCCAGAGAGAGTGGCTCCTGATTCAGGAAGTCTGAGATGGGCTAGCAAAGGCATTAAGGAGCAGTACCTGATAATCCCTAGTCATCTCACAAAACTAAATAAGGAGAGAGTCCCCGGACACGCCTGTGCACATGCCCCCACATATCTTGCTTTGTCAAAGAGGAATTGACTTTATTTTCTGAGTTATAAAATATAAAAATGCTCTCCCCTCTTCCAGGCCAGTCTCATCATAGAAATACAGCCTAACAGAACTTAGAGAGTCTCAGATGAAGCTTTCTACTCCTGCAAAGGGTCACAGTCTTGGACATTCACAGGGGCACAATTACCCTGCCCTATCCAGTCACTATGAGCCTGAACGGACTCAGTGGCAGTGAGCATGTTTGCTTTCATGCAGCAGTGCAGGTGCTTGGCAGTACAGAACAGGCAGCGCAGACCAGTGGCAAAACCAAGAGACCAAGCTCACTGCCATGAAATGGATTTCGACTCATAGCAGCCCCGTCGTGCTGTTACCAGGTATGGCACTGTGTCCGGGCTAATCCTACAAAGGCAGGTTCTTGCCTCTGCTGAACAAGAATGACGAGGAGAAGCACAGGGTTTCCACACAAGCAAGGTTTTATTAAAGAAGAAGCCTGCTGGCAGAGATGAGGAGGGCCTAAGCAGTGTATACCCCCATGTGCCCACTTCCCTCCCCCAGGTGCAATATGGAGGTCATACATACTCCTTCAAAGTTGAGGGAAAGGTGATACTTACCTGGAATAGGCTAGATATATGCCAGTGCGGTGTGTGTGCAGTTGTCCTCCAAGAGGGATTCTGCTAGCAAGGGATTCTGGTAGAAGAAGGCAGGATTTATTAGGAGATGTCATGCACTCTTGCTGTGGTCCTTGATGGGCTGCCCCCTTCTGTCTGCATGGGGGCAGGTGGCTAAGACCTGAGTTTCTCGGAAAACAACTTTAGAGATGCTTTTAGGTTGTGTGGTTACCTCAACTCGTTCGTTGTTTTTTCCACCCAGCACGTGGGTTTTTGAAGTTCTGTGTGGGTTTCAGTGTTGCTTGCCTACAAGGTCTGCCTTTCTGCCATCTGTTCCCGAATCGTTTCTGAGGTGAGTTATTCAGCAGTTTCCAGAGAGTGGTTGCTGTTTCTCTGGTGATCTAACAAGGGTATCAAAGGGTGCCTTCCGATCTCAGTGGCATCGTTTCCATCATGGTTACCATGGTGTCTTCACCAGAGCAGTCTATCTAGAAGATGAGTTGAACTATTGCTCTTGGAAATCCCCTTTCTGCTTAACCAAAACATATCAATTTAAGAACACTGACTGATTCACACAGACCCATGTTGGATGTGAGGGTTTCTTAAAACAAAAAGTAGATCTTTCCCTGAAATCTCCTCTAATTCTGAAATCAGTGAGACTATTAAAATTCATTTCCCACAATCCCCTAAAACTCTTCTTTTCCCAGCCCTAAGCAACCATTTTCTGCCTCTATAGATTTGTCTATTCGGATCATTGCATATAAATGGAGTCATACAGTATACAGTCCTTTATTCTAAGGATTGAGATATAGTCAGTTAATTTGACTAGCCATAGCTCCTTGTGTGATGGATTATTATTCTAGACTCTATGCCTGGGACTAGACTCCCATTTTGGAGGGAGGTCTTTGCTGTGCTAACAGAAAGGATTAAGTTGGGATTAAGTCTTAACTTTAGTAGAGGGTGGGAACCAAGTCACCCTCTTTGTTCCGTTGGGGGTGTCAACTGCTGAAACCCGACCCCCATCAAAGCCACCTTAGACACAGAGCGAGGTCCCAGCACCATCAGGAGGAGGGTACCTTCAAGATCTCTGTCTGAAGTGGTGGAGACCAAGACCAGAGACAGCAGAGACTGACACGGAAACTAAGGGCCAGAGCAAAGGAGCCAGGCAAGAGCAGAGGCTGAGGCAAGGAAACCATGAGACAGAACAGAACAACGGCATAGAGACCATGGGACTGTGAGAACGTGACAGGCTGGCTTCCTGACCTGCACAAGGGACCACGTGACAGAGGCTAAAGATTGGAGAGGGAGTCGGCTGCTGGCTGAAGAGAGGTGTTGCTGTGGACCAATGATTATATCCTTACTGTCTACCCATCCCAATTTGTGGTAACCTAATAAACCCCAATAATTATGAGTATTGTCTATGAGTTCTGTGTGGCCGTTGCAATGAATTACCAAAGCCAGCATAGATGTAAAGTGCCATGGGAGGAATGATGGTGTCAGAATAGGTAAAAAAAAAAAAAAGGCTGGAGCATGTTAGGCTTGTCTGGCCCTTACCTTGTGGCAATAGGGATGCAAAGGAGGTCAAATATGCCATCCAGCGTACTTCTCTTCCGCCATCCCCACCATCATCCTATTATTACATGGATGAAGCAGAAAGTTCCATGGTTTAGAAGAGTTCTCCAAGCTGTTCTAATGGAGAATTCCAGTTATCTCAAAAATCCAAGTGAGGGCCAACATTTTCACTGTGTGGGTGTGAAATGATAGGTGGTCTGAGTTCCTCAGGAGAGAAAATGGGAACTCTGGGTCCTCCTCTCTTAAGTCACTCACAAGGGGAACCCCTGACAATCGAAATTTTAGTGCTCTGTGCATCTCACAAAATAATGTCTAATGTCCTTAAAGCTAATAATCACACGGGGAGATTTTATGTGGTGAGCTATACCAAAATTCACCACCAAGCCCACTGCCATCTAGTTGATCCTGACACATATTAAAGATGACGCTGTGTTTATTTGGCATGTTTTTTTCTAAGTAGTTATTCCCATGTGTTTTGAGTGCCCCAGAGCCATGGCCCAGTGTTGGCAGGCAGATAATCCCTCAGTATTGTACATATGTACTAATGTACTGCTCTCACATAAATGTATGTTTAATTTACATGATATAAATACATACCAGGCTGCAAAGGAATCTGTGTACATAAAATATGGTCTGTGTTTACCCCAAAGTTTCACCAGTCACAGAAATTTTCAGCTTGGTGAGGATTTTGGACTTGCAGCCTGGTTTAGAATGTACACAAGCACAGCCACAAAAACTGAGATTTGTGTCTCTGTTCGCTGGCACAAAGGATGGCCAAATACCTTTGCCCTATCTTTGTTCAGTCTGCTTTTTTGATGTAACAGCCCAATTTTTATACTTTTTGGAATGAATAGCTGGGAGATAAAGACACATGGTGGCCATGATCTTAAACTGAATCTCTCAAAGGAATTCTGTTGTTTCGTGAAGTCTTGCAAATGTCACCAGGGACAGCCAGCTAGTTCATGCTACTGATTTGCTTATCAGCAAATCCGTTTTTTGAGTAGCCAGATGTTTTAATTCAAAAACTCTATGAGATGAATCAAAATGGGTTGATCGTCCCCCTTTGATCTTTAAAAAGAACAGTAATGAATTCATTTAAAATGTCAGTTCTTCTGAGAACAACATGAGTAATAGACGACATGTCTATTCTGAGGAGCTGGAGTATTGCATGTAACTTTTAAAAAAAGCCTTTATAGAAAAACTAGATTTTAATATCTGTGGGCCTGGGCAACTAACTTTTAAAAATGATGTTGGTGGATTTGGGGGGCACAAATTGAACAGTTTTGAGAAGTAATGCTCGCTTTTTTTTTTAGTTTAAGCAATTCAGTGTTTTTGGTATATTCACAGAGTTGTGCAATTATCATCACAATTTATTTTAGACTATTTTTGGTATCTGAAAAAGAAACCTTGTGCTCATTAAAATACACACCCTCCCTCCCTCCCTCAAACTTTTTTCCTTCTCCGGCTGTCGGCAACCACCATATCCGTTCTGGACATTTTGTGGAAATGGAATCATACAATATTTGGTCCTTGTTACTGATTTCACTTACCATAGTTTTTGCAAGTTTCAGCATGTATAGTAGCATGTATTCATATTTCATATTTCATTGTTGATCAAGATTTCTTTGTATGAAAACAACTACTTTTCTTTACCTCTTTGTGACTTTTTAGTCATTTGGATTGTTTCCACATTTTGACTATGATGAATAATGTTGCTATGAATATTTATGGATAGGGCTTTGTGGAGACCTATGTTTTCATTTCTCTTGAGTCGATGCCTAGGAGTGGAATTGCTGGGTCTTACACTGGGTCATTCCGTGTTTAATTCTGAGGAATTACCAAACGGTTTTCCAAAGCAGCCAAGGCATTTACATTCCCATCAGCTGTTACCAATATTTTGCACTGTAAAAATTTACATTTTGAAGGAGAGTTAAAATAACGTATTTAAACTATAACTCACTGCCATTAGTCCGTGCTGACACACGGTTACCCTATAGGACAGGGTAGAGCTGTATCTGCGGGTTTCCGAGACTGTAACTCCTGCTAGGATTGGAAGCCCAGTCTTTCCCCGGCTGAGCAGGCTAGTGGTTTTGAACTGCTGACCTTGGGGATTGCAAACTAACATGTAACTACTACGCCACAGGGCTCTCTTAGAAATGGATTAGATCACATCAAACTCCCCTCATTGAGCAAAATTATATTTACAAAAGAAGGATATCAATGCTTGCTGTTTTCTACTTCAAATGATGGTGGTGTTGCCAGGTACCGTCTAGTTGGTTCTGACTCATGTAATGAGGTTCCGACTTGCGGCAACCGTACAGGAAAGAAACCCTGCCGAGTACTGAGTCATCCTCACAATGATTACGCTATTTGAACCCACGGTGCGTCTATTGGTAGAAGGTGTCACATTTAAATCTAAGGGAAAACTTAAAAGATAAGGTGAATGTTATGAGTATGCATGCATATATATATATGTGTGTGTGTGTCTGTTTGTGTATACATATGAGATAGTTAAGGTTTATTGTGCCAACCTGTCCAACGAACACATGTGGGATTAATTGAAGGGCTGAGTGATAAATGGCTCAGGGAGCCTCGCCTGTCTGGTCTCTTACTTTCTGATGGTTGGACCAGTGTGCGGCTGCCTTAGCTAGTTCTCTGCCTTAGCTGCGAAGGCTCACTTCCTGCAAGACATCCCTGAGGAGAAGCCAATGGACCTACCCGGATGCAGCCCTGGATGCTGGAGCAGCCGTGTGGAGACCCCTGCCAGCACTGAGATGCTTACACATTCACGGACTGCTTTCCTCCTGCAGTCAGCATCAGTGCTTGTGTTTTTTGAGGTTGAGGAGGACTTTGTAGATTGGTGTTGGACATATGGGCTAATGTCGGACTCATGGGCTTAGACTGGAGTGGATTGGGTTGCTTTCTTAATGTACACTTAC
>NW_022103920.1:69518534-69535386 GCF_000313985.2 Echinops telfairi
CCCTCTCCCTCTCCCTCTTAGTTTGCTTCCATGTTGTCTGGGCAGACCTGCCACTCCCTGGGCTGTATCTTCAGTGCTGTCCTCTGTAGTGCAATCTTCTGGGGAGGGGAATGACTTAGCTGTGATAGGGGCTGACCCCATTGTCCTCTCTGTTAGTTCCCTGCTTTATGCCAGTATGTTGCCCTCAAGGCTTGGCATACCAGGATGAGGTCTGGTCCCTCTCTCCCTTTCCTGTGGAGACATATACAATACCCTCCCTGTGGTTGGGTTAGTGCCCTGTTCCCTGACTATGTCCTCTTTTTTTTCTTTGCCCCTCCTTTTTAGTTGACTGCCATATGCCTATATGCATCCCTGGGTTGGGTCTGACCCCTGCCAGAGGGTCTGGGCCTCACCTTAAGAATTTGTGCATTTATTGTCTTTTTCCCTATATCCCTTGTGATTTTTAAGCTTACCTCAGTGGACTCATGTTGTACTTGTCCTTTTATGCTTGGCTTACTTGCCTTAGCATAATTTCCTCCAACTCTTCCCATGCAGTGATGTGCTTCATGCATTTATCACTGCTTTTTAGGGATATGTAGTACTCCATTGTATGCATAAACCAGAGTTTTTAACCCATTGGTGGAAATTTAGGTTGCTTCCAACTCTTTGTGATTGTGAACTGTGTGGTGATGAATGTTTGAGTGCAGATGTCTGGCCGTGGTCTGTTTCTTACCTCTTCTGGGTATATGCCCAGTAGGGCGATTGCTAGGTTATATGGTAGTTCAATTTCCATTTGTTTTAGGTATCGCCAAATCGATTTCCATAGTGGTTGCACAAACCTATAGGTCCACTAGAGAGTTCTAATCTCACCACAGCTCCTCCTTGTTCTTTCTGATTTTTTTAATTGGACTATTTTTGAGGGTGTTAAGTGGTATCTCATAGTTGTTTTAATTTGTATTTCCCTTATGGGTAATGACCGGGAACATTTTCTCAAATATTAATTGGCCATTTGTATTCCTTCCCTTATGAAACTTCTAATCAGGTCCTTTGCCTGCCTCTTCAATGCGATATTTGTTTTTTGAGGGTTTTTTTTTTTCTTATTGTAGGTTTGCAGAGTTTAGTAATAAGGCCTTTGTCTGATGTGTCATTGCTAAAATGTTTTTCACAGTCTGTGGGCTTTTTTACTACGCTGTTAATGAATTCTTTTTATGTACACAGGTGGTTTATCTTCAGTATAGCCCACTTGTCAATTTGTGCTTCCTCTACATCTATTAATGAGATCATATGGTTCTTATCCTTTTTCATATCAATGTTGTAAATAATACTGATGGACTTTCAGATGTTGTACTATCCCTGAATCCCTGGAATGAATCCCACTTGGTCATGGTGAAGTGTTCTTTTTATATAATTTTGTATTCTATTGACCAGTATTGTGTTAAGAATTTTTGCATCGATATTCATTAGCAATATTGGTCTGTAGTTCTCAATTCTTGTGGGATCCTTGTCCACTTTAGATATCAGTGTTATACTAACTTTATAGAGAGAGTTTGGGAGTTTGCCATCTTTTTTCTATGCTCTGGAAGATTTTGTGTAGGATTGGTGTCAGTTCTTCCTTGAATGCTTGGTACAATTCTCCTGTGAAACTTTGTGGCCTGGGGATTTTTTGGTTGGTAATCCCTTGATAACTTAGTCTATATCTTCTATTTGTTGGTAATCTATCTTTTGTGGGTCATCCCTTGATAACTTAGTCTATATCTTCTATTGCTATGGGTCTGTTGAGGTTCCTGACATCCATCTGGGATAGTCTAGGGAGGGATTGTTTTTCTAAGTATTTGCTCATGTCTTCCAAATTGTTGAATTCATTTGAGTACAGGCCTTTGTAGTACCATGTAATTAGCCTTTTAATTTCATTAGGGTCCATTATAATGTCCCCTATTTCATCCCTCATCCTCACTATTGAAATTTTTTCTTTGGTTAGGTTTGCCAATAGTTCATCGATTCTGTTAATTCTTTCAAAGAACCAGCTTTTAGCTGCATTGATTTTTGTGTGTGAATGTTTTCTTGCTTTCCCTCTCCTGTATCTCAGCCCTGATTTTTATTTTTTATTTTCTTATGCTGTCAATAGATTGGTCCTGTTGACCCTGCTCTAATTGATGGGGGGCGGGGGGGAGGGGGGTTGTGCCAGAATATCAACAGTAAGTCTCCTTTCCTTTCTCATGTGTGCATTTCTTGTTACCAGACTTCCTCTGATAACCGATTTTGCTGTGTCCCAAAGGTTTTGGTACATCGTATTCTCATTCTTATTGGTTTCTTAAAACTTCCTAGTTTTGTCTCTGATCTGGGCTAGTACCCACTCATTTTGCATTAGAGTGTTATTCATCCTCAAATTGTTTGCCCTTGTTTTCTTAATCATCCTTTTGTTGATTTCCAGCCTTAAGGCATAGTAGTCTGAGAGGGAATTCTGTGTGATCTCTGTAAGTTTGAATTTACACAGGCTTGACTTGTGTCCAGCATGTGGTCTATCTTTAAGTATGGGCTTCAAGTACAGGCTTGAGAAGAATGTGAATTTTTTTGTGTATTTGGGTGGAGAGCTCTGAAAATGGCTATCAGGTCAAGTTGCCTAATTGTAGAGTTTAGTTCGGCAGCTTCCTTGTTAAGATTCTCTCCCTGTGATCTATCTTTCTCAGAGAGCAGTGTATTGAAGTCACCTATTAGGATCGAGCCTGTGATTTCTTTTTTTTCTCCTTTAACTTGTGGAGCATTTGATCAATGAATTTTGCAGGTCTCTCATTGGGCATGTATATATTTATTATGCTTACTGGTTCTTGGTCTGACACTCCCTTGAGCATTATATAGTGCCCCTCCGTATCTCTTGTTATGGCTTGCACTTTGAGATCAATTTTGTCAGAGATTAGGGTTGCAACCTCTGCTTTTTTTTGAATTGCTATTTGCATGGTATATATTTCTCCAGCCTTCGATTCTCATCCTGTTTTTGTCTGCAAGCTAGAGATGGGTCACTTGTAGGCAGCAGATAGATAGGTTGTTTTTTAAGGCAGTTCACTAGTCTCTGTCTTTTAATGGGCGAGTTCATTGCATTGATATTCAGAGTTATTACATCCATCTGTGGACTCTGTTATGGTATCTCATACCTTTTGTTTTGGGTGTGTTCTTGTGATAATAAAACATATGGTGGGATTATTTTGTTAAAAACGAGAAATGTACTTTAAAAAGAAGGACATGTTGACATCCCATATTTATTCATTGATCTAATCAATCTTAGTTGAAACTTTCTAAAGGAAAGTTTCTTAAGGAGCAGTCTTTCCTATCTTAGGGGATCTGTTCACAATATGCTAGCCTGCACTCCACAGGCCAAAGTCAATCAGTATGTATTTGCCAACAGAGCTCTGACCTGCCGTCTGCCAAGTTACAAATCAGTTTCTTAATTTGTAAAGCAGAGAAGACCATAAACATCTTGCTTTTCCTATATAGGGACAATTTTGAAGATAATGTATGTATGTGAAAATTTCTTCATTTCTAACTTTTTTATTGTGACTTGCATAAAGCTTTAAAGAGAAAATCCATTTCCCATTCAGTAATTCATACATTTTGTTTCATGTCATTGATTGCAATTCCCATAATATAACATCAAAAATGTTTCCACTTGTGTGAAAACCTTTTCTTGACTCTTTATATTATGTTTATAACACACACTATTTGTCCTTTGTAACTGACTAATTTTACTCTGGCTGATATCCTCCAGATTCATCCAAGTTATGAGGTATTTTGTAGATTCATTATTCTTGAATGTTGTACAGTATTGCATTAAGGACCCTGGTGGCACAGTGGATTAAATATTAGGCTGCTAACCACGAGGCCAATGTTTCAAACCCACCAGATGCTCCAACGGAGAAAGATGCGGCTAGTTGATACCTTAAAGATTTACAGTGTCAGAAACCCTGTGGAGCCGTTCTGCTCTGTCCCATAAGGTCTCTACGAGTCTGAGTCAACACAATGGCAGTAGATTTTTTGGTATTGTATTGTATGGGTTGTGCTCTCTTTGGCCACATATATACTAAAATTGCATAGGGTCACTATAAATCAGAACTGACTGGAGCGTGTTTTTTAAAAAAATTTATTGTCGCTATAATCCGTAGTTGTTCATCCATTCTCCCACTGATGAATATCTACGTTGTTTACACCTTTTTGCTATTGTGAGTAGTGCTGCTATGAACATGCATGTGCATGTACTGATTTGCTTCACTGCGCTCATTTCTCTAGGATATGTATGTGGTAGGGAAATGACTGGTTCATTTCTAGTTCCAACTGTTTATGGAAGTACCATGACATTTTTCACAGTGCACATCCCTTTCTTTGTAAACAGCTGTAAACTGCAACTGCTCTTTTTCATTTTTAAAATAAATGTTTATTGATATATATAGAAATGTAATTGATGAATCAAATGTCACATTTAAGTCCAAATGTACCTATTAAATGATCTATCTCTAAGTAGCAATTTTATGTCTCCTTTAATAGGAAACCAAAGTTATGCTGAATCTTTGCTCAGTGAAATCTGTTTCATACCAAAATCTTCAGTATTGCAAAGCTTCTTATACTGTGGGTCAAAGCCCCACATGTGCTCACATAATGAATGTGGGGATTGTGAAAATTTTGGAACAGTAAAAGGTTTCTGAACTCTCTATACAAAAAATTCATTGAAAATCAAGGTGTAATGAATTCAGTTCAATGAATTGCCCATGTTGCATCCCGTGGCTTCACTGCAGCCTTGGTTCTGGGCACAATGTTCACACTTTCCACTGTACATGCCATCACACCACGCAATGTAATATTGAAGGTGCCTCTCCACATTCTTCAGTATCAAACACTCTACCAAGCTTAAATTATTTATATTAAAAATAATTAACCACGTCCATCTTATGAATATGCAAATTTGATTTAGTCTTTAATAAATGGTAAAATTATATGCAGACCAAATAATTAGTTTAAAATAAGTCTCCTTATGTTTTATTGTCACCAAATGTTTGACTGTATATTTATTTGATATACTTAAATGCCTACGGTCTAGGAGAATTTTGGGTGAAAAGGGGGCTCAAGTGAAAATGGTTTAAGAAGCCCTATTATGTCTTAGAATCATGCTTCCTTCCTAATTACTTGACTAAAATTGCTTTTAGTTAGTAATTTCTGTGATCTTCAGGGAGATAAGAAAATTAAAGTAGTCATATCTCAACAAAATACTATTTTATCTAATAATGATTAATGTTATAGAAATAGTAATTCACTAAATTCTCAGAAAATGGTCCAATGAGGAAAATAAGGCCAAAACACTCAAAAACACAATTTCCTAGCTTGATTCAATCTACTAACATTTTCTGAAAGCTTATACCAGTTGCAGATATAGAACTGTTCGTAGAACTTTTAAGAACTATGGTTCTGAGTGGTACCTTGGTAACAATCCTATCAAACCTGCACATGGTATACTTTGCTTTGAGGAGGAATTGGTTTGATGACACATTAGCAGTAGCACAGGAATAAAAGAAAGAATAAACATTAACATAGCAAAGAGAGCAAATTGTCCCACATTCACAGACTGAAACCCACTCTTATAATAGTAAGTAAATATTTCATAATAACAAAGTGGAAAACAATATGGAGGAACTTGGCTAAAAGTTGGGCTGAAATATTTGAGAGGTGATTATGATAGTTAGGCTTTACAGCAATTTGACTGGCCAAGATTTTCCCACGATGTGATATAGCATAGTGTGTGCAACTCCATGACAGGATCATCTGTGAAGCAGTCAAATAGTTGTGAGAAGAATAAAGTGGAGTACCACCTCCTTAATTTAGTCACACCTTGATACAATTGGGGGAGGTTTCATATGGGGTGCGGCCTACTCATAGTATTGATTGATACCAGCTCACTTTTTCAGCTGGATTTGGCTCCTGCAGCTGGTTCATTGACCTCTTATAATATCACCTGCCAATTCCAGGAGCCCTCACCAAACGGCAGACCTCATTCAGCTCTGCATCACCAGACTGTGGTCTTCCTGCCTCATCTTCCTGTTCCTTGTTCATGAGCCCCTGCAGCTATAGGAGTCAGGAGAGGCCTCTAGCTTACATCTGACCCATGGACTTGAACCAGACAGGAGTTACCTACCCACTTCTACAGCGGTGTGAGCCGCCATTTCTTGATATAAATCTTTCTATATGCATACACATACAAGTGTCACTGGTTGTTTCTCTAGAGAACTCAGCCTAAGACAAGTATCAAGATAAATGAAAGTTGTCATTTTCAAAATTATATTTGTCTCAAAATAATTCAGACTTGAGCATTTCATTGGTCCTCCTGATCTTTAGGTGGAGGAAATACCTTGAATGCACCTATTGGCTATAAAAATAATAGCAAGTCTCTTATTGTTACTCTTAGGAACATTGAAATGTTAAGCTTAATGCAAGCTTTTTATATTGAGAAGCTAAGGATTCTAATTTGTAATAATGGCTTAATCCAAGTTGCCTCCATTGCTTAGTTAATATCTATTAACTATTCAAGAAGAAATTTTTGTTCTCTTTCCTCTGATTGCAATTGTGCCTTTATACCTTTTGCTTTTGTGAAGATTGGTTGGTTCTTTTTCTGTGAGACCTAATTTCTTTTATTTTTGTTATTGTTGAGAATACACAGCAGAACCTACACCAGCTCAATCGTTTCTACACATACACACTTCAGTGGCACAGGCTGGATGCACACTTGAATTTTGGAACAATTTTCACGCTCCTTTTCCAGTTTTCTCTTCTATTGACATAAACCTACTTGACCCCTAAGTTCACTATCACATCTTCTGAGTTGTTGTCAACTTGATCCCATATAGATAGGTACGTAGGTTCTTGACTGAGCAGTTATTCTCAGGATAAAAAACATTCATAACTAAATTCACTGAGTTCCTACTATGTGCCAGACATTGCTGTGCTTACCGGAACAGAGAAGCACACAGACTGACATTATCCTAGCCTCCTGGATCTTACAATGGAAAAGAGGGGGACAATTGGTGAGGGCAGGCAACAAGTAAATACCAAGGCCAAACCAAACCCACTGCCATCTAATTATTAGAATCTAACTCACAGCAACCTCATGGGACAGAAGGGAACTGTTCCTTAAGGCTTTTCAGACAGTAAATCCTGCTGAAAGCAGACAGATGCATCTTTCTCCCACAGAGTAGCTGAGGGTTTGAATCAATGACCTTGAGGTTAGGGATCTGGTGCTTAACCCATAGCACCACCAGGATTTCTTAGTTAACCTAGGACAGGGCTAGGGGAAAAAGACTAAGGGGATAGAGAGTCATGGTCGGAGCACAAGTGGGACAGACAACTTTAGAAAAGTTGTTCAAGGAAGACTTCTCTGAGAAGCTCACATTTGCACCTGGGAGAAAAGCTTTTTCCCCCAACAGAGAGGCCATAGAAGAGGGCCAGGAGCACAATGGAACAAGCCACAATGACAGAAGTGGGAATGGTGGAAGATGGTCAAGTTGGTTTATCTTCACTGGCAGAATTTGCTCATGGACTGGAAGTGGGATAGGAGGATGACTCCTAGGATTTTTCTGAGAGCAATATATAAATTAGATTGCCAATGGAAATTGCAAGTTTGGAGAGCTAGTGTAGGGCTGTTTTGTGCATGATGCCTATCTGCCATTCACGAGTAGTGTGCAGGGAAGAGATTCCAGTTGGAGACACAAATCTGGGAGGACAGATGGTGTTTTAAAGCCCTGGTACTGGATGAGATTACCTAAGGAGAAAGTATAGATAAAGACCTAAAGACTGAATCTTAGACTACTCCAAGAAGGCATGAAAACATTTACAGAGAAGAATAAAATTTGTTGAGGTAAAAAAGGAAATGTTAAAAAGAAGGGACAGAACAGGATAGTTGAAATAAAATATAGCATAAAATATTAGTTAAAACAGAAAAGAACCAGGACTTATTTGTTTTGATGTGATATTCTTTTTTTTTTTGATGTGATATTCTTATGGTAGCCTTGTTGGACTGGATAGTATGTGAATCTTCCCAGCAAGAGAAAGGTCTGATTCCAAGGCATAGGGCCATAGCAAGTAGGTCTTGGATATGTTGTTGCATGATGCCTTTCTCCTACTAGGCCTCCTGACAGTTAACCTTGGATTGCGTGTGGAGTGGCAATCTAAGAACTCTCCTGGAGAAACGAGTAAACTCTCCTGTGACTTGAAAATTGGGCAGTGTTAGACCCTGAAGCCACCTTTAAAAAAATCTCATGAGGATAGTTTTGGACATGCGTGATTGTAAATTCTTATCTAGAAGCCACTTTAAGTGGATCACTGAGTGGTATTTCTTGTCTGATATCCCCTTTCTAAAGGTTTGTCAAAACCTACACCCTAGATTTTTGATCAAAATGAATTATACTAATTGTGGACTCCCTACATTCTGGTGGAAAAGATGACAGACAGAGATGACAGACCAACTCCACTGCTAACTAACTATAAAAATCAGTTACTGATGTAAGTAGTGGAAATGGGGATAGAAAGAAAAGAAGATTTAGAGGAGAGTTTGGAAATATAATTTTAAAAGATTGAGGCTGTTGTTGTTAGATGCCTTTGACCCAGAGCAATCATGTGCACAACAGAACAAAATATCATCTGGTCCTTCACCATCCTCATAATTGTGCCTCTGCGGAGCCCATTGTTGCAGTCACTGTGTTAATCCATCTTGTTGAAGTTCCTCTTTTTCGCTGCCTCTTTACTTTACCAAGTATGGGGTCCTCTTCCAGGGATGGGTAGTTACCAATAAGTGTGACATAAGAGAATTTGAAAAATGACAAAGATTACTAGGTATATTTCAGGTTATTAAATGAATGCCAATAACCAAATTGGAAACTAAAGGCAAAGGGTCATACTTCAGCAGGTATGAAAACATGATGATTACAATTAAGTGTTAATCATGTTGCATATCTGGTGGAGGAGCTCATGAGTCAGTTGACAATGTGATATAGCTTAACAAAACTTTTGGTTAGAAGGTTAAGAAACCTTATAATAAACTGATTTTTATTTTAAACTGATGTTCAAAGGTTATTAGGATACTTCTTTAGGAACTGTGGTAGTTACATAATCTGGTGTCAATTTGAGGATTAAGAGTGTAGGGGTGGAGTCTAGGCTGTCAATCAGGATATAGCCAATGAGGCCTCTGTGTGGGCATGGCCTTCCCCTAAGGATTCTGGGAATTCCTGGATTTCCTCCCTGGAGGCAGGAGACAGACTCTCTCTCTGGGCTCAGTCCCTTGAAGACTCTCTACTGACAATGCTCACTTCCTGCGAGACATCCCTGAGGAATAGCCACACAGACCTACCTTGATGTAGCCCTAGGAACTGGAAGAGCCACACAGAGACCCACACCAATGCTGAGATGGTTACACCGCCACTGGATCCACAAGCACCCAATGGCCTGTGATCTTCCTGTGTTCGGTGTCATTGCATGTGTTTTGTGAGTCTGAAGAGGACTTTATAGATTGGTATTGGACATATAGGCTAATATTGGACTTATGGACTGATCTGGACTGGGCTGGGATGTTTTTGCAATATTCAATTGCTCTTGTATATAAACCTTTCTTATACACATATGAGTGTCTCTATGAATTTGTTTATCTAGTCCACCAGACTAACACAGGAACATAAAGTGCATACTTTTTATCCTGTCATTTGGAGTGCAGAGAAATATTCTTTTTTATTTTCTAGTACATTCTTTTTCCGATGGGGGAATAGAATCTCTTTTAGTTTTGATGTATTTGAACATCTCATAAACATTGGGCCTGTTTACCTTTTATTCTGTTGTTTTTAGCTGTTCCCCTACCCCTTGTCTGGTAGTGAGGTCTCTTAATGGCCAGATCAGAAAGGAGCACATCTTTCTGTTATGCTATCCTAACTCAATTGAATCAGGCTTGCAACAAGTGATAGTCATGCAATGGTTAGCACGTGGTTGTTAACCAAGAGGTCAGTGGTTTTAGCCCATGAATCAGAGAGAAATGGGAGTCTGCTTTCAAAAGTTTATTGTCTTGGAAACTCCATAGGCCAGTCTTACAGGGTTGCTATATATTGGAATTGACTTGATGGCAATGGACTTGAGTCTCAACATGCTGCTGCTGCTGGTTTTGTTAGTTGTTATTGAATTGATTCCACCTCATGGGCACCCGATGTGTACAGAGTAGCCTTGCTCTCCTGGGGTTTTCAGGTTATGACGTTCAAAAGTCAATGGTCAGGTCTTTCTTTTGAGATGGGTTTGAACCACCAAGATTTCAGTTAGTAGTTTAGTGCTGAGGAAACAGCATGGAGGGCCACATCTGATCTCTGGCCACAAGAAGGAAGGAGAGTTCAACTCTGTATCCATCCAAGGACGATGAAAACGAGGCAAAGATCAGACATGCGTTTACCTTCCATCCTTCTTGACCCTATTCTGATGCCAACCATTCCTCCCACAGTATTCTACTATGCTGTGGAGCTCATTAATTTTCTGTAGTGGTCACAAAGAACTCACAGATAATACCCATGATGATGGAGTTTGTTTAGGGAAGTTGACAGGTTACAAAATGATGACTTTGATCCACTGCACCTCTTCTCAGTCACGTGGTCCAGTACATCTTTCTCTGATCCATAGCCTCCCAGCCACATACAGTCCCTAGGCCTTTGCCCTGCTTAGGCAATGCTTACAAAGCTCCTTTATCACTGATAAATGTCCCAAGGGCATCCTACTCTGCAAGACAGTCTCCTGCTCAAAGGTACTCAGCTTTGCTCCTTGTGGGTTAGGAAGCCCAATGCTCTAGTAGGCTATGCTGCTGCAATGTCTCCCTCTTCCTGATCTCTGCTAGTACCTCGTTGTCCTGGATGAACATGGCTCCTCCTCCAGCTGGTTGTGAGATTCCTCCTACTTCTGATATGACTTAGTTTATACTCAGAAAAACGGCAAATGACCAAGCCCCTCCTTGGGGTCCTCTACGTTTTGTTTGTGTACTCACCCCAGTCATTTGGTGGGCGTTACAAGGACTCTGGATAGAAGAGTCCTGGCAAGTCATTTCACTTCATAGCACGTGCTTAACCAGGGTCTCTTGCGCAGAAGTTAAGGACTTGCTTGATAACTTCTTTTTGCTACCTCGAAGTTGCCTAATACAAAGAGCAGAATAAACACACACACAAAGCCACAGCTATTGGAAGTTGAGAGGGACAAAAAAGAATTTTCCTTTAGCGCTGACACCCTGAATTCACACTTGTAATCTACTGAATGGTAAGAAAATACATTTGCTTTAAAGTCACTGACTTGCAGTAATGTTATGGTTACCCTAGCGAATTTACAGAAATCCTGGGGATAGCTTAGTAATTGTGTGTTTGTGTGTCTAGCACCTCCACTGAAGATGTTTTCAAATTCCTTGAACTAGATCCATGACTTCTGTGATCATACATCTTGGAATGTGGGAAACTCCAAAAATTATTATTGAACAATGAAGTAACACAGGAGAGAAAGTGAGACATTAAAAATAAGGAGTGGGAAAGTTCAGGAGGAATTGATTTCAGTATGTGTAATGCAGAACTGACAGGATTAACAGGAAGACAGCATTATGGAAAAGCGAAAGACTGCCCCAGGCTTGCTCCGGGCATCAGATTTGAACTGGGTTCTGGAACTGATGTTTGAAATGGAAACGAGGTAAATTACTTAGTTGTAGTTATTTGGAAAGGGAACACATTCCCATCTTTATGGTAAGGGTTTCTCAAATTCGTCTAAAAACTAATTACAAGGGGTGCTTGTTGAAATAGCCCTTTGCTTGAAGATTCTGATTTGGGAGATGTTACCTGGCCAACTGACTGGAAGAGAGCAACATGTGTGTCCATTCCAAGAAAAGTGATCTAACAGAATCTGGAAGTTATCAAATAACATCTTTAATATTGCATTTAGGTACATTTTTGCTAAACATGAATCAAAAATGGTTGTGGCGGGACACTTACAGGGAACTACCATAAATCCAAACTAGGTTCAGAAGATGACATGGGAAAAAGTTACTGTCAGATGGACTTAGCAAAAAGCTTACCCAAAATATGTTTGTTGGTGTTTTATTGACTAGGCAAAAGTATTTTTGCCTGTATAGACCATACAAATTATAGATAACATAGCAAAGAATGAAACCCCAGAACTGTTAAGTGTGCCCAGCTGGAATTTACACATAGACCAAGAGGAACATAGACCAAGACCATTTGAACACAACAAGGGGTATTGCATGATTTAAAATCAGGAAGGTTGTACATTAGAGTTTATCCTTTGTCTTCTATCCTTTGACTGCTAGAAGAATGAGTAACTCTGACTTGGAAAATGTACAGCCATCGCATCCCCTAGAAGTGAGTATTGCAAGATTTTGTCTCACTTTAGGCATGTTAACTAGGTGGAACCAACCCTTGAAGAAGGACGTAATTCTTGGTAGAGGGCCAGCAAAGAAGAGAAAGACCTTCAGTGAGAGGGAGTAACACAGTGGCTGCAGCAAGGGGTTCAAACACAGCGACACTTGGAGGATGGCGCAGTGCAACGCAGCATCTTGCTGTACTGTACTAGGGTTGCTATGATTTGGAACTGACAGGATGTCACCGAGTAACGAAACCAATCAAGTAGAAATAAGGTGTGTAGTTCACAAAGTGTTGTCAGCAATTGAGTGTGCAGTGCCCTAAGGCTTGTCTTTACCAACACTTAAGCCTAGCTTTCTGACAACTTAGGTTACTCTCAATGACCATTGAAATTCAGTGTTTCTGACACTGTATACATCTATTAGAAATAAGCTTCTTTACTTCTGAGTATTTTGTCAATAAAAAGTCAGTTACTGATGATATTTGGTGGAGTACCCTTTCATATGCAGTTGGGTGTGACCTAATTCTAGAATCTTCTGCCTGAATAAAGTTTATCTAATAGATTAATTGGAGCCCCTGGTGGTAGTATAGTTGTTATGTGTTGGGCTGTGGTCCTCAAGATGCACAGTTTGAAACCTCCAGGTAATCTGCAGTAGAAAGATGCGGCATTCTGTTCCCATCGTTAGTCTCAGAAACTCGCAAGGGCAGCTCTACTCTGTCCTATAGGGCTGCTGTGAGCCAGCATCGCCTCGATGGCAGTGAGCTTTGCTGTTGCTGGAATAGATCGAGAGGAGCTCTGATGGCCTAATGGTTATGCCTTGGGCTGCTAACTGCAAGGTCAGAAATTCAAAACCGGAGGCTCCGTGGTAAAAAGATGAGGTTTTCTGCTCTTGGAAAGAGAGTCTCAGAAACTCACAGGGGCATGAATTATGTTGACTGTTTCATTTAGCAAAGGAATAGAATGGGGAACAGGAGTTTGTAACATCACAATTGCTATCAGGTAATTCTCATAATTAGCCAACTTTGAAAAACCAGAGTCTTTAATGTCTCAGTAAGTTTTTCATGTTGCTCTGGCCACAAGGAAATACCCCATTGTACATTTAGTAAATGAGCTGAAAACTTAATAGCTGTAGTTGCTAACATGGTCCAACAGATGTCACTGTGTTTCCCTCAAAAAGAATATCATGATGAGTACAGAAACCAAGACAGCATTCTAAAATCGATGGTGATGATTGTACAACTCTTCTTAATATGGTTGAACTATTGAATTGAATGATTTGTGAATTATATGCCAATAAAACTGTTTTTAAAATAGCTAAAGAAAAGTTAGAATATCCCACAGGGCCTCTCTGAGTTCCTGAGATATCTCAGGCACTTCGGAATGAAGATGTTTCTGACATAGCATGTAACTACTTTGTCCCAACAGGGTTTCCAGAGTAAGATTACACAATAAGTTGGGGCGTGTATTGAAAAATTATTCATCACTTTGTATGTCAGTTTTTGCAGTTTTCATATGGCTGTTGCTCACGTTCAGGGTTAAGAAAACACAATCAGTGAAGAGTCAAAGAGTAACAATTTTCAGATTTCTGCGCCATTTATGGTTTCTCTTGCATATCCTTTTTGTAATTTTTCTTTTAGGATACTTGACATGTAAAAGCCATTCAGGGACTTGGCAGACACCTGGTCCAATTAAGAACCTCGGAATACCGTTAAAGAACAATCCAGGGGTAATGATTCTTTAGGGCCAGAGGCTCTTAATGTTTTCATATCGGATTATACTACAGGAAAGTTTCTGCAAAAATATACCTTTGTAAGGAGTCACCCTGGAATTTTCTTGCCCTATCCTTGCTTTACAGAGAATTTCCAAATGTGTCCAGTTTAAGAAGCCTGGTGAAGTGTCTAAGAATGACCAGTTGTCATTTATTCGATTACTAAAATGGTCGCATTTTAACCAATAAGGCTAGAGTTGTTGCCATTGTTAGGTGCTCTTGAGTGGCTTGCAGCTCACAGAACCCTTATATGAGAGAGGGGAACTGGGCCATAGGGGTTTCTAGAGTGTGCTCCTTATGGGAACAAATAGCTATGCCTTTCTCCAGAACAGCCTCTGAACGGATTCAAACACCAACCTTTATGTTAGCAGCTTTACTACTGAGTCACGGGAGCTGTGAAACCAGTACCAGTTGTCTATCCTGACTCCTGGTGGCCTCATGTGTGTCCTCTGCTCCTTGGAGTTGTCGATGGCTGCGTTTTTGAAAAAAGATGGCCAGGCCTTCCTTTTGAGATGTTCCTTGGTCGACTGGGGAACCTCTCAATTTCCAAGCACGTTAGCCATGTGAACCACCTAGGTGGTGTTTCCCAAAGTGGGAGATACCAGCACCCTGGGGGGCTCTACCATGATGAGAGAGGCAAGAGGGCTGCAAAAGCAAATGCCTACACTTTATCCTGGATTATGGGCTAATATACAAATGCTTTTAATTGTCTGGGAAGTCACTAAGTTGTTTGTTGTTTTTCTTTTTATCTAGAAAGGGGGTGGGCAGGAGGTCAGATAGGTTTAGGAACCTCTCACCTAGGGCAAAGTGGTAAATATCACTGGTAACAGTGGTCTTGAGACAAATAAAGACATTTCTTGGGGAGATAATCAATTTTCGTGAAAAAAGGGATAAAAGTACTGGGTCCTTTCAAAAAGGTTCAATGTATGGGATTCTTCCAACTTATAATCTCTTTTTTTTTTTAAACAATCATTTTATTGGGGGCTCTTACAGCTCTTATATAACAACCCATACATCAATTGTATCAAGCATATTTGTACATGTTGCCATCACTACTTTATAAACATTTAGTTTCTATTTAAGCCCTTGTTATCAGCTCCTCATCCCCCCCCCATTTGATTTTTTTAAATCGTTTTATTAGGGGCTCATAGGACTCTTATCACAATCCATACATACATCAATTATGTAAAGCATATTTGTATATTCATTGCCCTCGTCACCAAATTATCTCTTACAATTTACCCCTACCCCAGAGATATTTGTCCATTGAAACTTTCAGTAACCTCTTCTATGTCATCATAATTACACACACCAAACTCCTTGCTATCAAGTTAATTTTCTCCTAGTGTCTTAAGGTGGTGTTGTGAGTTATGCGTTGGACGGCTAACTACAAGGTCAGTAGTTCAAAAACCACGGGTGCTCTTCAGAGGAAAGATGAGGCTTTCTAATTCTGTAAAGAGTGATAGTCCCAAAAGCTAGCAGGGCAGTTCTACCTGATCCTATAGCGTCACAGAAATGCTGACTCACAGCAACCCACTATGCTTTTCCCAGACTTTTTACGGCAGTAGAAAGCCATCTTTCTCCCGCGGAGATCCGCTGATGGTCTCAAACCGCTGACCATGCGGAGTGCAGGCCAACTTGTAAACTCAACCAACTAACGGGTATACAGACCTTTCGGCTGGCAGGCCAACGTATAGTACTGTACCACCAGGCATCCTTATGTGGTCATAAGCATCCTGCAATCATAACTGAGCATTGCATAACTAAGTCCACTTATGTGACATCTTAGTGGCTTTCATTTCTCTCAGCAGAGACTCTCATTTACCAAGGCCAGAGTGTCTGCTGAACTCACCCACCGTTCTGTCTCTACACAGACAAAAGCATGCCAATAAAGACTTGCGAATGAAAGGACGCAATTTAGAATCAGAATCATCCGACCTAAAGCGATCTATGTTTAATGACCAGTCGACTTAGATTTTAGTTCCAGAGCTACCATGAATTGGGGCAGGAGAAGCTGGGATTTAAACTTTCAAAGTGGGTTCCTTTTTCTATATAACTAGTGCATTTTCACCTATCACTCTGTCACGGAGGGGTGGGATGCTGCTAGATCACGTGGGAAGCAGCATGTTAATTCGCTTTGCAAATAGAAGGTACGTTGCAGACACCTGTCTGGCCCAGGGCAGCCAGACAGTGACGTCCACGTCACCCCGTTATATAAGGGACCCGCCCGTCTAGAGTCCGTTGGAATCCCTGACCCTGCGTCACACGGCCCCCGCCCGGCGGGCGGGGAACGGCAACTCCACGGAAACGCCGCAGGGTGTGTCCTGCCCCAGGCGAGACGCCGGCTCTCGAAGCCGCCCCTGACCGCCACGGCTCCACCCGCGGGGGCCCGGAAGCCCCACCCGACCTCGCGGGCCGGCGGCTCCGGCTCCGTAGAACGTGACCTTGTTTTGGCGTTGCTAGGAGACCGGCTCCCGCGCGACCCCTACTGGCCGGCGCGGGAGTGACGCCAGGAAGGGGGCGGGCCCGCGGCAGGCGTGGGGAGCCACTGGCCAGCACCGTTAGGGCGGCCTGGCGCGCGGCGCCCCCTCGGCGCCCCGGGGAAGCTGTGTGTGGTCCTCGGCTGTCGCCCCAGCCTCGCTGGTACCCGAGGGCTGAGAACAGCGCGCGTCCTAAGTGGCTGGCAGCGACGTTGGCCCC
>NW_022103920.1:69535796-69547765 GCF_000313985.2 Echinops telfairi
CCTGTGGACCGCGGGAGAGCCGGCTCCGCCGCTCCGGGAGCGACAGCTCGGCTCGCCAATGGGGGCGCCGGGGCGGGCCGTGTGCGGACCCCGCGATGCTGGTGACCAATGGGGCTGGGGCTCCTGGGTGGGCCGCGGGGAGAGGGCGTGGTCGGAGTCGCGGCCGGAGCTCGCCAGCGCTGCGAGGGCCAGACTGCGTGGCGAGCTAAGCCGAGAGGACATGGGTGGTTGCCCTCGGAGGAACGCCTGTTTGCCAATGCTTTCGCATCTGGACCCAGGCTCCGCCGGCTCAGGAGGTGAGAGCGTCCTTCTGTTTTGGGGTCTCGGGAGGGAGGAATAGTGACCCGAGTTAGGCTTTGAACCTCTGGAATTTCATCCCCAAGACAGGATAATACATGTGAGTTTTCTGCCAAAAGAGGTACTTCAGTGGTGACGGTGACTTGGGCTGGCTGTCTCCGTAATGCGGTCATTGAGGTTTGGGGACTAGGGGAAGTAGGTTACCGCCGTTTCCAACTCAACAAGCGAACTGCCCTTGTGGGTTTCTGAGGCTGTAAAACTTACTCGGAGCAGAAAGCCCTCTCTTCTCGCCCTCGGAGCGCCTGGTGGTTTTGAACTGCTGACCTTAGGCTAGCAGCTCAACATGTAACCCCACGACTGCGTTTTATTTCAGTGAGCCTTCTTCACAACGTTTGTAACATTTGTCATAGATTGTATTTACTAACTGATCAGGTTGGCTTAATAAATCAGGCTTTATAAACTTGTGCAGTGTGTTGCTCAGGTCTTTTAAAAATGAGAAAAAACAGTTGTACATTATTTCGCAATAGTAACTTATCCCTTTCCTTCACCTCTTTCCCTCTCAGTTCTGTAGCTGGATCACCTAGGAAAAGAAATTCAAAAGCCTTAAGAAGAAAGCATTTCAACTTGTGATATTTAATTTGCAGCTGGAAATGGGGAATGGACTGTCAGACCAGACTTCTATCCTGTCCAGCCTGCCTTCATTTCAGTCCTTCCACATTGTTATTCTGGGTTTGGACTGTGCTGGAAAGACAACTGTACTGTACAGACTGCAGTTCAATGAATTTGTAAATACCGTACCGACCAAAGGATTTAACACTGAGAAAATTAAGGTAACCTTGGGCAATTCTAAAACAGTCACTTTTCACTTCTGGGATGTAGGTGGTCAGGAGAAATTAAGGCCCCTGTGGAAGTCCTACACCAGATGCACGGATGGCATTGTTTTTGTTGTAGACTCTGTTGATGTTGAAAGAATGGAAGAAGCTAAAACGGAACTACATAAAATAACTAGGATATCAGAAAATCAAGGCGTCCCTGTACTTATAGTTGCTAATAAACAAGACCTAAGGAATTCATTGTCTCTCTCAGAAATTGAGAAATTGTTAGCAATGGGTGAACTGAGCTCATCAACTCCTTGGCATTTGCAGCCCACCTGTGCAATCATAGGAGATGGACTGAAGGAGGGACTTGAGAAACTACACGATATGATACTTAAAAGAAGAAAAATGCTGCGGCAACAGAAAAAGAAAAGATGAATAGTAATACCTTTTATGTTTGTGTGGAGTAGGTTTTCTCTGGTCTGATTTTGACAAATGGAAGCGTATCTGCAGCCTGGATTGCCTGCCTGCCCTCCTGGATGCTGTGAAAGCTTTGTTTTGTTGAACACTGAGATGCCCAACGCTCTTGCTTTGTGGAAGAGGAGTAAATGCAATGCTTCTGAAAGAGGTCTCGGGACTACCGTTTTTGGAAGCCAAGCAAGGAGAGTAAATTCACCAGGAAACAATTGTGGAAATTTGACCAGAAGTTAGTGAAATAAACATTGAAGAGTGTCTACCTAGTGTTGTGCTTATATCTTTTGGGGTGGGGGTGGAGTCCTGTGAAAGGGATTTGCATACAAGGCTTTGTAAGTTAATGTTGAATGCTAATGAATGGAAATGTTAAGGTAAAATACCCACACACACAGTTATATGAGTCCCATCAGTCCCTTTTTTTGATGTAAGGGACAAGAAAGAGGTGTTTGCTTTTTTTACAATTTTGGCCAAATGATTTTTTAACAGTTTTTGGAATCACATAATTTAATGCTATGTCTTAATTCTAGATGCTTTTAAGTTGGCTTAAGCTTAAAACAATCAAAAATAAGTAATTGGCATATTCAAGTGCATGCTTAAGTTTTCCTGACAAAGCATGTTTTAGTGTGTAGTCTTTAGAAATAACTATGCATCTTTTACATGGTCAGGTTTAAAACACCTTTTGGGGGTTTAGGTATGTCATAGAAATAGTTTGCTGTCAGAAGCACTTTCACTTGAATAACCTAAAATAATTTACTTCTATATAGTAAATTTGGATATGTAGATGCATATATGTATGGATTTATGAAGTAATTGATGAATTCAATCAGAAGGATGAACTTGTGATATATGGCCTCAATTTGTTAAGAAATTGTTGTCTTATTAATGTATATACTTGAGTGTAAGCTGACCTGAATATCAGCTAATACTAGTCAGCTGAGGCACCTAATTTTACCACAAAAACTGCATAAAAAATGTGCTGAAAAATCTGGCTTATGCTTGAGTATATATGGTCATTGCTGGCTGAACACAGATGTAGTTTTTCACATATTTTTGTAGTGTTTGAGGAGGAGCAAAAGCTTTAGAAACCACTTGCTGCACTGTGGAGTGAAAATATTAAAAAATGTCCTATGTGTGCACTAAGCTTTAAGTTTTTGTTTACAAACTGATCAGTGTTACATGGGCAGTCCAATCCTGGTTATAGGAAAGAAAAAGTGGTTGAAAACTACAGTGAAGAACTTTAAAGAAAACGGCAAATGTCTATTTTATTAGTTACTCGGTGCTGTTTACATTGGAGTAAATTTATTATAATGGAACACCTTTACCAAATCCTCTCTAGGCAAAGACTTCCTGGTTTTCCATTTGTTACTTCCAATGTAGTTCCATATATTAACAAATCAGCATTTCGATGTGTAAAGCCAACAGCTGTTCTGAAGATAACTAAAAGAAATACACTTCAGTAGCAGAGTTTTGGCTTTGACTTCTATGGTTCTTTTTTGTTTTTATTGACGCAGCTGAGTTTTTGGAAACTTGATTCTTGTTACAAAATGAAGTAGCCTCCTGTGGAGCTTTCATTTGTTAACTGTACCTGTACTAGTGACAGTCACTTAGAATGTTTATATTTCTAGAAATGTGGATAATCTAACTACCAATAAACTACCTGAGGCACTAGGAGATCAGTGTTGAGTTTGAGTGTATTTCTACTTCCTCTTATGCTTTTAACTAGATGCGTAAAAACAGCTTTGACAGCTGGGTTACTTAAGTTCTACAGTTGTTGGGTTTATTTGCTCATGTGTGACAGACACTGAAAGCTATTTTCTGGAAGAATTTTTAACATTTCACTAAAATCATGATGCATACCTGAAACGTCACTAGATTCGTGCTGGGTTAATCAAGCCTGCTGAAAAAAACAAGAAGAAATACTAGTGTCCACTAAGCTTTTCACCCTGACTCTGGACTTTACATGTAAAACCCAAACCAAACTCATTGCCATTGAGTCAGTTTTGACTCATTGCAACCCAAGAGTACAGGGTAGAACTGCCCCTGTGGTTCTCTTTGTGTATAAAACTGTGTTACCCACCTCTCAATGGAAGGTTGACTGTTGCTGTCAAGTCTGTTCTGACTCAGCGGTCCTATTACAACAGACCAAACTATTGATGGGTTTTGCACCATCTTCACAGTTGCTTAAGCCCATTGTAGCCACTGTGTCAATTTGATGGAAGGTCTTCCCCTTTTTCTCTGACCCTTTACCAAGCATGATGTCTTTTTAAGAGTATGGACCTTTATTTTCCAGACTAAATATTTGATAAGCAAATCAATGCCATCTCAATTTTTCATATTTAGTGAACAAAAAATGGCATGAATATTTGTTTTCTAAAATGTGTTTTCAACTATAAAACCCCATAAGCTTTAGATTAGTTAGTTATATTTACTGGTAAATATAATTACCCCATAAGATAGTAGGGAGTCTCAGGATAAATCCTAAGAAGTTTAGACAATGCTCTTGTACTTAACTTTTTGTTTAAATGAAACTTTTCTCCCCAAAGTGTATTTCTGAACTATTTTGAAGTTCTTCGTTTTTGTTTTTTTTTTAAAGTTCTTTGTTTCAATAGCAAATACTAACTTCAAGTTACTATTGAACAAAAAATTTTAAAAAGGACACTTGATGTATAAAAGGATTTAATATAAAAGTTAAATATCCAGAGTTCTAAAATGAATTGTAACATTTAGAAGGCAGAAGTTGTTTTCTTATCTAGCATAGGTTTGCCAAGAATTAATATTAAAAATGAGCCTTAATCATTATTGAAAGCCAAAAAGTTATTAGTGTAAATGTATGTATACAAAAAAATTGCTGTGGATTTGAGTCCAATGCAGTAATCCTGTATCGGGTTTCTGAGACTTAAATCTCTACTGAAACTGATTGCCACATCCAGGAATTACCTGGAGGCCTTGAACGACCGCTGCCTGTCAGCAGTCTGACACTGCAGCACTACCAAGGTTCCTTAAATACACACAAAGAATCATCTTGATGGCTTATGAGTAGAAGGAAAAGCACAGACTTAGGATAGTTTTGTTTGTACAAGGTATCTGACACGAGTAAGAGTGTTTTCCTTAAATTATTCATGTTGAGTTCAAAGGAGGACTTTGGTTGTGGTAGAGTGTTTTAATTCCATCCAACATTGTCAACTATAATAAACTCAAACTTTAGATGATGGAAATCTCAGCATTTAATTTAACTAATAACTTTTGATGTTTAGTTTATATCATCTGAGATTATAATTTTAAGTGTAACCAAGTTAAATTTAGTAGAACGTTAAATGTTTTAATGAGTCAGCTTAGAGTGAGAACAATTCAGTTTAATTGAAAATTATAAGAAGATGACGTCGGTCATTAAAACTTCATGTGGAACAACATGTGCTAAACTAATTATCATCAAGTTAATATTAAATAAAATCAGAAACATCTCAACAAACCACTACTGAGATATGTGCCAAATAATGTAGGAATACTTATATATGAGTAGAAGGTTCATTTATAAGTATGTCTTGTACACTGGCTAAGAACAGCATGAGCTTTAGAATCAAATCATGGTTGAAATTCTGTTGGCTCTTCCAATATCACACATAGGACTTTGAAGTTTCTCATATGCCCTCCTGATAAAATTCAGAGTGTTGAGAGGGTTGAATGATTGCTAGCAGAGTGCCCTGATACATAATAAGCATTCGATCAATAGTTTGAATAAATAGCCAGATGATTTTCTGACAAGTGTATTTAAAGAAAATATTCTTTCTTTGAAGCCCTATATGACAGAAAAAGCTCTTGATCTGGTTTTGGTTTTTGTTTTTTTTTTTTGTAGCATTTATGGTACAACTTGGAAAAGAGGATTGTTAGCTGCCATCTGGTAGCAAACTGGACCCCCCGGGAGCGGGGTGTGGTGGGGGGAGCAGGTGCAAATATGCCATTGCACCTGAGTAGCAAAGTGACCCAGGTGCAACCATTGTGATCCAGAGTTTTCATTGGTAGATTTTGGGACATCACAAGGAATATCTTCTTCGTCTGTTTTAGTCTGAAAGCACCTAAACCTGTGGCACATCACAGCAACACCCGACCTCTACTGACAGGTGGGTGGTGTCATGAATGCATTCCCTGGAATTGAACCTGGGGTGTCCCACATGAAAGGTGGGACTTTTACCAGTGAACCCAGGCTCCCAACTGTAATGGGTTAGCTATATTAGACAAGATTGGTTATAAACAAAGTATTTTTAATTCAAAATAAACCTATACTTGCGTCCTTGTTTCCTAACTTTGGAATAAGGAAATTGTGGAAAACCAAAATAGAGCTATTCTCTAGAGCTCTGTCCCGCAACCCTTCCTGCTTAAAGACTAAATCAGGGAAGATTCACCCATTGCAGCTGAGTCAGTTCTATCTATGGCAACTTTGTGATTTAGAGTAGAACTAATATATTCCATAGGGTTTCTAGTGACGCTGAAGGTTTACTGAGCAGCTCAGTTTTTCATTCAACAGTTCCTACACATTTTGTTGCCACTCCTCTTCTGCAATCCTTTCCATGTACCATCACTTATCCCACTTCCTCTTTTCTCTTTCCATTCCCCCTTTCCTAATGCTTCAAATTTTGTTCTTGTTTAAAAGCGAGTTTTTTAAGAGATCACAGGCATCCCTTCTAAGCTCTAAGGCAACTCCCAGTTGATTTTGAATAGCAGCTGAGCATGTTAAATATAGACTAAATGGTTAGTTCTGTTTGGAATTATTATAGGTCAATTAGCAAAGTGTTCTTCAAAATGTCCTTGGATTAAAAGGATCAGCATGACCTAGGTGCTTATTAGAAATGAATGAAAATACTCAGACCTAAGAAACAGAAGCTCCGAGGGTGAGTCGATTAATGTGTTCTTAAATGCACCAAAGAAGGGGTCCAGTGGACAAATGTCACCTTTATTACCACCTCTGTGTTAGGAATCAATGTGAACCCAATCCCCAATGAACATGGATGGGGTAGAGCTCACCTCTTAGAACAGCGGCTCTCAACCTTCCTAATGCCATGACCCTTTAATACAGTTCCTCATATTGTGGTGATCCCCTCCTCCAGAAATTATTTTCGTTGCCACTTCATAACTGTCATTTTGCTACTGTTAAGAATTCACATAACGCTGTGAAAGGGTCCACAACCCAAAGGGGTTGTGACCCACAGGTTAAGAACCGCTGCCTTAGAAGGATGCTTTCTTCCAGACTGCCAAATAGACTGACATCAGCCCTGTTCCCTGGGCTTGTCAACCCACATAATTCCCAACCTACAGTTCACAATGCACGTGTGAAGAAGTACCTTGCTCGTGCCGTTGGTTAAGCATGGTGCTGTTAACTGCAAGCTCACCAGTCACTGGGGGGGAAGATCTGGCTGCTCTGATAAAAATGTAGTCCTGGAAAGTCAATACGGCAGCTCTACTTTGTCCAAAAGGGTTGATATGAGTAGAAATCAACTCCACAAGTGTTGTTATTGTTGTTTGGTTATACTAGTGGCTGGAGCCGTGGGATCACTGGCCTCTAAAGCATTGGGCTGCTAAGTGTAAAGTCACTAGTTGAAAACCACTGGCTGTTTGGTCAGAGAAAGATGAGGCTTTCCACGCCTCTGAAGATCTACAACCTCAGAAACCCTACATATGGTCCCTATGAGTAGGAATTGCTTTGATGACAATGGGTTTGGGTTTGGTATATTTGCAGGCTTGAGTTTATTACAACCAAAAAAGATAAAAAAGGAGAGAGAAGATGCGATCTGGGAGGGATCATAGCCTGAAGGTTTCATGTCTACAAAGAAGGACTTTCTACTTTGTGGGGATAAAGGGGAGAGGGGTTCCCCACAAATCATCACAGGTCCGGTAGGTGCAATTGTACAGCGATAATAAGTAAGGATTATAGTAAAGTCATACCACGAGAGAGGAGAGATTGGAATAAATGGAGTCAGACACAATTCATGGTAACATTGCTAACTTCAGCCCCACTTGATGGTCCTCGTGGGGGGAACCCAGACACGAGAGCAGGAGCAGCCTCAGGGACCTAGAACCAGGGAGCCTCTCTTTATTACTAACCACGCGTTATATCACTTTAGGGGGACATGATTACAGAATCACATGTCACAGGAAGGGGCAGTACAATAGGCATACACATCGTAGGAAGGGGATCTATGATAGGCATAAGTGTAACAGGGAGGGGATGAGCTAGGGGTGTGCCCATAGGAATGGGAAGGTCTAGGGGTAATACATGTGACAAGATAGGCGGACCCTAGTTTCATGATGGCAACCTAACCTTGATCATCCTTGGGAGGGCTTGACCTCTCTGGTGTCTCCTACAAGGAAACAGCTATCCTTATCAGAAGGGAGTGGGCCCTACTTGTGGGATAAACAGTGGTGTCTGCTTGGTCTAGATGGCTGATACCTCTTTGGGAGAATGACCCCTAATCTGATGACCTCCAAGTGTATAGTCATTCTCAAGCAGCTAAGTCTGGCATATATTTGGGGGAGACAGCTTGAGAGAAATCCTTCTGTTTCCCACACTACCTGAGCCTTAATTTCAGGGACCTATCAGCCTAACATTCCTAGAAGACTACAATCACATCTTGTGAGGGTTAGCATCTGGCTCCTAGGTGGTCCCTCTCTACACTCTCATTAGCTTCAGGTTTGATACAGCTACAGCGAACCAAGAATTCTGATATGCAATAACGTTAACCACTGTACTTACAAAAGGTCCAAATATTTCTCAAAAAGGATTTTGAGTTAAGATAAAATTTGAAAAATGAATTTCAATACTTTAAAATTCAAGATTTTTTTTTCTTTTTAAAGGTGCTCCTGCAGCATAGTGTTTACTTTATAATTGGCTTCCAGTAAAACATCATTGGTGCTAGCGCAGCCACCATCATCTAAGTGACCCATCTTGCAAATGTATTTACTTTTTAAACATGTGCGTGCATGCACAGATATACCTCAGCAGAAGAGAGCTTTGCTTGTCCACTGAGGTAAATAACCTAAGATGCTAACATTCTTGCAATAGGTAGTTGAAGTAACATGTTGAAATTGAATATTGTCAAAATCGTCAGTGAAAAATTTCCAGCTTATGCAAGGTGGTTCTGTTGGGTAGGCATCAGACTGCTAACCATAAGGTCAGAGGTTCAAACCCACAAGGCATTTTGTAGGAGAAAGGTGAAGCTTTCTGCTCCTGTAATGATTTATTGCTGCAAAACCTTGCATAGGGTTGGTACAAATAAGAATTTACTTGATGACAATGGTTGTTGTTGAAAAACAAATGTAGAGTAGCATAATCAATAACCCAAATCTCCCTCATCTAATGATTATCAATTGAAGGCCAGTCCAATTTCTTCTATATCTCTATCCATTTCCTTTCTAAGCACCTTCCTTTTATCTTCACCTCTGGATGATTTTGAAAGCAAATCCTGGAAAGTATATTTTATTTATAATATTTTGGTTTCATTTTTTAGAATCCTCCAGGAGTGAACAACAATGTTTGTTTTGTTTTGAGATTCATAATGAACTTAGCCACTATGGTGTCTGTCAATTTGTTGTACTCTGGTGGCTGATGTGTTGCTGTGAGGCTGGAAGCGATTTCACTGGTATTTCAAATACCAGTAGGTCACCCCAAGGGAATAGGTTTCAGCCAAGCTTCCAGACTAAGAACAAGCAAGAACTAGGGTGGCCGCTTCTGAGGACATAGCCACTGAATATCATACAGTCAGAATCAAAACATTATTGGATACTGAAAGCCTCGTGAAAAGTAGGACATTGTAGAGATGGTGGAGATGCAAACAGATGAGCCCCTTCAGGTTGTATGGCACTCAAAATATAACTGAGGAAGGACTGCCTTCTCAGAGTAGAGTCGACCATAATGATGTGGTTGGAGTAAAGCCTATAGAAATAAAGGTTTCAGGACCTTCATTTGCTGATGCTAAAAGACTCAGATGAAAAGAAACTCTTCTCATCGATTAGTAATCAACTCAGAATGTACAAAGTGTGAATTAAGGAAAATTGGCAGTTGTGAAAAATGAAATGGAACCCTTTAAAATCAAGACATTATTAGTTGAAATGGACTGGTATTGGCCATTATGAACCAGAAAATCATACAGTTTACTGTACTGGTAATGGAACCATCAGGAGGAAAGGCATTACATTCATTTACAAACAGGACATTTCAAGATGTCTTGAAGTACAATGCTGTCAGAGATGGGGTGATATATCTACCTTCAAGAAATCCAATCAATACAACTATTATTTGTGGGGGACCAGTCTCCACAACCGAATGGGTCCTAAGAAACGACTGTGTAATTGAAGGGTAGATTAAAGAAACATCAGACAAGGCATGCAAGGGCTCATCTCTTCCATGGGTACTGGAACCAGAAAGAGAGCTGATGTATTTTCCAACAGGCACATAATCTCGTGGCATGAAAGCCATGTCATACACATACTTAACAGGAAGGGAATGAATGTCCTAGAGCAGCGGCTCTCAGCCTTTCTAATGCCATGGCCCTTTAATACAGTTCCTCATGTTGTGGTGACCCCCCCAACCATAAGATTATTTTAGTTGCTACTTCATAAGTATAATTTTGCTACTGTTATGAATCTGGCAACCCCTGTGAAAGGATTGTTCGACCCCCAAAGGGATCTGGACCCACAGGTTGAGAACCGCTATCCTAGAGGCATACACATAATAGGAAGGGGGTGGGGTATTAGAGGCATACACGTGACAGGAAGGCGCATAGGTAACAAGGTGGGTGGGTTCTAGAGTTAAGATTGCTCTCATAGCCTCTGGGCGTACTAAAGAGCCGTCATGTGCTTAACAGTAACATCTTTAAGTACCCTCTCCTGGGGGGAGATTGTGGTAAAGATTTTTAGTCAAGAGAATGTGACGGGGGGTTCATCTCCAACTCAGGAATGGAAGGCCTTCCTCCACCAGTCTGCCCCCTCTTAATTATGAGCATGGAGAATTTGTCTGCATACATTCTCTTCCCAGTTCTGTTTCCCACAATTATTCAAATTTATGCACCAACCACAAAAGCTAGTGAAGAAGGTGATGAATACTACGAACATTTTCAGCCAGATATCAAACACGCCATCAAGATGCATCAATAAATTATTGTCTATTGGAATGCAAAAGTTGGAAACAAAGATGAAGAACAATACTTGGAAAATATGGTCTTGGTGATAGACACAAAGCTGGAGATCGCATGATAGCATTTTGCAAGACTAACAACTTCTTCATCACAAATACCTTTTGACAACACAAAAAGCAACTGTACACATGAACTCCTCCAGATGGAATACACAGAAATCAAATTGACTACATCTATGGGAAGAGAAGATGGAGAAGCTCAATATCAGCAGCTAAAACCAGGCCAGGTTCTGACTGCAGAATAGATCATGTCAGCTCTTTGACTACATTTCTTCATTGTGCCTTAACTACACTTCTATTAAGAGCAAGTTGAAGAGATTCTTCTGACATCCATTTTGAGCTTTCCTTTCTTTTATTTTAATGACCTTTTGCTTTCCTCATGTATGATGTTCTTGGTGTCAACCCTCAGGCTTATCAACTCTTCTGTCATTAGTGTTCAATGAATCAAATCTGTTCTTGAAATGTTCTTAAAATTCAGGTGGGATAGACTCAATGTTGTATTTTGGATTTCATGGTACAGTTGTTTGAATTTTCTTCAGTGTCAACCTGAACTTACATATAATCAATTGATGATCTGTGTTAAGGAAGTGATAGAAAACGAATGGAAATGTTTCATAAACTGTTGGAACTGGAAGCACTAACCTGTGTGTGCCAGGAAATTTGGAAGACAACTGCTTAGCCAACTGACTGTAAGATATCCACATTTGTACCTATTCCAAAGAAAGGTGACCCAACAATGCTCAAATTATACAACAATGTCTTTAATATTAAATGCTAGTAAAATATTGTTGAATATCATCCCAACAATATTTGCAGCCTTGAAAGGGAACTGCCAGAGGTTCCAGCTGGATTCAGAAGAGGATGTGGAACAAGAGATATCATTGCTGATGTCAAATGCATCCTACCTGAAAGCAAAGGATACTAGAAAGATGTTTACTTGCATTTTATTGACTATGCCAAGGCATTCAACTGTGTGAATCATAACAAACTATGAATATCCCTGAGGAAAATGGGAATCACAGAACACTACATTGTGTTCATGTGGAACCTGAATATGGATCAAGAAGTAGTTGTGTGCACCGAGCAAGGGAATACTGCATGGTTTAAATTTAGGAAAGGTGTGCATCAGTGTTGTGTCTTCTCACCAGACTTGTTCAATCTGTATGCTGAACAAATGATTTAAGAAGCTGGATTTTTTT
>NW_022103920.1:69548170-69582789 GCF_000313985.2 Echinops telfairi
GCCACATTTGCTTATGCACCCCTTTGTCTTCAGTGATCCATTCGACACCTCGTGATCACACAGGTTGATATGTTGTTCCATGTGGGCTTTGCTGAAGAAGCTGGATTATATGAAGAAGAATGTGACATCAGTATTGGAGGAAGGCCTATTAACAACCTGCAATAAGTACAGGACACAGCCTGAAAGTGAAGAGGACTTAAATAATTTGCTAATTAAAATCAAGGTTTGCAGCCTTTAGTTTGGATTATAAAGCAATGCAATAAACCCCCAAATCCTCACAACTTCATTAATAGGTAACATTGTAATAAATTGAGAAAAGATTTAAGTGGTCAAGGATTTCACCTTGATTAGAGTCACAGTGCACATGGAAGCAACACTCAAGAGATCAAAAGACAAGATGCATTAGGTAAACCTGTACATGGCCTCTCCAAAGTGTGGAAAAGCAAGGATGCTACTTTGAGGACTATGGTGTGTCTGACCCAAGCCATGGTATTTTCAATTGCTTCATATGCATGTGAAAGTTGGACATTGAATGAAAAAGACCAAAGAAGAAAATGCATTTGAATTATATTGCTGGTGCAGAATATTGAAAGTATCATGGACTGACAAACAAACCGACAAGTCTGTCGTTGAAGTGCAACCAGAATGCTCCTTAAAGGCAGTGATGCTGAGACTTTGTCTCACATGCTTTGGACATGGTATCAGGAGAGACAGGTTCCTGGAGAAGGACATGCTTGGTAAAGCAGAGGGGCAGCAAAAAAGAGGAAGACCTTAGACAAATTAGATTGACGCAGTGGCTACCTCGATGGACTCATATATAAGAACAATTGTGAGGAGGACACAGGCCCGGGCAGCGTGTCAATCTTTTGTACATGGGGTCACTATGGATTAGAACTGAATCGAAGGTTCCCAACAGCAACAAAACAACCAAAGAACTTAGAGATTTAAATATGTGATATATTTTTGGGGGGGAGGAAGCTCTTTTATTCATTTATTTTTTAATAAGCATTTTATTACTATATAATCCAGATATTATACAATTTAATAGTTCAATCATGTCAAGAATTGTTATACAATCATTACCACAATCAGTCCTGTGTAGTTGATTATCCATATTTTTTGCTGAAATCCTTCTATCTGTAAAGAAATGAGTCCTTTGCTCTATCCTCAGCAATCTTTGATAATTTCCTTCCTTTCTGGTAGAACAAAAATTTCCTGCCTTACCTCGTAGATTTCCCAGTACAGCCCTGCCAGTTTTCTCAGAGTCTATGTTCCTTTCCAGAGAAATGGTAGAATTTATCATTTACACTACTCACTTTGCTATCACTTCTAGGCCTTTTCAGTCAGTGGCACAGGATATATATGTATTTAAGGTTAGATACATCATTAATTTGTAATGATAGGCCCAGTTAAAACATTTACATTCAGAGCAGTGGGAATATTACATATCCTCCATAATTATTTATTATCTCTTTTCACCTGTCAAAAAATTCTAGTTATCAGTGGTACACAATTGTCTGTTTGGTGTATTTTACCCTAATATTACTATCATCTCAGAGTAACACACTTCCACCAACAATACGATTACTGGACGTGCTTTAGGAACAGTTGGATTCTCTTTGTCCTTGGAGTCTAGCTCCCTGTCTGCACAATCTATTCTGTATTTTAATGTCACCTGGTTATCTTTCTCAATTTGTGGTTATGTCACCAACTGTTACGTGTTTAGATACATTTGCTTCACAAAATGGTTTATCTGCTGCAAATAAATGTTTATCTCTGATTTAGTTAGTATTATAGAGTTCTCTAGGATAGTGATAACAGTTAACGGGATAAAAAATTTTATTCACAGTACTGTAGTAATCTCTATTTTATAAACTGAAACATGTGATTATTTTCCAGAATAAAGAAGCTATTTTCTAATGTTGTTGTGCGGTGAGGTGCTGTCAAGTTGGTTCCAACTCATAGCAACTCTGTGTATGACAGAGCTAAAACGCTGCCTGGTCCTGCTTTATCTTCATAGTTCTGTCATGTTTAAGCCCCCGTTGCAGCCACTATATCAATCTGTCTTTCCAAGGGCCTTCCTTTCCTTTTCTGCCCTTCCACTTTACAACGCATGATGTCCTTGCCCAGAAACTGCTCTCTCCTGACAACATGTCCGAAGTATGTGAGACTCACCATCCTCGCCTCCAAGGAACATTATGGTTGTACTTCTTCCAAGATAGATTGTCTATTCTTTTGGCACTCCTGATACTTCCAGTATTCTTCACTAGCACCATAATTCAAATGCATCCGTTCTTCTTCAGTTTTCCTCAATCAGTGTCCAACTTCACAGGCATATGAGATGATTGAAAATACCATGGGTTGGATCAGGGTGCTCCTTAGTCCTTAGAATGACATTCTTGTCCTTTAATGCATTAAAGAAGTATCATACAGCACATTTTCCCATGTCAATACAATGTTTAATTTCTTGATTACGCTTCCATGAACATTGACTGAGGATCCAAGCAAGATGAAATCTTCGTTAACTTAAACATTTTCACCATTTATCGTGATGCTATCTATTGGTCTAGTTGTAAGGACTGTGGTTTTCTTGATTGTGAGTTACAATCCATACTGAAGACTATAGTCCTTGATCTTCATCAGTAATGCTTCAAGTCCTCATTTTCAACAAGCTAGATTATCTTATTTGCATATTGAAGGTTGTTATAAGCCTACTCCAATCCTGGTGCTCAGCTCCTCTTTGTATAGTTTGACATCTTATAAATTCTGCTCAGCATACAGATTGAATAAGTATGGTGAAAGGAAACAATCCTGATGCCTACCTTCTCTGATTTTAAACCACTCAATATACCCTTGTTCTATTTGAATGACCGATCCTTGGTCCATGTATAAGTCCCATGTGAGCCAATGAAGTGCTCTGGAATTCATATTCTTCTCAGTGCTACCCTTAGTACATTATGATCTAAGTGTAGATTTTATGTAGTCGAATGCCTATGCAGTCAATAAAACATATGGTGAGTAAACATCTTTCTGGAACTCTTTGCTCTCAACCAAGACCCAGCTGTTGTCAGCACTGATATCCTTCCATCCATGTTCTTATTCTTATGCCCAAATTTCTCAATCTGGTTTGAATTTCTGGCAGCTCCCTATTGATGTACTACTGCAACTGATTTTTAGTTATCTTCAAAACAACTTGCATTTGATATTAGTAGCATTGTTTGATAAGTTCCACACGCTGTTGCATTGCCTTTCTTTGGAATGGCCACAAACAGATCTCTTCTAGTCCATTGACGAGTTAGCTGTCTTTCAAATTTCTTGGCGTAGACAAGTGAGTGCTTTCAATGCTTCATCAGCTTGTTGAAATATTTCCATTATTATTTTGTCAAATCCTGAGCCTTGTTTTTTTGCTAATGCTTCTCTATGCAGCTTGGACTTTTTACATCACTACCATTGATTCTTGATTATATGTTACATCTTGAAATAGTTGAATGTGGACCAATTTGTTTTGGCACAGTGACTGTATATTCCTTCCATCTTATTTTTATGCTCCCTGCATCATCCACTATTTTGCCCTTGGAATCCTTCAATATTTCAACTTGAGGGTTGGATTTTTTCTTCATTTCTTTGTGGCCCAGGACTCTTCCTGGGTGCCAGTCCTGCCTCGTGAACCCTTGATAATTTATAAATTTTAAATTTTTTTCATGCTATCCAATTGCTATCTCCCTTCACCCACTTGTCTGTTGTTCGTTCTCCTGGGGCGGGGGGTGTGTGTTATATGTCAATCATTGTGATCAGTTCCTTCCTGTCTTTTTAATGAATTTTTCATTCTTTGTGTATTGTGGGGTTAAGGGGAGAGGGGTTCCCCACAAAACATCACAGGTCCGGGAGGCGCAATTGTACAGCGATAATAAGTAAAGATTATAGTAAAGTCATAGAGCGCATAAGAGTTAAAAGAGTCAAGTAATGGAGTCAGACACAATTCGTGGTAGCATTGCTCACCTCAGCCCCACTTGGTGGTCCACGTGGAGGGAGAGAGAGAAACTTTAATGCTTCCCAAGCTTTTATCCTCTCTGGGGACATGCAAGCCCCCTAATTATACGTGAAGACATACCTCACAGGAAGGGGTTGTGCAATAGGCATACACACTGTAGGAAGGGGGTCTATGATAGGCATAAGCGTAATAGGAAGGGGATGAGCTAGGGGTGTGCCCATAGGAATGGGAAGGTCTATAGTTAATACATGTGACAAGATAGGCGGACTCTAGATTCATGATGGCAACCTAACCTTGGTCATCTTTGGGCGGATTTGGCCTCTCTAGTGTCTCATACAAGGAAACAGATAACTACTATCCTTATCAGAAGGGAGTGGGCCCTACTTGTTGTGGGATAAACAGTGGTGTCTGCTTGGTCTAGATGGCTGATTGCTCTTAGGGAGAATGACCCCTAATCTACTCCTGATGACCTCCAAGTGTATAGTCATTCTCAAGCAGCTAAGTCTGGCATATATTTGGGGGAGACAGCTTGAGAGAAATTCTTCTGTTTCCCACAGTGTATGATGTTCTTGGTGTCATCACACAACTCATTAGGTCTTCTGCCACTAGCATTCAGAGTCACATCTGTTCTTGAGATGTTCTCAAAATTCAGTTGAGATATTCTCAGTGTGTTAGTCTGGGTTGATTCGAGAAACAAATCCAGAGACACTCATATGTGTGTAAGAGAAAGTTCTATATCAAAGAGTAATTGTATATTAAGAAAGCATCCCAGCCCAGTCCAGAACAAGTCCATATGTCTGATATTAGCCCATATGTCCAGTACCAGTGTATACATTCCTCTTCAGACTCATGCAACACATGCAATGATGCTGAATGCAGGAAGATCACAGGCCTGTGGGTGGAAAGTCTTGTGGATCCAGTGGTGGTGGAAACATCTCCAGGGCTTGGGCTACCATCAGCATGGCTCCTTGTGGCTTGTCATCAGGAATGTGAAGCAGAGTGTGTGTCCTGCCCCCAGGGAGGAAGACAGGAGTTCCCAGAATCCTCAGGAGAAGGCTATACCCACACAGAGGCATTATTGGCTATGAATTAATGACAGACTAGACTCCACCCCTTCGCTCAAGTTGACAGGAGATAACGTAACTGCCACACTCAGACTGTATTTTGCCTCTTGTGGATTTGCTTTAATTTTCCTAAGCAATTGATGGTCTTGAATATGAGCAATTGATGGTCTATTCCACTCTAAGCCTTTGACCTTATTTAGGCTGATGATATTGAGTTTCTGTATTGCCTCTTTCCATAGACATAGTTTGGTTCCTCTGTATTCCATCTGATGAGTCACATATATTGAAAGTTTATAAATCATCTACATAATTTATGACACATATGAAACATACAATCAAGAAATATTTGAATGATTACTTCATGCTTCCAGCAGAACAAAGGTGAATACACTATTATCTGCACTAGAAGAAAGTCAGCTCCACAGGACAGAAGATGTATCCCTTCCTGTTAAAACATTGTATATCATATTCTAAGTACTCTGAGTGCATAATGAACAAATGAAGTTTAATTCTAATGTGTGAGTCAGACAAAAGTAAACCAAATAAATACAAAAAAATTCAAGTGTTTTGAAAGAGAAAAAAGGGCATAGGATGGTGAGGTAGTTATTGTGCTAACCTGATCGATAAACACATGTGGGATTAATTGAAGGGCGGAGAGATAAATGGCTCGGCGAGTCTCTTTGATCATCGGACCAGTGTGCGGCTGCCTTGCTTGTTCTGTGCCTCAATTTGCAAGCTGCACTTCCTGTGGGACACCTAACCTGTGGACTGTGTCGCTGTAATTTGAGGTCCCTTCAAGACCTGCTTCGCCACACAATTGGAATTTACATCTCTTGAGCGTGGACTGTTGGACCTTGTCATCTGGCTGTTGGTGACCTGCCTTGTTATTTGCCGTGTGCCGAGTTGCTCTACAGAGGACTGCCTGGCGGCCCTCAAGACTTGAAGGACTGCCAGTGACTCACAACTGTCTCATGGGAGTGAGTTGCACTGAGCCATTTGTACTGCTTTATAATTTAATTAACTGTTTATTTCTTGTGTTATCTATCTGGCTATCTGTATAAATATATATAAAATTATTAGCAATCTGGTTTTGTCTCTCTAGAGAACCCTGTCTAACACAGATGGGAAAGCAATGGGGGATATTCAAAGATCCTTATGAAAGAGGATGTGAGATTTGAGAGTAGAGTAGTATGGTTGGGATTGATGAGAAAAGGAAGTAATGGCTGGAGATAAAGTTGAAACAGCAGAGTTTGGCATTTATCCTGTCTACAGTTGTATCTTGAGTGAGAGTTTCAAAGTTATTTTTATTTCATCTGTTTATATTTAATTATAGATTATTGTTATTTGTGTTGAAATCTTTCACATCTCTCTTCCATTTGCTTGACCATAGCTGTGTTTCCTTTTCTATCTTTCTTTTATATTTAATAACATCCTTCATTTTTTCCTTTCTATGAACTTGTTATGCATTCATTTATATTTTTTAAGCTCAGAATTATAGTATACAGCCTTGACTTATTAAAGTCACTTCCAATTTTGGCACAATATAAAATATAAGAAACTTTTAAAATGCACTTTATCCCCCCTGTGTTATAGGAGTGGACTTCAAATATTCATGGATAAATTCCATTATCTTTTCATATAAATGAATTTTTATTGTGAATTGGATGGGGGTATTTACATTTCAGACCATCAACTCTGCATTCAACAGTTCAAACCACTCATCAAACTGCCCCCTCACATATTCTATCCCACCCATCTCCCTTGACTTATCTTCTCTCTTTATTGGGTCTCTATCCTCCCTTTCACCCAAATCAAAACTTATTAACTATCTAGTCCTTTGCTTCATCATCTCACCCTTGCCCTCACTCCCTTGGGGACCTCCAAAGTCTGTTCCCTTTGGTATGCAAGCCTTTGTCTTGGTTTCATATACTATTGTTCCTTTTTGGGTGAACTAGCCTCACTCAGCATAATGTTCTCCAGGGCCATTCATGTCATTAGGTGCTTCGTGGTGTTATCATTGTTTTTTAAGCAAGGCATAGTATTCCATTGTATGTATGTACCAAAGCTGCTTTATTCATCCTTTTTTGGATGCGTATGTGGTCCATTTTTAACTTCTTGATATTGTGAATAGTGCAGCAGTAAACACAGGAGTGAATACGTCTTCTCATGTACTGACTCTTACTTCTTTAGGGTATACTCAGCAGAAGTATTATTGGCTCATATGGCATTTTAATTCTCAGTTGTTTGAGGTAATGCCGTATTGCTTTCTTCAATGGTTGTACATATTTACAAACCCACCAACAGTGTATGAAAATTCCGATCTCTCCTCACTTTCTCCAGTACTTGTTGTTTTCTACTTCTTTTGAATTGGGCTGCCATTGTTGGTACAAGATGATATTTCATCATTGTTTTGATTTGCATCTTGAAGATAGCTAATGATTATGAGCATTTTTTCATATGCAATTTCATTTTTCCACAAACATTTTGAAGTCTCTGCAGATGCGATGTGCTGTGACGACAGGTCAAAAAGTACTGCTACAAAGTCTTAGAAACCTCTGTTAAACAAAAATATCGAATTGTGAAGCTATTGTTTCTTGACATTGCCTCTATCTAGGTCAGTATACTTTGAAGTCAGTATTTTCCTCTCTCTAACCCTTCACTGGTGAATTCTCATTTTTATTGACACTACATAAAAGTGCAATCTTGACATTTTCAAGAGACACAGACAGAATGATTTTAAATACTCTGAGTGTAGGGAACAAAAAAAGTGTAAAGATCAGGCCTGTAGGGAAGATGGAGTAAGAGTTCCCAATAGATGTATCATACATCAGTCCTTGTTACAGTATATTGTCATAATGGCCGGTAGAGATGGGGAAATTTTCCAGGCAATTTTCTTGGCCTTTTTCTTACCATTTCAGTTTTTAATTTCTTAAAACTAATTCATAGTAAGTCTCTATGATCATCCTGTGTCCTTTAGGAAATCTATTAAGAGGCCCCCTTGGGAATCTCAAAAAGCAGTCTCTAGAACCTACTGAAGTTAAGACCTCTCTGCCTTAAATTTAACTGGCCCAGCAGGTAACCTGGCAAGCCTTGTTTGGATTAGCCCTTGCTCCCTGGATCATATTGGGAACTCTTAGAGTAGCCCTTCCTTGTGCTTTGTTTTACAAAACCTTCTTCATTAGCTTCAAGTTTACTTAAAAGAATAATGGGAAGATCTGTTCTTTGTTGAAGCCAAGTTTGCTTAAAATTAAAACTATTAAACCTTGTGACCCCAACTTTAACATCTATCACATCAGTGGAAATTCTGTGACGTTTTACCAGTCCTCCTCCTGCAGCAACAGTCGAGGTTGACGGTCTTTCTTCTTTTGGGTTATTTTTGGGGTCTTCCACATGCTTGATCCACCTTAAAAACTGTTATTTAGGTGTGGCAGCATTGTTTTAAACTTGCTACAAGTTTCAATGATTTGGGAAGATGTCTATCTGAGTTGGGTTCTTTTAAATTACATTAACTCTGACCTCAAAGTCTTTATAAAGTATTCCTTATTTTTTGAAGACATGCTGATGAGGCTAACACAAGTGTATCACTGGATTTCTATCTGTAGACATCCACTGATCTCAGAGACATGCTTAAATGTGTGTGGTTTGGAATAAGCCAGTGCATGTAGGAACTAGAACTCTAGTAGCAATACTTTTTAACTTGCCCTATCCGCATATATTTTAGTTCTATACATTTCAGACCTTCTTATACATGATAAAGAGCCCTGGTGGTGTAATTGGTTAAGTATTGGACCACTTACTGCAAGATTGGTTGTTCAAACCCACTACCTGCTCCTCTGGAAAAAGATGAGCCTTCTGCTTCCTTAAATATTTACAGTTTCAGAAAGCCAGAAAACCTCTGGAACAGTACTACTCTGTCCCATAGGGTCGGTATGTGTGAACGTCATGGCAGTAGGTGGGTATAGATGATGATTATTTTTATTTAACATTTTATTTTGTCTTGAATCTCCAAGCTGTAACCTGGGACCACTTTCTTTCTGCCCACAGAACTTCCTTATGAATTATGTGTGATTTGTTCAAGAGAGATTCTTCCATTTTTTGTTTCTGGGCGTATTTACTTTAACTGTAATTTTAAAGGCTGTTATCACTAGGTATAGAATTTTAGATTAGTAGTTGTTTTGAACTTTTTGTTCTATTGGCTTCTTGCTTTCATTGATTTTTTTTTGGTTGGGGTGGAGAGATCAGGTAGTAGTATAATTGTTGCTCTTTTGAGCATATCTTTTATTCTCTGCTTGCTTATAGAATTTTTCTTTGTGTTTAGTTTTTGCATTTGACTATGTTTTCTTTTCATATTCCCTGTTGGGATTTGTAGTTTCTTGAATGTGTGACTTGACACGCTGTCAGATGACACCGGTATATTGCCCTTTGTGTTTTCCCTCCTTTCCTGGTTGTCTGCCATGAATTTTACATAAACATTTTAGAGATGGTATGTGACTCTGTAAGGCATCATTTTTCACCAGAGAGAATTTACTTTTGCAGTTTGTCTGGTTTGATCATGTCTCTGGGCGTCCCTTTTCTTTTAGATTTTGCAAATCACCACTGTCTCTATAGTGCTGCAATGCCTTCAAAGAGATTTAAAACAAAAATATGTTGCTTAACTTTTCTAATTTCTCAGCTAGAAGGTTCATCTGGAAAAGAGTAAAAATAAATAAAATTTATTCTGAAAACAATATAAAAGTCTTAAAGAATTTAAGGTTTGGCACAATCTGATTCAGTGGAGATCATATTTTTAAATGATCTTAAGCACATGTTTATTTCTTCCTTTAAAATATAAAGTTGTATGAGCCCCTAATAAAATGTTAAAAAAAAATAAAATAAATAAAATATCTATAAAGTTGTCTTTCATCTTCATTTTCATTTTTCATTCTGATTTAATCTCTAGTTACTAACTCGGACTGTTGTTATCATCTCAGTATATTTTACCTTCTTGATTCCACCAATGTTAATTTCATTTTTAAGATCCTATTTGTTTTTAGGAGCCCTGGTGCATAGTGCTTATACATTGGACAGAGAACTGCAAGGTTTACAGTTCAAAAACACCAGTCACTACTTGGGAAAAAAACAGGGTTTTCTGTTCCTGTACAGAGTTATAGTCCCAGAAACTCACAAGGGCAGCTCAACTCTATCTTATAGGGTTCCCATGAGTCAGAATTGACTCGATGGTAGTGAATTTGTGGGGTTTTTTGGTGTGATCTGTTTTATGTTTAGATTTAGAACTTTAAAGTGGCTATTCAGCCCTTTTAAATAAGTAGTCTTATTCATTACAATTTATGGCAAATCAGCTTAAAGTGTTTAACTTGCTCAAGATCACACATAGTTGGGGAGGGCGATATTGAATCTAGTCCTCTTTACAGAACTGGATTCTTTATTTGATATTCCAGAGATATAGTCTACCCAAGCTATATCTACTACAGGTGTAAGTATTATATTTACTATAGCTGCCTTTGTTTTTGTTTACTGCTACAGACAAATTCTAATGAAAACTTAAATATTAATAAAGTACTAAAGCTTTCTTATTCTTCACGGTGGTGCTGGAGATTAGGGGTTGGGCTGCTTGCCTCAAGGTAAGCAGTGGCTCCAGGGAATAGTTGCAATCTGGAAAACTCCTTTGTTTTCCATTGTGAAAATAGGGTCACAATGAATCAGATTCTACTCAATGGCAGTGGGTTTGATTTTTCATTGCTGATGTCAACGTTACTTGAGCTGACCTTGACTATGGTACAGAAAAGACTTTTGAACAAAGGGATGGCCGCTGTCAGAATAGCAAAAACCACACTGGTAATGAAGCCACAACAAAAGCCTTCACTGTGAACATTTCCTTCTTTACTACTTCACTCACTGCCGTTGACTCAATTCCAGTTTAGAGAAACTTTGGGTGGTTTTCTACTCCCATAAAGAGTTACAGTCTCGGGAACCCGCAAGGGCATCTGCCCTCCTTTATAGGGTAGAAGCTATGAGTAAGCATCAACTTGGTGGCATGAGTTTGGTTTGGGGTTTTGGTGGCATAGAGGGTTATGAGTTGGGCTGGTAGGTATAAGGGTGGCAGTTTAAACCCACCAGCTGCCCCGCTGGAGACAGGTAAGTGTGCCAGCTTCCTTAAAGATGTGAAGCTGTGGAAATCCACAGGGGCGGTTAGTTCTACTCTGAACTACAGGATCAGTATGAGTCAGAATCAACTAAATGGCAGTGAGTTTTCTTAATTACTTAGGAACTCTGTATTTTAAGACAGTTTAAAAGTTCTTCATATGTGCACAGGGGCCCTGATGGCATTTGGGCTACATGCTCTGCAGGAGAGAGATGAGGCTTTCTGCTCCTGTCAAGATTTATCGTCTAGGGAAGCCACAGGGGCAGTTCTCCTCTAGCTTAAGGGTCTCTGCGAGTCAGCATCAACTTGACAGCAGGGAGTCTGTTTTTTTTCAGTTTTGCAGATATGTAAGCAAGCCTGTTAAGATATTTAGCCAAAATAGCATTACTTCTATGATTTTTCTTTCTTTCTATAAAAGCTGTTCAGCATTCACGAGAAACAAAATTCACTATGCTAACAATGAAATAATTAAAAACAAATTTTGTATCAAAATGTTGAGAGACTTCACTTTGTCTTCTTTGAAAAAGGAAAGAAAAGACTCTATGTCAGTGAGTTCTGCGCTGAAGGTGCCTTTTATAACTGAAAGTCAGGTGGACAGAGGGCTTGTCCTGCATCCTGGCAGTCACCAATATTTCCAAACAGTCAGTGTCACCGCTTTGATTATACAGCCTTGCCTAAATGCTTATGACCTATGGTTTCACAGGTGAGGAGTAATACTAATTTGGGCATGACCACAAACAGGATGTCATTGTCATTCCTTTTTAACTACAGAGCAGCAATTTGGTAACATGTGAACACCTGGATTCGTGCCTCCTTTAACCGGACTTAAAAGGGCGAGGATGAATCTGAGTCCAGATTTGGCTTTGTGAGAGCTCAGCCATGGCTCGCTCTCTCCCTTTTAATCATTATGTTTGCATGTGTCTTTTTAATTTCCTACTTGTGGAAATCATCAATTTTACTGCATTAGTTATAACCATGTGGGTGCTCAATGAATATTAGGTACTACTAATAACAATATTAGTAAGTCATGGGTGAGGCACTTGGTGAATCACCGTGTATTTTGTATTCACAGTGTTTAAACGTGGTTATACAAATGTATTAAGTAATTTCCTAAGTGCGTTTGACAATTAGACTAGTTAAGCACCTGAGTCATAGTCCAGGGTTACTACTTTTTTTTTTAACTTTTCATTTGAAACAATTTCTAATTTGCAGGAAGGGTGCAAGAATAATACGGACAAAAATCCTGTGTACCCTTCACCCAGAGACTCCATCCATATTTCACCAGATGACTCAGTAATGCCCTTTAAAACAGCAGGATCCAATCCATAGTCACGCGTTAGATCTGGTGGTCTCATTGAGTCCAGAACAGTTTGTCTATCCTTCATTAACTTTTGTGATTATGCCGTTCTTGAAGGATAATATTTTGTAACCCAAATCAGGAGGAGGGAATGGTGTCGGAGTTTAAATTTTGAACACCTGATTTGCAGACTATGGATGACAGTGGAAGCCCAAAATCTATTTGCAGGTTCCACATATAGATTAAGCCTCCGGTGAATTCCCTCTGACCATAATTGAGGGAAGTGAATAGTTTTGTTATCAGACAGAGTATTGTAGAGATGATTATAGTAGATATAGTTAGATAAAAATGTGACATCTTATTTGATCCCTCGTTTGATCCATTTAAAAAGTATCAGTGTTTTTTTTTTTTTTAAGTGAAAGAGAAATAAAGGTGGATTGAGCTTTCAGGGAATCCCCTGGAGTTACAGTTTCCGAGGGCTGAGAATAACCTTCCTAGCATGCAGATTTCACTGGAAAGTAGATTAGGGCAGATGCAGTTAGGTTAAAATTCAACACCTGATCTCTCCTTTGACCCATTTTAAAGTTGTTCTAGTTTTCAATATTTTCTGCTTTATTTTTGATTGAGGCTTTTCCTTTATTTCATTTTGTTAGTGTTGTTAGCTTTTTTATTTCTTTGTTTTTTAATTTTTTTTTGGTGTAAGCAATCCAGGATGGGTGAATCTATAGAGCTCGTCACTGGAGTAATGGTTTCTTTGGGGGGAGATGAGGAACTAATAACAAGGAGTACAAGAAAGAAGAAAATGCTCTAAAATGGATTGATAATGATTGTGCAACTCTTCTTGATATAATTGAAATTTTGAATAATATGATATGTGGATTATGTCCCAATAAGTACTATTTTTAAATAGTATTTTAGAGATTGTCCTTCAATTTGGATTTATTTAATTTATAATTAAATACCTAGGCTATATATATTTGTGTGTGTGTGTGTTTTCTCTTACATAAATTATGCTTCATTTTTCTTGTGCCCTATCATATGGCACATGATGCCATTTTCCCCCATTACTGGTAATATTAAGTTTAATCACTTAAATAAGATGGTGACCATGAGTCCTCTATTACCAAGTATTGATGGTTTTTTAATTTTGGAATTGGTAATTATTTTGTGGAGAGAAATTTTGAGACTTCATAACATCTTGTTCTTTGTTTCACATTTGCTCTTAAGGGTTGGCATCCATTATGATTTCTTGCACTGATGAATTATTACTATTGCTCCCCTCATCCCTGGGTCGTGATTTCAATGCAAAGGGACCTTGTATTGCCTCGTAGAGTTTGCAAGGCTGTGAGCTTTATGGACACAGACTGCTGCATCTTTCTCCCTCAAAGTGGCTAGTGGGTTTCAATTATTGCCCTTTCTGTTAGAAGATTAGCAATTAACCATGGTGCCACCAGGGCTCCTTAAGTATTATTGTAATGCTTGAGAGATATTGGTTTCCATGCCTTTCTTTAAATATTTATTTAAATTCCTTCAAAAGAATATTTATTTAAATAATGGGTTTTCATTCTTTTACATTAGTATTATTATTAGTTAGTATTGTACCCTAAGAAAAAGGATTTTCTTCACCTGACTTATTTACTCACTATTTATATAGTACTTTTATGATTTATTCTGAGGCTCGATTTATTCTAGCTTTGAGCAGTAGGAGTCCTTTCACCATGGTTTCTTTGTCCTTTTGACCCGTCCCTGTCCTTTGAGGACTGCCTTACTTCCCGGCACAGTAGCATGTTGCACATGAATTTACCCAGTTCTTTCATTGTCTTAGCTCTGGTATCAGCCATTTTTCCAAGAAACCCTGTTTTAGTAGCACAGCATATAGAAACCATGCTCTGTGTGCGACCTGTGCCCATTATTCAGTGTACCGCTGCAGCAAATGCTGGCAGTGGTTCTCTATACGTAGCGTCACCAGGACTTGCATTCAACTCCTTGACACCTCATGGCGACAACAACTGCTTCCAGGTCTTTCACAGGAGACAAAAATAAATTTATGCACTCTTCTCCTTCTCTCTCACATTTATTTACAGCCATGAGTAATAAAGACAGATCGTATTCCATGATCTCAATATATTATTTGCTTAATCCGTTTATGTGTAAATTTGTTGGGTAGCATTCTTTCCACATTTGGCCTGCCTAATGATTGTTTGACTACCTAGTAAGTAATGGAGGGAGAGAAGGAAGGGAAAAACTCTAAATTTAAAAATTGAAAATATTATTTTGTACGTGAATAACATATATATCTGTAGGTGCAAGATTTAGGAATGGGCTTCATTATTTTATTTTTTACAAATCTTATGCATATGTTTTAAATATTTTTGTCTTCGTATATCCACTTACAATACTTAATGGTAGTAGGCATTAAGCACATAAAAATGCTTGAGGCATAACCTACAAAGAGTTCAGAATTTGATAAGGCAAGCAAACAGGCATGCTAATGACTATAATAAAATGATAAAGATTATAGAAGTATCAAAAGACTTCAAGAACACAGAGAAGGAATTAATTTTTTGACACAGGCAGCTAAAAGATTTCCTTCTCCATTAAGAATAGGAGTTGAGATTAAAAAATAATAAATGAAAAGACATCCTATGTTCATGAATTTGAAGACCAAATATAGCTAAGTGGTAAGTACTTCAAAAGCTATCTACACATTGCACAGTGCACATTACACACACACACACACACACACACACACACTAGCAAGCCAGTTGCCATAAAGTTGATTCCATCTCTTGGTGACTTGTGTTTCCGAGTAGAACTGAACTCCATAGGATTTGGGGGACCTTATGTAAGCATTGTCTTGCTTTCTTCAGAAGCTCTTCTGAGTGGGTTTGGACCTTTTAGCAACTGAGGACATTGCCCTTTGTACCACAGAGGAGCTCCTCACAGCCACTAGGAAGTCTATTGTCAGAAAAGCAGGGAGTGGCAAGTGTGGAAGACGTGGGTGAACTGCAACCTGTGTCACTGCTGCTGAGAATGGAAAAGGGAAAGAGTTTCTCATTCAAATTAAACATAGACTGAACATATGGCCCAATAATTCTAGTCCTAAGTAAGTTCTCTAAAGTCTTGAAATCAAGGACTCAACAGTCACTCGTACAACAATGTTCTTTGCAGCATTATTCACAATAACCAAATGGTGAAAACAGCCCAAATGTCCATCACTAGATGAATGGGTGATACGTATGAAATACCTATGAAAATGGAACATTATTCAGCCCTGTAAAGAAATGAATTTTGATACATGCAATGTTGAGGATGAACCTTGAAAACACTGTGCTAAGTGAAGTAAGTCAGACTCACAAGAACAAATACTATAATGCCATTATTTGAAATATGTAGAATAAGAAATGTGTAGAGTGTTTATCAGTGATTATCAGGAAATGGAGATTGAGGGAAAAGATGGTTTGCTGAAGGAGTACTGCATTTCTGTTTGAGATGATAATTTAAAAAAATAAATCATGGTGACTAGTTGCACAACAGTGAATGTGATTAATTTCATTGAATTGTATCCTTAAAATTAGTTAGAATAGCAACTTTTTTGTGTGATTTGACCACAATTACCAAAAAATGAAAAAACATAACAGAAACAAAGGTTCCACTTTAGTTCCATGAAAAAATATATCTTTAGTTTAGTTGAAAATAATTATATTGCTATTAGAAATAGAAATCTTGTATACCATATATTGAAACAATGAAACTTCAGAGGAATGCATGGCCAAGAGATATATGAAATATTGTATAAAAATAAGTATATGACTTATATACTTATAGCCTATAAGAATGGCTAAAACAAAAAAATCCATGAGAATACCACATGTTGGGGAAAATATTGAAAAATCGGATTACATATATTTTGATGGGCATGTAAAATGGTACAGCCACACAGGAAAAATGTTTGCAGCTATTTAAATAAAATCAACCATGAAATTACCTTATGACTCAGCACTTACACTCTTGAGAATTCATCAATTCAGAGAAATGAAAACTAAGGTTCATATAAAAATGTGTACATGAATGCTTGTAATGGCCTTACTCATTATAGTGAAAGTATAGAGTCAGTTCAGATTTCCTTCAGCAGGTGAATGATTAAGCTGTAGTATATCCACCCATATCATAGAACATTACTTAGTGAAAAAAAAGCAAAGTATTGATATGTGCAATAACTTCAATATATTTTAAGACTGTTGAGTGAAAAAAATTCCTAAAGATTATGTGTTGTGTAATTCCACTTATATAACATTATGAACTGATATACTAGTGGTTGCCAGTTACTTTAAAACCATGAGGAATTCTGACAGTGACGGAATCTTGCCTTCTGTATCTTGACTATATCCACAGCAATGTCCTGCTTGTAGTTTTGCAAGGTGTTACCATTGAGCAAATGGTAGAGAGTACATGGATCTCTGTATTATCTCTTACAAATGATTGTGAATTTACAAGTATCTCAGAATAAACAAGGATAATGCTAAATTTATGTAACATGATACATTTCTTTTTTAAATCATTTTATTAGGGTCTCATGCAGCTCTTATCACAAACATACATCAATTGTGTAAAGCACATTTGTACATTCATTGCCCTCATCATTCTCAAAATATTTGCTCTCCACTTAAGCCCCTGGCATCATCTCCTCATGTCCCCCCCTCCCTCCCCACCGCCCCCTCCCTCATGAACCCTTGATAATTTATAAATTATTGTTTTGTCATGTCTTAGACTGTCTGATGTCTCCCTTCATCCACTTTTCTGTTCGTCCCCCAGGGAGGAGGTCACATTTCTTGTTGACTGTGAATTTAGACTTTCCCTTCACCTTCCTATTCTTCTGTCCCAGTCGTTCTGTAGGTAGCCGTAGATGAGTACAGAGGGCATCTCCTTCTATTAGGCAGGGTGGTTACTGACTGTTTCTTCTAGTCCCCAAATTAGAGCCTTTTGCATATTTTGATAATAGTTTCTGACTCTCTGATGTATCTGAATTTGTTATATTTAATACCATATCATTATCTTGGTCCTGTGCACCTTTCAATGTTTTTTTAAAAAAACCTTGTTGTCAAGTTTCATATTACCAAATGTCAATATTCTAGAATTTTATCTAGGTTTATCATGTCATTATGTATAGCTTTAAGAGATAAGTAAATTACTGCAGTTTTTATTATTTGGTTAAAACTGTTTCCATTGTGTAAAATGTCCTTAAAACATTCTTATTAGTTAAGCATATTAACAATGTGGAAATGTGAATTTGTTTTATCTCTCTCTTATTAAAAAAGTTATTGTTTCACGGCTTCCAAGGAAGAACTTCAGGTGCGAGGAGAAATTAATTGGTACAAATACAGTAGAATAAACACTCCAGACTAGTGAATCTAAGACCTTCGCAACACTATAAAAAAATAATAATAAACCCAAAGCCATTGCTATTTAATGGATTCTGACTCCAAATCATCTTAGAGGGCAGATAGAACTTCCCCAGTGATTTCTTTATAGGAGCAGGTCGTCTGGTATTTTCTCCCAAGAAGTGGCTGGTGGGTTCATATGGCCTGCCTTTCCATTGACTGGCCAACATTTAGCCACTGTGCCGCCAGGTCTTACCACTAGCTTTTTGAAACTTGAGTTACTTACTTTTTGAAGAAAGTCAATTTACAAAGGTGATCTAATTAAAAAATTTACCCATTTACAAAGAAAAATATCATCTTTGAGGTTGTGAAAAGGCCAAATAAATGATCCATTAAAATTACTGTCCCTCCATATTACACAAATGGATAATTCTTTAAATACTTAAGCATATAGCAGCCAGATTCTCTGCTATCGAGCCAGTTTGGACTCATAGTGACCCTCTGGGACAGAGTAGAACTGTCCCTGTGGGCTTCTGAGCTGGAAGCCATTAGAGGAGCAGAGTTGCTGGTAGGTTCAAACAGAAGAGCACCCTTGAATTGTACATGTATCATTTACAAGTATCAAGAGAAGCTATTTGCAATATAAAGATGAACTACAGTTTCAATGAACCATTGTGTTTACAGCAGAAACACTTTGTTTCTGTTTGATATAGTTAAATGGATACTAGGTCACATTTGGACAAAGACCTCAGTCCTGCTGGAAGTTAGTTGAAACTCAGGGTAGTGTCTGCTTGAGAGGTTCCTTTGGGTTATGTATTGGACATTGCCCAGTGTCACTAACACATTTACAGTGTTCGTAGGCAATTCCTGTAGACTCAAAATGTCTGGAGGGCCAGGTAAGAGGCTATTGATTCACTTGCATGTTGGAAGACTCACACATTTTCTCTACATATTTAGGATTCATCTAGAAACCTATCTAAATACTCCACCACAGTCAGCACCTTGGAGTCCTGTCTGAGCATAGTAACAGCTAACCCTCATTACTTACTTTGGCTTCCTCATTGCTACTTTTACAACCCCAAGTTACAAAGTCTAGAACAACCACCTTTCCTTCCTTTTTATAGCCTTCATTCTATTACCTCTGCTTTCACTCATACCTCAGGTCGAGAGGTAAACATCAGGAAAGTAGACTAGAATTTTTGAAAATTTGTGTTCAAAGCTATTACAGCAGATCCTCTTCTGAGATTTTGCCTCCTGGATTGTTTTACTCAGAAGTATACCATGGTAAAATACTTTCAGAATCATTTTATCAAAAATAATATTCAACTAATTACAAAGCTAACCTTATTAGACAGAGTCTCAGGAAATAGGTAATAAGTTTTATTATTCTTTGTTTAGAGATAAAACATTAAGTCTTACAGTAGCAAGCGATTTAAACGTAATGATTAAGTTCCAGTTAAACTAGTCACTTGACAAGCATTTATGGAAAGTACTCGAGGAAACAGAGGTGGAGATAGTGATAATAGCACATAACAAGACAGACTTGCCTCTTCAATTTCCATGTTTTCTTTGTAACGCAGATAATTAACAAGCCGTTGGAACCACTGGAGGAACATCTACTAACATGGTTTAGGAAGAGCTCTGTCCTCAGAATTTTAGCTAATTATATTTGAAAGTAATTTGGCAAATCACTTATTTACTGTTTTTTAAACACTTTAGAATAATGATTTAAAATATATGGTTTGGCAGAGATTTTGAGTTGGCACCCTTTCTTGGAAATGTTACTCAGTCACCTTCCAAGACATTCTTGTTTCATGGAAATCCTAGTGTTTGAGTCTCAGCAGGTAAAATGAAATGCCAGCAAGACTTTTATCTTGAAATCTAGCAATTTCTATAAGCCTTGTTGAATCTCTGCTCTTCCTTACTAAAAATCTACTGATGTATTACATAGCAAGTAAAATTATGACTTAAAGATAAATGAATTTGAACTTTTGTAGTACAAAGATGAAAAATGTAAATATATCCCAGATTGATACTATTTAAAACACATATGTATTTTGATATCAATCCTCTGTGTACATATGCATTAGCTAGATCTTTGTTATGGAGGAGAAGTCAGCTTTTTAGAACAAGCCTGAAGATCATATGTAGTTTTTCAACAATTTGATTTAAACATCTCTTATTTATCTGTTAGGCATATATATTTGTTTATATATTAGAGTTTTTGCTGTATTTATTTCTAGTGTTGTCTAATATCTCATTCACATAGAGACTTTTTCTACTCCCTGACCTAAGTAGGCTCCCAGGTAGGTTTATGGCATAAGATACATGGAAGATATATTAGAGTTTTTGCTGTATTTATTTCTAGTGTTGTGTAAATATCTCATTCACATACAGACTTTTTCTACTCCCTGATCTAAGTAGGCTCCCAGCTAGATTTATGGCATAAGATACATGGAAGATAAGTTAAATTTTATATTGAGGTAGACAACAAATGGATTTCAGTATTCCATGAAATATTTGAGATGTACGTTTACTAAAATATATATTCCTTTTTACCTGGAATTCAAATTTAATCAGATGTACCGTATTTATATTTGCCAATATGGCAAACTTACTTCTAATGATTTTCTATCATGATACTCTGTTCTAATTTAATTCTTGCCCTTACTACTACTTGATATTTCCTTGTTCATTGAGTTGTTTGCATGCTTAATGTCTACCTTTCTTTACCAGGATCTAAGTTCTCTTAGAGCAGGACCCCTATCTGTTTTATCCCCCACCTCTGCACTATGGGAAAAAGATGAAACTGTCTACTTCTCTAATGATGAAGAATCTCAGAAACCCACAGGGGCAGTTCTACTTTGACCTATAGGGTTGTTATAAGTCAGAATGGACTTGGTGGCAGTGAATTTGCTGTGTTTTTCTTTCTTTGTTTGAGAGTAGCAAAATCTGGTGGTGCTGCTGAGTAAGCATTGGACTGAGAGCTGCAACCTGTCTGCTCCCATCAAGATTTACAGTCTCACAAACACTACCTAGAGTCATTATGAGTTGGAATTGATTACAGTAAGTTTGAGTTTTGCAGTGCCAGAATGGTGAACACTATTTAGCATATACTACCATGCCAAGGCATCTGACTGTATGGATCATAACAAACATGGATGTCCTTGAGAAGAACACTCCAGTGTGCTCATGTGGAACTTGTACATGGATCAAGAGGCAGTTATAGGAACAGAACAAGGGAATACTGCATGAATTAAAACTAGGAAAGGTGTGCAACAGGGCTATGTCCTCTCACCATACTTAGTTGATCTGTATGCTGAGCGAATGACCAGAGAATCTGGACTGTATGCAAGAGAAGCTACATCAGGATTGAGGAAGCCTTATTAACAATCTGCTATATGCAGATGACACAGCTATGCTTCCTGAAAGAGGACTTGAGGCACTTGCTGGTGAACACCAATGATTGTAGCCTTCAGGATGGATGATAACTCAATGTAAATAACAACTCAGTGACAGCTAGATCAATGGGTAGCATCAGGATAAGTGGGAAAATGTGGAATTTGTCAAACAATATGAAAATATTGTTTTGCTTGGATTCACGATGAATGCTCATGGAAGTCAAGGGATCAAAAGACATATATTGGGTAAATCTGCTGCCCAAGACTACTTCAGAATATGGAAAATCAAGGATATTGCTTTGAGGAGAAAAAGGTGCCTGACCCTAACCATTCAGTTGTCTCATATGTATGTGAAAGTTGGACTTGAATATGGAAGATAAGAAGAATTCATACATTTGAATTGTGGGGCTGATGAAGACTATTGAAAGAACTGCTGTGGCAGTTACATAATCTCCTGTCAACTAGAGCAAAGGAGTGGAGTCTAGCCTGTCAATCAGGTCACAGCTTGATGACCTCATTTGGAGGCATGATGGAGATAAATAACTCACTAGAGGCCAGACCCACTCGCTCTGCCTCCCCTTTCCCGCGGTTGAGACATTCAGAGAGCTGGAGAAGACACGTGGAGACCCACACCAGCATTGAGTTGCTTCCACTGCCACTGGTCCCACAGACCTTCTACCCACTGGCCTGTGATCTTCCTGTATTCAGCATCATTACATGTGCTGCATGAGTCTAAAGAGGAATGTATGGACTAGTATCGGACATATGGGCTTATGTTGGACTTATGGACTTGATCTGGACTGGGCTGGGATGTTTCCTCAATATGCAATTGCTCTTTTATATAAAACTCTTTCTTATACACATATGGGTGTCTATGAATTTGTTTCTGTAGTCAATCCTGATTAATATAGCTGCCAAAAAGACAAACAAATCTTTCCTGGAAGAAGTACAGCCAGAGTGCTTTTTTACAGGCAAGGGTGGCGAGAATTCATCTTACGTACTTTGGACATGTTTTCAGAAGAGACCAGACCCTGGAGAAGGACATCATGCTTGGTAAAGTGAAGGGGTAACAAAAAGAAGACGCTCTCAATGAGATGGAGTGATACAGTGGCTAACAAGAATGGGCTCAAGCATAGGAACAGTTGTGAGGGCAGAGTAGAGCCCAGCAGTCTTTCCTTCTAGTATGCAGAGTGGCTTTGGGTTGTAACTGACTCGAGAGGACACCCACCAACACACAGCAGCACGTTTTATACACTGTTTAATAGGTGAATATCCAAGCCTGCTGCATTCGACTGCACCATAGGATTTTCAAGGTTGTAAATCATTGCCTAAGCAGACTGCCACATCTTTCTCCTGCAGATTAACTGGTGGGCTTAAACTGGGTGATTGAATCCACATTTTCAAAAAGCAAAGGTTAATTCCAAAGATAGTATTTGTAAACTGAAATACTCTCTAACTGCCTTGCACTTTGTAAAAAGCCTCTCCTTTCATGGAATTCCACTATCACACTGTAAGAGACAGTTAATCATTTGGTGTTTCCCACTGTCTCCTACGTATCTTCTAGAATAAGAAAGGAACCGTGAAATCCAATTACAGAAAGAAAGGCCTTAACATGACCATTCCAAAGAGTGCTATTATATTTAGTTATTTTTGGCAAAGAGTATAAGGCATATCTATTGTTCCAATTATCCATTTAAACTTTAAAAAGTTAGTAAAACATTTAACAATCTATCAAAATTTAAATCATAGGCAACTATCAACACAAGTGTGTGCTGGACTAAATTTTATTTATTTATTTTTTTTAAGGACTTAAGTTTTTTAAAGTAAAAAATATATAACAAAACAGTCCCCCCAGACCAAAAAATATTTTAAAATTTCACAAGAAGCCTTCTTTCAATAGAAAACTCTAGTATAGTGTGTAATTCTATTCTACCAAGAATTAGCCCCTAACAACAACTATCTATGCATATTTTTGAACTTTTTGTAAACAAGGTATTATGTATAATTCATAAATTTTTTTAAAGTCCTTAAATAAATGACTGGGGTCACAAAATAGTCTCCTTTAGGATGGTTTAAGGGAGGTAATTTGGTAGGGTGTTTCTTTTTTCATTCAAGTATATGAATTAAAAATGTTTTCTTAGAATATAAGCTTCAGTAGACATTTATCTTATAGATAAGACTAAAGAACAATGTTATCTTTTTCACAATAAGCTTCCACATCTTCTTTGGGTGATGTTGGCTAAGGAGTCTTCACGCAAAATGATTTTAGTGACATTAAAGGTTGAGCAATTATGAGAGGATTGAATCAATAGCAACTGATTTTGAGTGATTCGGCAACTGATTTTGAGTGATTCGGACTTTCTCCTTCTTTGTCAGAAGTAAGGGCCAGGGGATTTTAAATGACCCACCATTTCCTAAAGCGTACTCTATTTGGATGAAGCCAAAAATGGTAGTGTTTTTAGTGTGTATGTGTGCACAGAGCTGGGGGGGAAAATGCACCGTCCTAATCGGCGCCACCGCCACCTCACCCCCCCACCCACTAGACTTTAGCACTGCAGTTACATGGGAAGCGCGCCACGTGTAAGGCATCAATATTTTGCTTCTAAAATGCAGGTGTTTTAGCTCTCAACAAACAAAGTATCTATGACGATCGCATGGTAGTTAGAACGTTAACCAGGCATGTTTCCTTGTGCAGTTTTTAAGGTGCCTTGGCACAATCGGAGGACTCCTTCAGTGGGTGAGAGCCGCCAGGTTTTGCTTGAATGAATTAGCAAACGGGCAGAAGATTGGAGAGTGGCTGTAAACGGCAGGCACTAGACTATCAAACGCACTCTCCTGGGGGCTTTTCTCCTCTCTTCTGCTTGGGGTGTGAGTGTGTGCACAGTAACTGATAAAACTCCCTTCCTGTTACCCTGGGTTGGAACTTAGTGGGGAGGGCGTCGCTTTGGGAGGCTCTGAAATCTAGGGGAGCGCTTCCTTTCCCAGCGCTTTCCGCTGAGTCAGATACAGCGGTGCTCGGCGGGATCGGGAGGCCTTTGTGTTGGGATTATTTGACTAGCTGATAAAAAAACCACACCCTTCTGCTATACAAACAGAACATTTTGTCCTTCCAGGAGGTCCGTACTTTGACCACAACGCTGGATTTTAAAGCTGCCTCACATTCTGCCTATTGTAATTGTAAGGTGGTCAGCTGAGTAGGTGTCTGGGTGTTACAATGAGAGCGGAAGGGCTCCCTCCCTACGCGAGTAGCGGCCTTGAACAGCAGCAACTGACCGCTTTGAATAGGCTCAGAAATGCATTCACCGAAAGGGCTTGGGGAAAGAAAAGAAGATAGAAGGGCCGAGGGATAGAAAAAAAGTAATTTTTTTTAATCGGGAAAAATCTTTACTTTTCTCTTTTTGAAACAACACATTTTCATTGCCTTCAAATACTCATATAGTAGCATAGTAAATGACCCATTGGTCTACATGGTCGTCTGAAAGAAACGGAGTAATGGAAGGCGTGATGTAATTGGAAACAGCTTGGGTGAGAGCACTAAGCAGAAGGCTGTAACCGTCCATCTCACTGCCGTCGAGTCAATTCCAACTCCGTGGCATTATAGGGTAGAGTAAAACTGTCCCGTAAGTTTCATAGACTACAAATCTTTACTGAAATGGACAGCCTCATTGTTTTCCCTCAGAGTAGCTAGTGGGTTGGAACTGCTGCCCTTGTATTTAGCAACTTCACTGCTGATAACACCACCAGAGCTCCTCAGTTTGGGAGCTCAACATTTATTTGATGTTGCCACAGGGATTCAGCCTCCATTGAGTTCATTCTGACCATTGACTTATAAGACGCTTTGCCTTCGGGCAGGGTGTGTTTTCTGTGATTCCTTTGGCCAACCCATACAGGGAAGTCTAGCCCTTAGGAACTTAACTGCTTATTCCCTTGATGGAAATTGGAGTGATTGGGTCATGTGATCAGGAGTCATACATACCCCAAACAAAGTGGTCAGAGGGTCTGAACCAATTTTGTAAGCTTTTTAAGCCCACAGATGTGTACATTTCCCCATGATGGCCCCTTTCTCACTTCTGTGCTCATGCCTGCAACAGTGGGGAGTTGATCTGCCACCAGTCATGATTTTGTGACTGTGGTCCTCTGTCCCATTTATGTAGTCACATGACTGAATCTGTGCACACCATTATGGTCTCATGCAGATAGTTTTCCTCATCCGATGATTCGTTTTTGTTTTCATCTTGTTTTTTTTCCTGTTTAAGACTGAATAAATGTGTCTTTACAAATTATATTTGAATTTGGGTACTACCACTAGCAACCTAAGTCTCATGCTTCTCAGCAATTATCTTTATGAAATTTTAATTGTAATTGAAATTTCTTAATATGGCTTTTTTATCTGTGTCTCTATAACTCCCACCAAATAATTGAGTGACGTAGTGGGTTATGCACTAGGCTGCTAACCACAAGGTCAGCAGTTCAAACTACTAGCTGCTATGACTTCTTCCTTCATTAAGATTTATAGTCTCAGAAGCCAACAGAGACATTTCTACTCTGCCCGATAGCGTTTCGATTAGTAGGAATCAACTGGCTGGCAGTGGATTTTTGGAGTATAAGAGAGCCATTGCAGAACCATGACGAAAGAGAATCCCTGAGACCTTCCAGGAAGAAGAGCTCCCAGCGCAGCACACTGGAGATCCCTGTCTGCCTGGCATGGTGGAGTCAGCAGAGGCCATGCCGTGCCGACAAGAAGACCATTAGACAGAACCCAGGAGCAGTGCCAAAACCATGGGACCGTGAGGCAGGGCAGTGGAGGGCTGTCTGACCCATGGGAAAAGGCTGAGAAGCTGAAGACCAGAGAGACACTTGGCTGCTGGCTGAGGAGAGACACTAGGGTGGACCCAAAACTGTAATCTTACTATTTTCTGATCCTGATTTGTGGTAATTTGTACATTTCCATGATAAACTCCCTTAATTGTGAGTCTTGTCTGTGGCTGCATTAACAGATTACCGGACCCGATAAAGAAAGCAGTGTCTTGGGAAGAACAGTTCGTGTCAGAATAGGGTAAAGACAGCTGCGTGGTCGGGGTGTCTAACCTCTCTCCAGTGGTCGTTGGCCTTGGGCTGGTGCAAAGATGGATTCTCTTCCCTTTGTACCCGAAGGAGGATAGATAGGGCTCCTGCACTGGTTTTTGCAGGAAGCAACACCTTTTATGAATGGTAATTACAAGCCAACTCTGCTACATGTTTCTGTTCCATTTTCTCATCTAATTCTCAAAACAACTTTCTGAAGTATCTTTTGTAATCTTCCTCTTACTAAGGAGGAAAAAGAGGCTTAGAAGTGTTCATTCTCTAGATATGGCTGCACGGTTAATAACAGGGAGAACGGAGGTGAAAGGAGCTGGGGAGTCTTCAGAGTTCAAGATCTCAACTACTAAGAAGTTCAGCCCATTAATTACCACACTAGCTTTTATGTAAAGGAGGGCTTGGGACAGCAGTGTGGTAGGAGCCGGCACCAGAGCTGGTGCTTTGAAGTGTTTGTCTAGGAAGCATGCTGTTTTTATTTTGATCAATGCTTATTTGGGAGGTGGGGTGGGGCGAGGTGGAGCGTAGTGCTGAGAGATAAAAGGGCACAGCTAAGCACCTACCTCTTCTTACTGCCCCAATAAGCGACTCCCCATCCCCCAGTTAGAATACTCCAACCACCTATCCTTCCCTTTCTCCCTTAGCTGAACCAGTGCTGCCTTTCTGATTGTTTCACTGTGCTACTTTATGCATCACTTCTCCCCCTCCAGTGAAGCAGATCTTACGGAAGCCTCATGTTTTACTGTCACACTCTACCTCTTCCTCTCTGCTCCCTGGACTGACACTCAATTTTATCCATCAAGCTTACGCTAACCCTTCTTCAAAGTGAATCTCTAAAACAATGAATCATTATGAACATTTTTCTAGGGACTAGAACCTAGACTAATCTTACTCTTTTAATTCATTACAAGAAGGCTCATTGGGTCTGTCTGAAAGATACTAAAACTTTTGGTTTATGTATATTTATTTATTTATATACGAGATGTAATATGAGACAGACATTGATACAAATCACACATTGGATGAGGCCTGAAATGGAATACAGACAGTCCTAAGAAGTGTTTTGTTGTTGTTGTTTGTAGTCAATTTAATCACTCTTTAGAAACTCTCACTTCTTTTGTTTTAGGGCACACCACATTTGTCTGACTTTCTTTCTATCTCATTTATTCTTCTTGTGGTTCTCTCTGGTTGGCTAATTTCTCCTCTATTCAACTGCTAAATACTGAAGTACCATGGATTTGGGCTTTGGTCTTTCTTGCCTGTCCATTTTCTTTCCCTTTCTGGTTCCCTGAATTAATGCAAAAACCCTTGATGCTGATGATTCTAAAATTTCCATTTCTCTAGTTCCTGATTTCTTCTCTAGCTCCAAATGTCCAGTCTGCATCTCTTTTTAGATGTACAATTAAAATGCTTATCATGTGTACAAAGAAGACTTTAATGTTTTCTTAAAACTCTTTGTCATTCCCCATTTTAGTTAATTGTACCACTACTCACGTTCTTGTGTCAACCAGAATCTTGATATTTTCTTGGTAGATGGAATTTTCAAAACTGGTACTCATCTCCAAGGTGAGATCACTGTACATTTCTGAGAGCTAGCAGCCGTAATATCAGCAACGTGTCCCATGGAAGAAAGTGTGCTAGTAGTGAACAAGTTGACATCACTTACCTGGGGCTAAAACCTGCATGCCCTCACCCGCCCAATGGCCATCTTTACAGTCCAAAGAACTCTGAAGTTGAGATTGAATCAATGATTAAACCCATACTTTTCCTTTGTTCTTTATACATTAAAACTTAATAGACACAGCCGAATGCTTTTTATTTTGACTTAGCACTACCCAGTTCAAACTATATTATTTCACAATAAAACTTCTAAAAGAATATGAGATTTTCTTCTTTCACATTTTGGTATCAGAAGCAGACTTCCAAGGCGCATTATCTTTCATAGTCCCTCAGCAGGCATACACATGCTACCTGCTAAGCTAATTTGGGATTTTTGCTTCTACAAACTCTTTATGCCTCTACAAACCTATTGGTTAAGGTTTCATACACACACCACCAACATTACCACCACCACCACCACAACAACAACAACAAAAACCTTGAATTTGGGGTCTCTTCTCTGTGTTAAAAGCCCTTGTAGTTTTATTGTGGATCTGGTTTGGATCTTGCAATTAAGTTTGCTTTGCTGTAACTGTCATTATACAATGGATAAATCCATGTAGAAAAGAGATCTGAAGCCATTTGAGGACTCCTACTGACTACCTGAAGTATGACAATGGCCCATTATTGGCCATATTTTGTGTCTCTGGCATAAGCTCCTTTAAGACAGTCTGGAAAATCAGTGACTAATTTTAAAATTCGTCTGCTCTAAGTTAACTTTTCTGTACAGTAAGTTAGATGAAGGAGGCTTTTGGGTCAAACAGACCCAGTGGGGTGCCTCTTTTGACTGGTACATGAAAACCACTAAAAGTCACCAACACAGCATATTCGTTTCCTGCAACACACTATCTCTAAATTAACTCAACAGGGTATAGAATTATCATTTCACATTTCAACTCCCATCTATTCTGTCATTCTCCAGGTTGCTACCACTTTATAGTCTTCTTCACCTGCCTACTAATCTAATAATACTTTATCTGAATTTCCTCTTTTTGCTACAAAACCAACAAATAACACAGCCTGAATGTGTTCTTGTTCATCAAGATTTTCCCCATGAAACCTACTCACCCTGAAGAAAAGTCCTATTAATGGGGCAAGATAATACTTTAAGCTCCTCTGGAAAATAAAGTTCTTGCAGAAGAAAGGCTATGCTATTGTGAGTGAACAGCACCTACTAACAAAATCTTGATCAAAATGGGGGAATAGTTTCAAACATGGAAGCATTAATCTCAGGATAGATTAATAACAGGGTCAACATGCATTCCCAGGAAGCAAAAGAACAGGATATAAACAATTTGCTTTTAGGAAGAACATTCATAACTGAACTAACCTGTGCTACTCACTCAGCAGGTAAAAGTTACTACTCCCTGGCCAAAAGGTTGACCTTTACATTTCAAAGGAATCCAAAGTTGAAGGTGAATCACTCATTAATTCACTGCCAGTTCTTTGTTCTCTGTCCATAAAAACATCTTACTGAGACAGCAGACTGCTTTGTATTTTTACATAGTGCTGCCCAGTTGAGAACTGTATTAATCCTCAACAAAACTCCTTTTCATTCACTCCTAACAGAGTATGAGATTTTCTTTTTTGACATCCTTTTTCACTAACAATCCTAAATGCAATTAATAAGCTACACCAGGCTGCCTGGTCTCCAACCTCTGAGCTACTAAATCACTTAGCCTCTGCTCTGCTTTAGCAAGTGGATCCTTGTTGGCATAGTGGTTATGCATTGGGCTATAACTGCAAGGTTAGCAGTTCGCAGTTCTTCCCTGTCCCATAGGCTCTGGATTCCTGTGTGTCTGAATGAATTCGATGGCAGTGAGATACAAATAGGGCTGTGCAACAGGAGTACAGGGCTTTGCTCAGGTGTGGCTCCCAGCCCCCTGGCTGTAAGGATGAACTCTCTTTGGAGCAGCTGCAGAGAGAGAAACCCTGAGGAGTTTGGAAGAGCACAGGCAGTAGTAGTGATCCCTAAGACCAGCACATCACAGAGTGTGGCAAGGAGGCTCCGAGGAGCTGCGCTGAGACTTTGGGGTACCTTCTCCTTATCTGGCCCGAGAGGATGGCACTGTGGAACAGGCTGGCTTCCTGGCCCATGGTGGCAAAGGCCAAGGGACCATATGCCCGAGAGACTAAGATTTGGAGAGACACTGGCTACCACATGGCTGAGAGGCTGAGAGGTGTGGGAGACTAACACCTATGTCTTTACTGTTTGGTGATCCTGATTTGTTGTGGTAGTTTTCTAGTCTACCCAGACTAACACCCTTGTGTTAGTATCGTCCCAAGAAATCCCCTTAATTAGAAGTACTGCCTGTGAGTTCTGAGTGGCCTTTGCAACAAATAATGGAACCCAACACAGAAGTAGAGTGGTGAGGGAGGAACAGCTGGTGTCAGCACCGGGAAAGAAGGATGGACCCGGAGGCTTGTCTGAGCCCTGGCGATGGAGAAGCCCGAGGAAGTCAGATGGCCCTCCATTGCCCTTTATTGCCCTTGGTGTTTTACTTGTCATTTAGGATTCAGGTCCAATTACCTCTTCACGGCAGCTGTACTGAATATTCTATATAAGGTGGTATCTCCCAGACTTGTCTGTTGTTCTACATTTCATTTATCTCACAGCACTGATTGCTCGCTGAAAAATCTCATTTCTTATTCATTGTCTCCCTATCCGTCTATTTCATAGCTGTAATCTCGGTGCTTTCGAGAGTACCTGCTGTGTAGAAGATGATCAATATATGTTGTTGTTAGGTGCCATTGAGTCATTTCCCCGACCCATAGCGACCCTGGGCACAGCAGAATGAAACCCCGCCCGGTCCTGCGCCATCCGCACCATTGCTCCTCTGCCTGATTCCACCGACGCAGTCACTGTGTCAGTCCATTTCTTCGAGGGCCGTCCTCTTGTTCGCTGTCACCAAAAGTGCCGACCTTCTCCAGGGCTGGACTCCCCTGACAATATAGTTAAGGTATGTAAGATGGAGTCTTGCCATTCTTGCCTCTAAAGCGCACTCTGACTTCACTTCTTCCAAAACAGATTGGTTTGTCGTTTTAGCAGTCCATAGTACTTTCAATAGTCTTCGCCAGCACCACAATTCAAATACATCTATTCTTCTACAATCTTCCTTATTCAATATCCAACTTTCACATGCATTTGAGGCAACAGAGAACACCACGGTGAGGTCAGGCACCTCTTAGTCCTCATAGAAGCATCCTTCTTTTCAATACTCTAAAGAGGTCTTGTGCAGTAGATTTAACCTAATGCAATGCATCTTGTGGAAGATGATCAATTGGTACTCGATAAAGTAAGAAAACCCCACTCAAATAGATGTATGCTAAAAATAGAATTATACATTGAGAATATTGTGATCTCTACAGAAGCTAAGATCAAATGTGTAATTAGGTCTAATAAGGACCCGAAAGCTGATCAGATATTTCTCTCAACAAGGCTAGTTCTTTCTCTCTTCATGGGATCTCGATTCTGTCTTCAGTCCACAGCTGTCTGAGTTTTCCACTCTCTGTAGGCCGGCTTTGCTGTTTTTGTTTGTGTGAGGTCGGCCACGTCACCTCAGATCCACTTTACATTAATTCCAAGTGCTGGTGGCCAGAAGAGAGGAAACAAAGCTCCTGAATCTCAATTCCAGCCCTGACCTTGGAAAGAGAGTTCCTTTGGACCAGCTTGTGTCAGCTGTTGCTCTAATTCACACTAGCTGGACTGGAATAAAGGTCAAGTTTTATAATAGACTGTAGGCCTGGTTATGTTATGGGGAGACGATTTTCAGAGATGTGCGTGGGTGGGTGATGGCAGGGCATACATGGATTATATAGAAGTCTTAGTAATGTTTACTATGACCTTACCAAGTTTGCATGAATTTTTATATTCATGCTTTTTATCAGTAATGATTTTATTTAAGAGATTTATTTTTATGTCATTCCTTCTTTTCTTACTAAGAGAGAAGTAGTACTACATGATTTCCCAATTTTTCTTGAAGTTCAGACCAACAAGTTCTGTTTCATTTCATTTTTTCCCCTCAATGTGAATACCATATTTAAACTACAAGTGATTGCCAACGAGGATCTTAAGGGGTAATCAAATATACTAGGAGCTGCTATGATTAAGTAGTCCAGAATTCAACCAGGATCTGTTAAAATTGATTTAATTATAACCTGTATAATATGATCCTGGGTGGTGGGGGGCGGCGGGGGGTGGGAAGCTAAAATATAGAGATTTCCACAAATAGAAATCTAGTGAAAGAGAGAACAGAGAAAATACTCTTAACAGTGACAAGTCTGAAGGATGAAAAAGAGTTCCCCCACCATTTTTTGGGGGGGGCCAGGATTTACTTATGCTGTTTGATGCATCATAGAAGTACAAGCCAGTTGGCACACTGAAACACACCTGTCAAAAAGAAATTGGCATTCAATGCCAGCGCAGAAGGGGTGGAGCCTCTTCACGATCTAGATTATTCATCTAATATGATCTGTCAATAGAAAATTTGAACGGAAATACTGGGTTTTTTTTTGTTGGGATAGGCTTTCCTGTCTAGCAATGCAGCTATGTCTATTTAATTATTACATAATCATTATGGAAATTCCCTTGTTAAAGCAACGCTTAAGGGAACTGAGCAACATCTCTTCTCATACTGCTTGAAGGACACACAATATCACGTCGAGAATAAATGATGGGAAATTATTCTGCTGTGGTAGTTTTGCCATTAGAGAGAAATGAAAGAAATGCTTTAGTAGTCTTGTTGCTTTACAGAGTAAACATCCTTTATGATTTTGTTATCTGTTTGACAACAGAGTTCTTTGCATGACATCAACATTATTTTGATTACACTGAATCTCACAATATGGAAGACTGTATGACCGTACTTTGCTAACTTTTCCCCCTCAATATAATCTAAATTATATACCCAAATGGAAAAAAAATAAGTCTCTGAGCGCTGGACGTATTCACAAATATGTAACAAAAAAACTCACTGCCATTGGGGGTCGATTCTGACTCATGGTGACCCAGTAGGCCAGGGTAGAAGTGCCTGTGTGGGTCTCCAAGACCGTAGAAAGCCTTTGTGAGAGTAGAAAGCCTCATTTTTCTCCCGTGAAGCAACAGCTGGGTTTGAACTGTTTTCTTTGCAGTTACAGTTAAACATGTAAGCCACTTTACCGCTAGGGCTGTTGCCCTAAACATTAAATATAAAGGAATAATCCTAAAGTATTTTTGTTTTAATTAGTTAAAATCTACTTATCTTCATAAATGACATCTCTACCAGTTTTTAAGTAAACGGATAACAATCTTCGGTAGAATAAGAAAAACTCTGGAGAAGCTCTAGGAAGGGGCCCTTGTTTTGTCCCATCTTTGTTCTCTTCAGTGACTATTTCCCTGGTGAAAAAAAATAGGGAAGAGAAGAGTCACTGTTCAAATTTTTAAATTTCTCAGTAAGGGAGAATTATAAATTCTTCTCAAAGCACTTGTCTTGAATGAAGGGGTGTGGTCAGAAAGTCTTGGGGATTAGTGATGTAAGAATACTCTATGATTTCAGCCATGGCCCAGAACTCTTCCTGGCTGCCAGTCCTGTATACCCAGCCATCTTTGTAAAACATCTTCCTGAAAGATCTACAGGCTATCTCAGCTCAAATTCCAAAACAGCTTAAAAATGTCCCCTCAATTCATTTCCTACCATTTGTTCTACCCAAGCCAGGAAATTAGTATTCATTTCAAATATTCTTTTTCTCTCATGCTTCCCACCCTTGACCTAAATCACCCCATTCATTTTATCTTATGCTTTGCAGATCTCTCTGACATGCCCTCTTCTTCCCTATTACCAGTCATATCACTAGCCAGGTTTTCACCAGGCCTCCTCCCCTCCACGATCTCCTTTCCACTGTTGCCACAGATTTTTCATACATACCTGCCCTGTTGGACCTCATGTTTGAAATATTCTCATAGTCTCTCTTCAGGATAAAGTCCCTACCTTAGAGCCCTCACATGAACGCTGAACTTCAGAAATTCCCTGATGTTGATGCTATCTTTTCCCATCAATATTTTTGCATATTCTGGTTTACTGGAAACACCCTTCTCTCTCTAACGGGATTGGGCACATCCTTCTCATTGGAGGCTCAGCTCGTATGTAACCTTTCCTAACACTTCTATCTCCACCTTTCTGAGTAATGTGCTTCTCCTTTACTATACCTGTCTAGCTCTAGCATAACACTAAAGGATATTATTGTGAAACTGACAGAGGATTGCTATTGGATTCACGCAGATTTGGGTTTGAATTACGAGGCTACCATTTTCTACATAAACCTAGATGTGTAGTTTAGCATTAACAAGCCTATAATTTTTCATGTGGAATTAATAATAGAGTTAATACCTGATAGATGGCATCTACATGAATTTTAAGTAACATAAAATATATCAGGCATTTCAAAATGGCTGGTTTGATAGGCAGATGGGGTTGGATGTCTGGCCATTCTCCCTATACTTATACCCTTAGAGTTCAACAGGCATCGTCCTGCTCCCTCTTCTTTTTTTCCCCCCTCTTTCTTTTCTCTTCCTATTCTAGAGTTTTTCAAGGCTTACCTGACCAACTACGTAAAAATTGCTTCCTTCAGTT
>NW_022103920.1:69582889-69585576 GCF_000313985.2 Echinops telfairi
CACAATGCTTTAGAAAATAATAGCCTTGGTGGTTTCCATTACTGTGCATCTGCTAAAAACTTAAAAAACTCATTTCCCTTTTACAGACCTCTTTTTTGACCTCCCAGCCCATATAGTCAACTATTTCCTTGACATTTTATTTTGCCTCTGATGTGTCTTGGGTACTTGTACCTAAAATGTTCAATAATAAAACTATCATCCTCCTCTGCTAAGGTTCTTATCTAAAAGCCCTATCTACACACATGCACAAGTCAACCTTGTCCTGCCTCTTCACATTTCTGCTGCCCTTTGGCAGCACAATGAATGTGATAGCTTTGGAATCTTTATTTTTTCTTAACCCCATTTCCAACCCGGGTTCAAGCCACAATGCTCTCTAACTTGAATTTCTGTAACAGACTATGAACTGGTCTTCTGGTATTCATATTAGATAGTGTTAAAGTATCTGCGCTAAAGTTTGACTTGTAGATTTCACAATCCTCATTTATCAAAACTTTTTTTTCTTTTTTAGGAGATGAGGATAAAAAGAGTATCAGTTTCAAGGGGTTTTTATAAGGGCTACATGAGCTAATGCATGTAAAGTTCTTTATATTGTGTTAGGCACGCGTGAAGATCAATGTTGTTAGGTGCGGTCCAATCAGTTCCACCTTATTATTAGTGATCTTATGTACAACAGAACAAAACACTGCCCCATCCTCACAATTATTCTAGTTTTTGAGCCCATTGTTGCACCCACTAGGTCAATCTATCTTGTCGAGCACTTCATTTTTTCATTGACCCTCTACTTTAACAAGCATGACAGGTCTCTCCTGATAACATGTCCAAAGTACGAGACAAAGTCTCATCATCCTTGCTTCTAAGAAGCATTCTGGTTGTACTTTTTCCAAGGTAAATCTGTTTGTTCTTTTGACCGTCCATGGTATTTTCAACATTCTCCATCAGCACCATCGTTCAAATGGACCGGTTCTTATTTTATGATTCAGTGCTAATTCCCAATAAGCCATCAGTCACTCAATATCAGTGATCTTTTAAAATGCAAATCAAATCCTGTTTCTACTAAAAAGTCTTTAATGACATCAGAATAGACACTCAAATCCTTTATAGGGCTTACATGACTTTCTATGATTTGCTAGATGTAGATTAAGACTACTATCCCCTTTACATGCCCACCCCCACCCCTGCCCCAGCAATTCTGGGTTCCTTTCATTACTCAAATGTACCACTCTCCCTTTTGCATACAGGCCTGCCCTCTACAATGTGTCCTTGTCCACCCAACAAGTCCCTCAGCCTCCTTTGTGATGAAGGTCCTGCTCGCCCTTTAGGCTTCAGAAATGAGACAGGAGAAGAAAGAGGGCTCCTTTGGATATTCTAATTTTATGTGTTGTAGCACTCCTCACAGTTGTAGCTTAGTTTCTGGCCACTATTTCTACATTTCTCTTTGACGGTGGGGAAAAAGCTGTCTCCTTCGTGGTCATATTCTCCAGGATATGGCACATGGAAGACATTTAATAAATATTCATTAAATGAACAAGCCGTATTATAATAACAATATTGTTAATTTCTCACTTGCTCTTTGCTTATTTCTTCTGAAATATTAAATCTTATTTTCACTAGAACTCCAAATTGGTTATTGAATCTGTATTTAAAATTAGAATTTTTAATTTTTAGGTGACTGTAATTGAGCAATGTCCTAAAAATCTTAAGACTTCTTTTAGAGCATTGTAAACATTTTTTTAAGAAATAAGTTCCCAGAAGTTCAATAAAATTCAGTGTCCAACCAATAGATTATCCACTCAATAAAATTGGGAATCCTTGAGTATAAAAAAACAGCTTTCGATCATGTATAATACTTTCTATTTAATATGACAAAGCTGCTTTCATATTTTTTATTCTCAAAAATATATTGTTTTATTTGGAAGTACATATTCTATATACTTTATATTTATACATATTTATGGATAGTACATATTTTTAGAATACATAAAGTTATATATTTTATATAGAGAGGTCTTGCCCATTTTAGTCTTAAAATGTGATAGTTTTAAAATATGGAATTGATGATCTTTGTAAGCTAGTGGAGCATTTTTGGCCATTTCCTACTCCATACTTGCAGCAGGTGCCAGAACGGTCCACACCTGAGCCTTCCATTTTTTTTTGTTTGTTTTGCTAATTCCCTTTTTTCCTCCTCTTCTCTTGTTTCACTCTTGTGAAATGAAAGGACAGTCACTCACTAGAACCCACCCTCCAAGTTCTATTCAGTGAGCGCTGGCATGGACGCTGCTCTGATGCCTGCCTGCATCCACAATACTGCCAAAATTTGCAACCCACAGCGGTGGCTACAAAGAGCCCATTTCTATCTACATTTCTCAAACTCCCTGTCATGGATTTGATGCTGACTCATAGTGACCCCCAGTGGGTTTTTGAGACTGCAAATGTTAACAGGACTAGAAATCCCAGTCTTGTTTTTGAGGAGCTGCTGGTGGTTTCGAACTGCTGACCATGAGGCTTACAGCTCAACATAAAACCACCACACCCCCAGAGCTCCTTATCTACATTGAAGAGATACAAAATTGAATGTTGCTGTAGATAAGGTCAGAAGTAAAGTTTGGTGAGGAACGCATTTTCGCAGAACTGCTAGGAAAAAGAAAATATTACAGGGAGGGAAAGCTAGAGCCTTGTGGCTTTTCTTT
>NW_022103920.1:69585676-69586739 GCF_000313985.2 Echinops telfairi
AGTAAAGTTTGGTGAGGAACGCATTTTCGCAGAACTGCTAGGAAAAAGAAAATATTACAGGGAGGGAAAGCTAGAGCCTTGTGGCTTTTCTTTTCTCAGAATCATCAATCTAGTATTATTTCTTCCCTACAATCCTTCTATGACTCTGATTAGCTTTTCTCCCAGGATGTACTTGTATGCCACATGCTTTTTTGTTTCTTTTACACATATATTATCTCTAATCCTGTAATTACATAGATTTGAAATGAAACTGCATAGCAGAGTGGTTAAGTAATGCACTCATGGTACACCCCTGTAATGGGGTGGGGCAGTTGAAACCAGGCCTTGCTGACTGAAGTACTTCCAAAGTAGCCTATTATGCATCCTGAACATACAAAGCAAGACAACTCTGCATCCAAGTGGCTGAATTCTTACAAATTTGTTCCATCAGTTGTTCCCCACATGTGTTGCAGCCTTGTCCACTCACCCACATCCCCATAACAGCAGCAATTTGGTCAGCTTTCTCCACCACTCCATACCTTCATCCATCTTCTCTGAGGCAATCATCCCGTTAGATATTAAGTAATCAAAGGACTGTTTGCATTAAGGAATAAGTCTATGCAGAGCTGAATTTGTTAACAATAAATTATTTGACTTTGTACATAATATAACATCATGGAAGGCTTCCCAGGGGTTGGGAACCATTTATCTGTCAAAGTCCATTTGGATATTTATAACGTCATTTGTGGGCCATACCAGTCACATAGTTAATTAACTCACTCCAAATGTGATGGCTGAAACTGCCTATCTTTGGTGAAGCATGTGATGTTATTTGGGATTGATGATTTTGAGGGTCTTAAACGCCTGAGGATCAGATGTTCCCTACCACTGCTTTGGCCAAATATATCTCCACAGAACTTCCATCAATAGAGAAGTTCCCCTTTGATTTTAAAAGTCACTTTTAATAGAAGAAAGTATTTTTTCGTTGCGGGAGTACTTGAGTGGAGGCTCAATGTCCTTCTGCTACCTTAATACTAAACCTATAAATATAGGCTCATAGATCTATTTCCCCATCCTCATATAA
>NW_022103920.1:69588551-69589752 GCF_000313985.2 Echinops telfairi
AAAAGTCACTTGGAAATTATATTAATTTCTTGGAAGATTATTGTTACTTTCCACTATTTAGGTTAAAATGCATTTTCTAGTCAATAGCTTTTCATTGCCAATAAACTGAGATTAAGTTTCTTGAGTAGATAGTAGTTTTTAGCAGGGTGGAGTTGGATAATGGGAAGAAGAGAGGATGGATGGAGGCATGGTATTAATGATGTTCATTCTTCTTGTAGAGCCCCTTTAAATAAGAACAGTTCCAAACACATGCTTTTTTCTTATAATAGATGTGACTACCAGAGTTTGGCAGGATTGGCAGCCCCTTGGAAGCAGGTAACATGGAACAGAAGAACATGATGTGGGCGCTGTCTTCTGAGGTAAGATGGTGATCAGTTTTTGTATTCCTATGTTTACCCACTGTTATTCCAGGGCTAACCGTTTCCTTTTTTTATTTATTTTTTCAATATTTTGTGTTACTCTAAGACCTATACTTTAGGACCATCTTGTTCTACTGTGGTAGCTCACCTGTTGCTGTGATGATGGAAGCAATGCCATCAATATTTCAAATACCAGCAAGGTCACCCATGATGTTCAGGTTTCAGAGAAGCTTCCGTACGAAGGACAGACTAGGAAGAAGGAATATGCAGTCTATTTCCAAGGACTAGGCTGCTGGAAACCTGCTGAGTGGCAGTGGGACATTGTCTGATATAACACCAGAAGGTGAGCCTCACAGGTTGGAAGGCATTCAAAATACAACTGGGAAAAAGCTGCCTCCCCTTCAAGTAGCGCCGAACTTAATGCCTTAGATAGAGCTGTGGGGTGATCATCATCCACAAAGAAAGTAAAGATCATTAAAAAGAAAGGAAAGAAATAAAAATAACAAAGTGGATGTCAGAAGAGACTCTAAAATTTGTAAATTTTACAAATTTTACTCTAAAATAGAGTAGCTAAGCAAATTGAGGAAATGATGAATTGAAAGAGCTGAGTGGAAAATGTTAAAATGCAGTTTGAGAAGACAAAGTAAAGCATGATCATGAATACTTGTGCAAAGTCCCCAGGTTAGAAAACTAAAAGGGAAGAACATGCTCAGTATATGCCAAGCTAAACGAACTGAAAAACAAACAAACAAATTCAAGTCACCATTTTTATTATTGAAGGAGTGTGGGCAAACTACTGAGTGATGCAGGAAGTATAAAATGAAGTTGGAAGGAATATAAGG
>NW_022103920.1:69590735-69601100 GCF_000313985.2 Echinops telfairi
TTTTTTTCCTTTTTGGGGGGTGTTGGGTGGAGTATCCCCTCGTATACAGTCACTGTACCAAAAAGAATTGATCTACATTCAACAATTAGCGTATAATCAAGAACCAATGGTGTTGATAGAAGAAGGCTAAGCTGCACTAAAGATATTAATGAAAAACAAGACATGGAATTAACAGAATGCCAATTGAAATGTTTCAACAAACCAATGAAACACTGGAAGCACTGGTTTATGCCAAGAAATTTGAAAGAGAGCTGCCTGGCTGTAGCAGTTACATAATCTCCTGTGAACTTGTGAAGTGGTGGAGTCTAGCCTGTCAATCAGGTCACAAATTGATGACCTCATTTCAAGGCACGAAGGAGATAAACAGCTTATTGGAGGGCAGATACACTCTCTACTTTTTCCTGCTCACAAGACACATAGATCTAAGCTGATGGATTCTGAACCCTGGAGCTGGAGGAGCCATGTGGAAACCCACACCAGTGCTGAGATGCTTCCACTGCCACTGGATTCATAAGACTTTCCACCCACTGTCCTATGATCTTCCTGCATTTGGCGTCATGCATATGTTGTGTGAGTATGAAGAGAAATGTACAGACTGGTTTCAAACCTATGGGCTAGTATCAGACTTATGGACTTAATCTGGACTGTGCTGGGCAGTATACCTCAATATGCAATTGCTCTTTTATATAAAGCTCTTTCTTACACACATGAGTGTTGCTGGATTTGTTTCTCTAGTCAACCGGGACTAACACACTGGCCAACCTAGTGGAAGAGATCTGCATTTGTACCCATTCCAGAGAAAAGTGTCCCAACAGAATACCAAAATTATTGAATAATAGACACTATTTCACACAATATTACATGCATGTAAAATTTTGTTGGCAATCAGTCAACAATGGTTGCAGTAATACATGCATTGGGAGCTGCCAGAAATTCAAGATGGATTTAGAGAAGGAAGTGGTATGAGTTACTGATATCAGATGGATGTTGGCTGAAAGTAGAGAGCACCAGAAAGTTGCTTACTTGTCTTTTATTGACTAAGAAAGGCATTTGGTTGTGAGGATCATAGCAAACTACAGATAACATTTAGAAGAATGGAAATTTCTAAATACTTCATTGTACATACACAGAATCTGTGCATAGACTAGGAGGCAGTTATACAAACAGAAAAGGGGGATACTTTGTGTCTTAAAGTCAGAAAAGGTATGGGTCAGGGTTATAACCTTTCACCATACCTATTTAATTTGTATGATGAGCGAATGATTCGAAAAGATGAACTATATGAATAAGAATGCAGCATCTGTATTGTTAGAAGGTTGTAAATAATCTGTGATATGCAGGTGACACAACCTTGCTTGCTGAACATTAGAATGACTTGAAGTACTATAGCTTTCGATGTGGATTCAACTCAATGTAAGCAAAATAAAAATTCTCACAACTGGACCAATAAACATCATGACAAAAGCAGAAAATCTGGAAGTTATCAAGAATTTTATTTTACTTAGCTCCCTAATCAATGCTCATGGGAGTATCAGCTAAAAAAATTTCAAATGATGATTACATGAGGCAAATCTGCTATACAAGAATCCATTTAAAGTGCAAAACAACAAAGGCAGCACTTGGAGTATTTTCAAAAGTCTCATGTACTTTGAAATTTGGACAATGAATAAGGATCAGTGAAGAAGAATTGATGCATTTGAATCATAATGCTAGTGAATAATATTGAAAGTGCCCTGGACTGCCAGAAGATTAAACAATTCTGTTTCAGAAGAAGTAAAACCGGACTGTTGCTTAGAAGCAAAGATCATGAGATTGTCTCACGTCCTCTCTCTCTCACTACCATTGAGCTGATGCCAACTCATAGCCACCTTATAAGACAGGGTAGAACTGCCCCTATGAATTTCTTAGATTGTGTGGTAGTTATATAATTGTCAATTTAAGGATTAAGCATGTAGAGGTGGAGTCTAGCCTGTTAATTAGGTCATAGCCAATGAGACTTCTGTGTGGGCATAGCCTTCCCCTAAGGATTCTGGGAATTCCAGTATTTCCTCCTTGGAGGTGGGAGACTCTCTGCTCACACACTGGGAGACATAGCAGCTGACAAGACACATGGACCCACCCTGCTGCAGCCCTGGGTGCTGAGAAGCCATGCAGAGACCCCTGCCAGCGCTGAGATGCTTACAATTCCACTGGATCCAAAGACTTTCTACCCACTGGCCTGTGATCTTCCTGCATTGAGTAACTGCACGTGTTTTGTGAATCTTAAGAGGACTTTATAGATTGGTATTAGACATATGGGCTAATATCAGACTTATGGACTTGATCTGCACTGGGCTGGGATGTTTTCTTAATGTTCAATTGCTCTTGTATATAAATCTCTTTCTTATATACATGTGTGTCCATGTATTTGTTTCTCTAGTCTAACCAGACTAAAACAGATTGTAACTCTATGTGAATAGAAAGCTCCGTCTTTCTCTCAAGTACAGATTGATGGTTTCAACCTACTGACTTTATGTTTAGCTGCCAAACACACAATCTCTACATTACTAGGGCTCTCCCTCACATACTTAGTACATGTTATGAAAAGGATCAGTCCATGGAAAAGGGCATCATGCTTGGTAATGCAGAGGGTCAGTTAAAAAAAATAAGACCACCTTCAGTGACAGGGATTGCTAGTGGCTGCAGCACTAATTGTCAGAGTGCTGTAGGGCTGGGCCCTCTATCTTGCTGCATTGGAGCCGACTGGATGACAGCTAAGAACAGCCACCTCTCGAGGCAAAGCTACTAAATTGTAGGACACAAAACTCCGCACAACTTGATTTAGAAAGTTTCTTGGAAGCATCTTGGCAGCTTCTATCACGCTTGCTAGAGCATCAGTGAAGAAATGAAGACCTTCAGTGACATGGATTGACACAGTGGCTGCTGCAATAGGCTCAGATGTAAGCATGGTAGCCACTGTCAAAGAAGAAAGGTACAGGACATAAAGCTATCTCCTATGATCTAAACCTTTGTCGAGTATTAAATATCTTGATTTTTCTCTCTTTCTATGGCCACTTGGTCTCTTGTCCCAGCTTCTATGTGGGTGTCAGCTATCTTTCTTTGCATTCTACAGACTAATTTCCTATAAACATTGCCAGAATTTCTGTATAGGAACATTTTACAAACAGAATTCTGGGGGAAAGGGTAATGTTGTGAGACTTATACAGAAGCTACAAGCTCACTGTTTAAAACTGGATTGTAAATTAATTTGATAAGAAATTATGTGGGGGTTTAAACCACCCACTAATATAACCTCATCCTTTTATTTGATGTGTTGATTCTTCTGACAGATGAAAGTCAGTGTGATTTTTCAGTGTCCTGTTTGAGTTTCTGAGACTTTACATCTTCACAGGAACAGATAGCCTCCTCTTTCTCCCAGAAGCAGCTGGTGGAATTGAACTGCTGACATTGTGGTTAGCCTACTGTGTCACTAGGGGTCCTTATAGTTGCCCCAGTTCCAGTCTTACTGGCAAAAAAAATCTTATCATTCGAGCTGTTAATAATTCCCTCCTTTTCCTGTATGGTATTTTAGACCTAAAGAAGAAAGAGTTTTCTGTTAAGAGAAGAAAGAAGACGGGCCTTATGCGGCCCTAGACGGTTATTTCACTCTGGTAATTCTTTTTTGATACATGTCAAAGAGTAGACATGTAGCCTGGGCTAGCATGAGAAGTGAAACAAAAGCAAGCATTGCAAAAATCCTTCAAATCCCTTGAACACGACATCTCCCATTTCCTTTGCTTAAACTCATTTCCTGAGAGCTGGTCTTAGGGCTTTCTGAACTCGTTTACTGGAGTTTACTAAAACCCAATTCGCTCTTTACACCTCCTCTGAACTTGGTGACATCGTCTGGGGAAGGCACTTTTTAGACTTCCGATCTATGTGAATTGCTTAATATGATTACATTGCTCACACAGAGAAATGTTCATGAGCACTTTAAGAAGTGCTAGAAAAACAAATGTCAGCAAAATCACACACCCTTTTATTTACAGGTTTTACTCTTCAACACACCAACAGAAAGACTGACAAATGTAAATAAACACAGATTTACTATAAGGAAAACATTTTCCTTCTGCTACAACTTCTGGGAGGAAATGTGACAGATTTTTCCCTTTCTTTGTTTTAGTTTGCATCCACGCACGACACTGAATATTTCTTGGTGATAGATTTGACAATTTTTTTTTTTAGCTATAAAATTTGAGATGCTCAACTCCTTTCTTTGTCAGCTTTCTAATTTTATTCTTTTACTAAAATTATTTCCTCTGATGCTAGAAAGCTTCATTCAGAACTCTGGGTTTCCCTTTCTCAGTAAAATGAGTATTTTCCTGTCTTCTGCCTGCATTTTAAGCTGACGTCTGTGTGATCATTAAAAACACAACAAAACAAAAGCACACGGGCCGGCTGCAGCCCTGGCTTTGTTCCAGGATGCCATTAGCCAGACAATGGGCGGCGGAGCCGCCAGGCCTCCCAGGGAGTGTAGTGGGAGGAAGTCCTTCTTGGCCCCTTCTGTGTGTTGGGCTGCCTGAGCCGGGTCAATGACCTTACTTTCTCAAGCTGAGGCTGGGCCTGGGGCAGACTGATTGTTTTGCAAATGGTTGGCAATAAATATTTGACAGGGTTTAGCTAGTTTACACTTGCATTAAAAATCAATTAAATTTGGTAATACATATTTAAAAATCCGTTTTGCAAGTTTATCTCCTCCCCGCCCCACTAAGAACAGTTCACATAAAACGATGATCAATTTTGGAATAACTACAGCAAAGAAAGAAACGGCTTAGGGAAAAGCTAAAATTAGTTGTCTTTTTCTTAGTTCTTTTTTCGCTTTCCAAAAGGTTTGGCAGTAGACTGGGGATCATAGTCTAAGTGCTAAATTAATCAAATAAAACAAAGAGAAATGCAAGGATTTGTACTCGATGGTTTTTAAAGAAGCAATGGATGCCTTTGATACTTGGATTCATGAATTTTTTAGTCTCAGAATTTTGTGCCAACCTTTGCAAGAAATGGCCAAAAGTGAAAGGGACTGACATCTACAGTTATATTTTTGAAGGAGGATTTTATTACATAAAACAACTAACACACCTGGAGGGCTTCAGTTTACCAAGCATGTTCACATCTGCTGCTTCAGTTCTTCCTTCAGAGAGTTTGCCCAATCTTAGCACATGGAGCACATGAAAACAGGGTTCTTGGATGACTGGAGAAGGCTGTCTTCCCAGCTCCACCAAGAAAACCTGGAAGGACGAATAAATTACCAACTTGTAATAAAACGTGCCACACACGGCGGCGCTTGCAACTTTGCATCCATGATTTCGTCTTGTAACACTCTGCACTCGCACCTGACCTCTCCTGTCTGGCCTTGAGTTAGATGTTTAGCACATTTTACAGACGAGTACACTGAGACCCACATAAGACCTGCCCTTTTGCTACTAATTTTTTTAACTTATAGCACCATATAAACATTATGTTTAAAGTTGTTGTTTAATGTTATCTGTCTTCTAATTGACTGATCTAGGGCATCTATTCAGATCTTACATCGCTAAATATAGACCTCTTTTCACTAAACGGCTTTTATTATTTTTACTCACCGTTACGGACACTGAAGGGCAGGGAAGCACCATGGTGTGTTGGCTGGAATAACCACCTTGTTTTCGTGAAGCAGATTTAAACTCATGGAGACACCCATGTGTGTCAGAGTAGAACTGTTCTCCCAAGATTTAAAAATGGCCCGTTGGTTTTTGGAAGTAAACCACCAGGTCTTTCTCCCCAAAGTCCCTTTGGATAAACTCAAAGATCCAAACTTTCAGCCAGTAAGATTTTAGGTTTTGCTTAGGAGGGTTAGTGAGGGGCTGGAGGGGAGACTTAGTGCTCCCTGAAGACTAGAAAGTGACCTATAAATAAACAAACAAAACAATCCCAAACCCAAACAGAAAGCAAATGAAGGCAACTCCCAAGGAGCTGGATTGGCCCCGGAGCCACAACCAAGAAGTGTGAGAACAACACAGGACCAGGCAATATCGTGCCTAAAGTCTCCAGGAGTCAGAGCTGAAATGAAGCCACACGGAAACTATAGAAAATGGAAAAACAACGCTCAGTCCCTAAATTAACATGACAACTAGGTGGGGAACCACCGGGATCAAGTCTTTTAGGGTCCCTGTGTTTTCGCTCATTCCTCCCTGCTGCTCTTTCCACCAGGGAAAACATCCCCTGTGTCGCCTTCTCCGTTCTCTGCTCTTTCCCAGTCTTTAGAAGAAAGGCCAGGTCTGCTAGTTTCTTGAGTTTGGAAGAGAGGGAGACAGAGTTCTGGGTCATATGCATCAGCAACATCTGTTGACTTTGATATCTGGAGTTTCAATTTAAGGATGTTCCGTTAAGTTTATGAAAACAACCATCTTGCATTGTTTCTATCTGAGTCGGGAGAGCCGTGCTGACACACCAGGAAGAAAACACCATGGGCAAGGAGGACCACGGTCTCCTAAGGAGACAGGAGTGTGGGTGGCCCCCGGATGCCCCATCTCTCAACACACTTGGAACTTGGATAAGTTGGGCATGGCCTGTAAGAAAACAAATTGAAATGCGGTAGTTTTCTTCAGCGTATTTTATTTTTTCCCTAGAAAACCATATTGAGAAATATTAAAATCTTTGCTATGTGCCTAAGAAGTATTCTTTTCTTCTCTATTTTGTAATTTGACATATTTCATTCTGAAGATATGAAAAATGTGATTTAAAATGTTGGTAATTCTGCACTCGATCTTAGGCAAAAGGCTGAGAAGTGATTAAAATGTTCGTAATTCTGATTGTTATTTTAAAGTTTAAGAGAAACTATTTAATTCTAGTTGGATTCACTGAGATTTTTAAAAAATTGCAAACATGGAGTGAAATTAAAAAAAAATTTCCTCTTCTCACTTAGAACATGAGGTGGTTTTTAAAAAAAATTTATCACAGAGTGACAGGCTTTCCAGCCACACCCATAAAGTCTCATTAAATGTTGATAAAGCTGTCACTGGAGACACATTCTTGAGTCAAATGAAATCAACACATTACTGATGTCAGAAATTTGCATTTTATAGAACAAACATTTTCAAACTTAAGCAAAACAACTTCAAAATGCATATGATATCTGTGTGCCGAAGTAAACTTTAAAAGTGACTTAACTGTATCTCCTGATTTTTTTCAATGTCACCAAACTCCTCTGAGACATTTTGATTCTCAATAGTAGATCACTTAGGGGGAGGAAATTCTATTGTCTTCATTTTGGTATAATTAAAATGTATTAAAGTATTCTTGGGTATAATTATTCAAAATAAATATCCTGAAGCTTTTACTATGACTAGATTCTAAAATGAGTGCATGTTAAGAAGAACTTAAGCCTCTAAATTCATCTGGAACTGCCTTTTCTAAGGAAGTACTAAAGGGTTTGAAATCAGTGAAACAACTGGTTAGTAGCTGATTATTAATTATTTATTGTTTTTAAACATTTTAAATAATAGAATCTATCCTGAATAAATTCCAGTTGGAATAGACCATAATAAACTTATTTACACCATTGTATTTCCTTAATCAAATATTTTCAAATATAATCAAATATTTTCTCAACTTTTTGACTCAGTTGACTATTATAAAACCATTTATGCAATCTGTGAGGTTAGATTCCCAATAAGTTATCTGAAGGTGGTGTAGTGATTACCCCTTGGTTTGCTAAGCCCTAGGTCCAAGGTTTGAAACCACCAGTCGCTTCTCAGGAGAGAGATGAGACTTTCTAGTACCGTAAAGCGTTACAGTCTCAGAAACCCACAGAGGCAGTTCTATCCTGTCCTACAGAGTCACTATGAATTGGCTCCACCTCAGTGGCAGTGGGAAGTGAGAGAGACAGGACCAACATTGCCAATGATGGGAGTGGAGAAATGTCCTGTCGGCTGCCCATCCCAATAACCTTTCTCTTCTTAGAGTTGTCAGATTGAGCAAGTAAAAATTCAAGATGCCCAGCTAAGTTGGAATTCTAGAAAAACAACGAGTCATTTTAAAAATATAGAAATATATTCCACTTATGAGAAATATATTCCATATGTTATATGGGGCATCATTATTATATAAAAGTTGATTCATGTTTATCTGGAATTCAAATTTAGCTGGGCATCTCGCATTGTATCTGGCAACCTTCTCTCTCGTTACTAACAACTAAATCTCTTTTTGAGGAGTGAGTGCATCTTGTCCCATTAGAATTAGTGTCCCACACCCATTGCAGCGAGGCCGGCATTTTTACTCACAGCTGTGGCCCTTGAAATATAATTAGAAACTAAGTGATAGATCTTTTACTGTGTTATCTTTGATCTTTCTTATTTCTTTACAGCCAAACAAAACTGTAATGATTAGAGGAGGGTAAATCGTCTTGAGACCATGCGGATTAGAGGAACGTGCAGGACAGAGATGAGTTACAAATGGCTGCGTTGGAGCAGAGTAGGGTTTCCTCATGAGCTCCTTTGGGTTTGTGCACTCGCCCCGCCCAGAGTCTTCTTTAGAATGTTACTATTGCTCGAAAACATAACCTTTTATTCCAGGAAGCCGTCACAGGCACTGACCAGAAGCCTAACAATTCCTGTGACTCCTTTGGAATCAAATTCAGGGAACATCTTGGTTCATTTTTTTCTCTTTCCACTCTTCTTGTCTATGAAAATACTCCTTTGTGTTTCATGATTCTGAGTGAATTTGGAGAAAGCTTTGTTTCCACAGCCAGTCTGAGGCAGTGATAGATTTCTTCTTCTTCTTCTTTTTAAAATCTGAATATATCTGCTATCACGGGAGAAAGATAGGGCTTTTCACTCCCGTAAAGAGTTAGTCTCACAGGGCAGTTCCACTGTGTCCTATAGGGTCGCTCTGAGTCAGTATTGACTCAGTTGCAATGGTTTTGTTTTGTTTTTATATCTGCAATCATCAACTTTAATATGCTCTCTTTCTGAAAGCAAAACCATTCACGTCCATGGACTATGGTCAGAGTATTTTTCAGAGTCTTAATCCACATGAGGATTCTGCACATGGACGAGGCTTCTGCTGTCACCCATGGCCTTCTGCAAAATGAGTGTTCAGAATTTTATCTCTGATACCATTCCCTCCTCTGGCTTTGGATTTCTTTGTTTACAACCTTGGATCACACAGGCTGTTGTGTTTCTTCCATGAGGACTTACTTGATTCCTCCCTTAGATGGCTGCTTGTTTGAAGACAAGCCTTTAGATCTCAATGCTATTCTCCCGGATAGTCGGGCACCAGCTAGTTTCTTCAGCACCCTTTGCTGTGGCACTCATACCATCAGTGCTCTCTTCATGAGGGCCTGCATCGAGCAGAGCCATGTCTAAAGAACTATTTATTTTTACATTAGGGCCACAAAGAAGTATGAGCCTCAATCCATTCATACATTTGTGGTTTATAGATATCTCTGATTCACTTTAGAGACATCATTTTGATTTAATAATATTTTTATAATAATATAAAATATTTTATAATAGAGACTATTATAAATCATCTCCACAGGGCATAGAATAATTCCATTGATAGTATTCATTTAGTCCCTGGTATAGAATTTAAAACACTGTTGATAAAAGAAAATTATACACGGATAGGCCAACATTTCAGACTGCAATACATAAATTGTTGTCTTTTATAGATTAAAAGCTTAAGTGATTGGACACTATTTATACAAACAACGAGGGTTGGGGATAGGGCAAACTTTTCTATAACATTTATTCACCAAGGCAGAATCATGCCTGCCAATATCTCATAAAAAATCAGAGAGCATAAAAATAGTAAATATACAGCAGTCCTGTTCTTTGGGCACCCTCAAACCAAAGAGATCTGAACCAAGGTACAATGACCACAGATTTCCACATAACTTTCCAAGAGCAGTCATCTGGGTCTTCGCACTAGGGTGTTTCAGCCTTAGGTGTGTGTAGATGATTCTTAAGAGATTGTGTGGAGAGTTTCTTTTCTGATCTGGATAAGTTTGATTTCTTTTTCTGGTCTTTTTATTTATTTGTTTGTTTGTTTGTTTTAACATTTTATTAGGGGCTCATACTACTGTTATCCCAATCCATACACACATCAATTGTGTAAAGCGCATTTGTACATCGTTTCTCAAAACATTTTCTCTCCACTTAAACCCCCGATATTTGGTCCTCATTTTTTGACAAGCGTTACTTATTTAAAACCAGAACATTGCTCAAGGCAGCTTGTATTTCTTCATCATGTATGAAATAGTTGGGATAAGAGTCAGGGATCAGATCAGGCACAATTCCCACACTTGCGCCTGATCTGACCCCGCCATGCTGAGGCAAGGCACTGGGG
>NW_022103920.1:69602909-69627595 GCF_000313985.2 Echinops telfairi
GATCACTGGTGAAAGAAACTTGTTGTGAGAGCTTATTACCTGTACACCTTTCAGGTTTTAATTCCAGCTAATCAAATGTGTTAACTGCAAATAGGTACTAAAAGCAAGTAGGATATCTCTGCTTATCTGGCTTAATTTTGGAAATAATGACCCAATGTGATCGCAGTATATAAAATTAATGATTTTGGATCACTAGTCATGTGTTGATAGGTGAAATTAAATTTAATTATTTTTCGCAGGATGTCAACTAAGTGTATTTTTCCACAACTTAAATGAACTCTGATATCCTCCAAGAAGCTCTTGTGGTGTAGGTTAAAAATTGGACCACTAACCAAAAAGTCCCAAGTTCGAATCTATCAACCTTCCAGTGGAAGAACAATGAGGCAATCTGCTTCTGTAAAGTTTTATAGCTTCAAAAATTTGAAAAGCAATTCAACTTGGTCTTTGTAGGCTGTCTGAGTTGAAATCGAGTCTGTAGCTGTGAGCTGACATCCTCCATAAATCAGTTGTTAGACTAGTGTGCTCCCCACAACCCCACCAAAAAAAGTCCACATCCTTTATCTATGGAGCCTATGAACATGTCCCCTTACAATCAAAAGGAACATTGCAGGTATAATTAAATTAAGGACCATGAGATAGGATCACTGTCCTGTAATATCCTATCCAGGTGGGGCCAATGTCATCACAAGGTCCCTAAAAGAATCAGGCAAGATGTCAGAGAAGAGAGAAGCTGACATGACACTGGTTTTGAAGATGGGATGTAGATGGCCTCTCCACCACCACCCACTGGCATGAAGTCCATTTCAACTCAGAGCGATCTTATAGGACAGAGCAGTACTGCTCTTTGAGGCTTCTGAGACAGTAAATATTCACAGGAGCAGAAAGCATCACCTTTCCTCCTCATAGTGACCTGTGGGTTTAAACTGCTGATTTTGTGGTTAGCAGCCTAGTATTTAGCTCATTGTACCATCAAAGCTCCTTAGATGGTCCCTAAAAAATGGGAAAGTCAGAGCAACAGATGTTCTCTTGTAGGCCCCTTTTGGACTTCTGACCTCTAGAACTGCAATGTAATGTATTTGTGGTTTTTAAGCCAGTCAATGTGGGTTAGTTTGTTAATGCAGCAAGGTGAAATTAATGTAGTTGTCTTAAAAAGACTATAGAAAATGACAGAATTTTTATTAAAAAATCCTTGCATTGAATTAAAAATTGTTTAGATTAAATTAGTATCTTGAACTACAAGTACTCAAAAATGTACTTGAAGCTCTAACACATATAGCAAGTTATCTGTAGCTACTTTAACCCCAGAAAAAACACCTAGAGTAATGTTTTCCTGTGAATCAGGTATCTTTTTGAGGGATGCTTATTACTGAATAGACTTTCTAGTATATGAGGGTCAACTAAAAAGAATTATTTCTTTTTTAACACAGTTTTATTGGCATAGAACTCACATATCATAAAATGAATAGTTCAATCATATTAAGAAGAATCGCACAATCATCACAACAATTCAATTTAGAACATTTTTTTTCTTTCTTGTACTCAGACATGCATGGCTTTATTCCATACAAAACATGCTTAAACACGTCTCTGCAATCAGTGGATTACTGCAAACAAGTTCTCTCAGTTACAGACTTGTCTCGACTTTATTCTTTGTTTTGAAGGAGGGGGTGAGAAAAACAAAATGTATTGATTTATTCCATCTTCATGATTATAGTCATTACAGGGCAAGATGGGTAAAGAAGACAAGTAAAACAAACTCGTTTTCTCTCCTCATCGAACTAGGTATCGTGTTTTGACATTGTTATGATGTGCAGGTTGATTTAAATTCATTGACTTGGGCTGGAAGCCAGCTACGGCAAATCTGTGCAAGTTAGGGTCTTCTGCCATAGCTATTCCAAATGTCTTAATTCCAAAACTACAAATGTTAGACACCTCTTGTTAAATAAGAAGGTTGTAATTTTGCTAAATTCTTTCCTCCTCTTGGCTCACGCAGTCTAACAACTACCTTAACCCTTAAGTTACTATACAAAAAATAAACGATGTTCCCAACTGGGGTCCTTTAAAGTCATGCCTTCAGGGGAAATTAAAGGTCCAATCAAAAGAGTGACTTCTGCAGGCAGAGAGGTCAGCTCAAAGATTATGGATACATTTGTTTGGACACCAAAGGTGTGATAGGATGGGTTGGTTAGAGAAGCAATCAGGGACACTCTTATATGTGTGAGAGAGAACTTTATATCAAGGGGTTATTGTCTATCAAGCAAACATCCCAGCCCAGTCTAGAACAAATCCATAAGTCCAATACCAGTCCAAAACTCTCTCTTTAGGCCAGTGGTTCTCAAACCTTCCTAATGCCACGGCCCTTTAATACAGTTCCTTATGTTATTTATGGTGACCGCCCAACCATAAAATTATTTTTGTTGCTACTTCATAACTGTTATTTTTGTACTATTATGAATCGGGTGACTCCTGTAAAAGGGTCGTTTGACCCCCAAAGGGGTTGCGACCCACAGGTTGAGAACCGCTGCTTTAGACTCATAGAGCCACATGCAATGATGCACAATGCAGGGAGATCACTGGCCGGTGGGTACAAAACTGTGTGGATCCAATGGCAGTGCCTCTGGTGGGTCTCTGACTTGTCAACTGGAAGGTGAAGCAGAGAGAGGTGTGGAGGTTCCCAGGATCCTCCTTATGAGGAGGTCACACCCACAACTACTTTAAGTCCTCCTTACATTCAGCAAGCAAGATTGTGTCATTTGTATATTGCAGGTAGTTAATAAGCCTTCCTCCAGTCCTGCTTTTTCTTCATATAATCCAGCATAATCCAGGTTCTTTGACTATTTGCTCGGCATAAAGATTGAATAAGTATGGTGGGAAGATACAACCATGATGCAGATAATTCTTGCTTCTGAAACTATGCAGTATTCCCCTGTTCAGTTTGCACAACTACCTCCTGATCCATGTGCAGGTTTCACATGAGCACAATGCAGTGTTCTGGAATTCTCAATATTCTCAAGGCTATTCTTATTTTTTTTAATGTTATGCACGTTCGAATGTCTTTGCATAGACAATAAAACATAAGTGAACATCTTTCCAGTTTTCTCTGTTTTTAGCTAAGATTCATCTGACATTAGCAGTGATAACCCTTGTTCCAAATCCTCTTCTTAATCTGACCTGAACCCTGGCAGCTCCTGGTCAATGTACTGCTACAACTGTTGTTGCATGATCATCAGCAAAATTTCACTTGTATGTGATAGTAATAATATTGTTCTATAAGTTGAGCATTTGGTTGGGCCACCTTTCTTTTGACTCAGCATGAATACTATCTGACGAGTATTTCAGTCAGTTGGTCAAGTCGCTGTCTTCCAGATTCCCTGGCACGGACAAGGGGATGCTTCTAGTATTTAATAGCTTGTTAAAACATTTCATTTGGCATTCTAGCAACTCTTGGAGACCCAAAACAGAAATACACAGAGAAGACATTTCCAAATTCCTGACACTCAGAAACTGTTTGAGGTAATACTTCTTTATTGTTTTAAGCCTCTATGATTTCAGTCATTTCTTATGTAGTAATAGAAAATAAATATACCCTTTCATGGTATTTTTCCCTATGCTAAATGGAGTTATTACTCTCTATAAATAAAGTTACTACCCTAATATTATTAAATATGTTCCCCCCACCTTTTTTTTTTTTTTTTTTTAAACAATAGAGAAAGTGGTCCAGCCTGGGTTAGATTTACCATTGAGAGAAATGAAAAAGTGAGAAAGCACACACTTTTAAAATTCCTTTGAGAGACAAACAAAAATATTCACAGTAAAGTGACCAATAGATGATAAAAGGGTAAAAATACAAAGCCCCCTTTATTCCCCAAATGTCCTACTAGTTAACATTAGTTACGCTTACAGTTCACACTCAGGTCATATAATTAGAGAAGGATTAAGCTCTCCTTTCTTGTAGTGGATGGTTCATTTAAACTCTTTGGAAATCCTTTAAAGCCACTTTAATTGAACTACTGAAAGTATGTGAAAGATTAAAAACTCAAAATCATTGAGTTGATCTAGAAATTATCTAAAAGGTGTATAAATGTTCGTGAAAGCATGAAGGATAATTCCAGACCAGTGCCAGTGCCAAATTTTCTCAAGCTTAAATCAAGACGGGTACTATTTGTTAGTTATGAGCTTGTGTAGGAATCTATAATACTGCCTCTTAGAGTTGCCGGTATGTGAATGCTTTGATAGGACATAATAATTTATTTCAGATTAAGTGATTAGAGTTAACAAGACCAGAACATTTTTAAGGTTTTTTACTAGTGATTTAAATATTCTCATTTTTTTAATATTTATTTTTGAATGTCTAGGAGTATACCACTTAATAGGACCTTAGACATTTTTCTCCTGGTAGTAGAATTACTTAAACCTGGTACTTTGAAAGAAGCACCAGCAATATTCAGTCACAGCCAGAAAATCATTAATTTTCTGCCGTTGGAGTAACTTACCTGAACTACACTATGAAAATACTCTAGTTACCCTAATAAAATGTTTAAAAAAATAAATAAAATAAAATCAGGAAAAAAAAAAAAGAAAATACTCTAGTTCATCCTCAAGGTAGGTAGCTAATGCTGAATAGATAATTTCCCACCTTCATTGGTTTGTAGAATGCACGTCTGTAAACAGTAAGATCTTTATGATAGATAAAATCTCAAGGATAGAAGTCTCCAATTGCATGCCCAAGAGGTGCAACCTTAAACTTAATAGATATTACTTGTCCTTTATCTGGAAGACGGTGATTCTCTGGTTATGATAGGGGCAGGTGACTTGCATGTTATTTCAGCCTAATCACAATGCAGTTCTCTCTCTTTTCCCATTCTAAAGGAATGAAGGCACACAGGGAGACTAACACCACTGAGACGTGGTCTGTCCTTTGCAAGTTATTTCATGGCTCCCATTTGCAAGTGAATCTATGCAGGACCCTCCTTCAGTCTGTTTCTGGGCCTCTTCAATCATTTTATTATAAGCAACAGCTAAATAACTTCCTCTTCCAATCTGAATATACATGTCTTGTCGTGTGAAAGAAAAGGCCGATGGGAGCCCCGTTTTGGTGTCGGCACTTTAGGCAAGCACAGTTGCCACATTCCCAAAGTGAAATGACCTGGGTAAAACATTGCTAGTAAAGAAAATTCAGGAGAAACAAATCTGTTTGGCTGACCATTCTCATCACTGACTGCCAGGTCACATGGAATCCCCGAATCACTGTTGTGAGATCCCAGACGGCAGCTGTTTCCTGTAATTTATTCATGCTGTGGTTGGGGGCTTAGGTCAAAGTTTATTACTCTCATCTCCTTATTCAGAGTCATGTGATGTTTTGTCCCCTCTTGGAGTATATTCCAAGAGTTGAATGGAAGAGAATAAACCTCATTTGATTGAAGGCATCACAGATTCACTGCTACTTATCAGCCTTTCTAATTTTGCTTTTTAAAATGTTGTTCATAATATACTCATTTCATTTCAAAACCCTCTATTAGATTAGAACTTGACATTTGAAAAGTGTAGAATTAGATTGATTATGGAGATGAGCAAATCTAACTGATGTTGACCAATTACTCCAATAAAAAGAGAATGGGCTAGGGTTCTATGAGGTGGTTGGATTACTTTCATTTTTAAGAAATCAGAAAAGTACCACAATAGAGTTTTGCAGATATCCAGGTTGAAAAGTGAAGGTTTATTACAAATACCTAAATTCTTGAGCACGTTTTTCTAGGTGGGGTGTCATTTAAGATTGCTTGAGCTCCAGGCAAGATTTTCAAAGAAGGATATTAATTACTAGGGGAGAAAATAGTAGCTGTCCGTGAGAACCATGTGTTGCATTTGCATGTAGACTTTTAGGATGAGGTCAGGTATAGAAAGCTTAAGTTTTCTGGGCAACTGGTACCAGTGCTCTCTTTTGTATTGCAACTTTCTCGTGGGAAGAATTACTGAAGGGCACGTTCGGTGTCCTGTTTCAGAATGCGTTTTAAAATATAGAGTGTAGATAATTGAGATGGATAGAATTACTGTAAATGAAAGTTAAGAAGAACTATTGCTTACTTTTAAGGCAAGGCTATGAAAGAGTCTATGAACACAGTAGGAGGGAATTCAGGAATTCAGGGAGATATCTTCACCCGTACGTTATTGTTAGGTGCTGTTTTAGGGGTCAAGTCCGTTCCGGCTCATTGACCCTGTACACAACATTGTCCAGGCCTGCCCCGCCCTCACAGTTGTTCCTGTGTTTGAGCTCATTGTTGCAACCACTGCGTCAGTCCATCTCATTGAGGGGCTTCCTCCATTTTGCTGCCCTTTTCCCAGGGCTGGTCCCTCCCCCTAACACGTCCAAAGCTCATGAGATGAAGTCTTGTTATCCTCACTTTTGAAGAGCATCCTGGCTGAACTTCTTCCAAAACGGATCTGTTTATTCTCTTGGGAGTCTGTGGCACTTTCAATATTTTTCAGCAGCAAATCTTTGCTCCATTGCTGAACTATAGCATGGAACAAAGACCAACAAACCTAAAAACTGAAAATGTACTTACAAAAATGAGCTGAGTGCAAGTGTACAGCACACATTTAAATGTAACAGCACTCTCAGACCTCTTCCGCGGGCCCTAGAATTCCTTCTTTCTCTAGCTCACCCGGATGCCATCTAAACTGTGTGTTGGGACAAATGCTGCCCTTTTGGTCTCATATGGTTAATTGTTCTGTGGAATACATCCCTCAAGAGGGTTATTGTTCATGTTGTGGGGCTGTGGATTGTTTGACAGGAGGGCGATCCCAGGGGTAGATTCGTTTCCAGATTTGAGATACGTCTAAGGGCCACTGTCTTGGGGAGTTCACCAGTCTCTGTCATACCAGGAAGTCAGGACTCCCTTACAGTTTTGAGTGAATTTTGCTCTACATTTTCCCAACCATTCTATCTAGCAGAAAATGCACTTTTTAGTTTAAAAGTAGAGCATGAGGTCAGAGTCTCTGCTTGGACACGGTTGACACCCAGACAAAATGGATGTTTAGTTACAGGTATGAGAAGTCCAAGATACATACACAGAATAAATATGGGAAGGTATCAAAGGAATGAGACAGAGGAAGAAAAAATGACAAAAGAAAAAACAATATAACAGCTTAGAAACCTACTATTTTTCCATGTGCTATGTGAGGAAATCTATGGTTTATTATCACATTTAATCCCTATAGCAACTTCTCAGGTAGAATTGATAGTCATCATTTAGCCAGTCTAGTGGGTTTAGAATGGACACTCAGACTTTACCTGTTTGTCTACATAAAAGCCATGTCTTTGTTTATATTTCCAACTCCAAAAGTGAATAAATTACATTAAAACAGAACATGTTTTTATTAAAATGCACTCTGAAAAAAATCTATCAATTCTCAATCACATTTCTGTATTTACCTGTTAGTAAAGTGAGTTATTATATGTTTTAATTTTTCCTTACTGCCTCTGGGATTATTTTTCTTACATGGTGTGCCTGTGATAGTTCAGTCAACTATTAACAGTTACTGTATATTGTGGGTGACTTTTTTTGGAAGTACTGTCACATTTAAAAAGTTTAATGTTACAACTTTCCTCTAGTTCTTAAATGCTTCCTCCCCTCCCACTATCATGATCCCAATTCTACCTTACAAATCTGGGTAGACCAGAGGATGTACCTTGGTACGGATAGCAACGAAACACAGGGAATTCAGGACAGACGATCCCTTCAGGACCAGAGCTGAGAGTGGCGATACTGGGAGGGTGGAAGGAAGCTGGGGTAGAAAGGGGGAACCTAGTAAAAGAATCTACATATAACCTCCTCCCTGGGGGATGGACAACAGAAAAGTGGGTGAAGGGAGAAGTCAGACAGTGTAAGACATGACAAAATAATAATAACTTATTAATTATCAAGGGTTCATGAGGGAGGGGGTGTGGCAGATTTGTATGAGCCCCCAATAAAATGAGTAAAAAATATAAATAAAAAATAAAAAGCTTAATGTTGCTTAGTAAAGGAAATAACAAATTATCTTTTATTTGATAGGGTTTTTCCACTCATTAGTTTAGGTTGATTTTGAATGTCACTGTTGCATTATTGATAATGGTTCCAAAAAATGGGAAAAATAGTCTATACGGCACAAACTTTTAAAAGTCTTTGTTGGTTCAGTTATATCAAAATAGTAAAAGAAAACGAGTGATTGACCTCTTGAGATAGCTCACCTTAGATCTTTTCATTCTCCAGAAATTAGCTCTGTGAAGTGGTAAAAGACAAAACCAGGTTTAGCATTAGAAGTGAAAAATGAGCCAGAAAATATGCCCATAAGCTAGGGAAGACACTAAAATGATAAAATGTGATTATACTCTCTCTGTTTGCATTATTTAAATTTTTTTATTAAATACTTTTATTGGGGGCTCTCACAGCTTTTATCACAATCTATACATTCACCCATTGTGTCAAGCACATTTGTACATATGTTGCTATCATCATTTTCATAGCTCTATTTGCATTATTAATATAAATAACTTGAACAGTTTAAATTTGTTATAAAGCCACTTTTATATTTTTGTGAGTTTAGTTGTACAATTGTGCTTGTATGTCTTTACTTTAGCCAGCTCATATCACTTTTAGGCCTCACTTCTCCACACCTACATATTGGGATAGCATTTCTCAGATCATGTTGTATGGTACACTTGTGTTTTCCTCAAATATGTAGATTACTTATCATAGGAGTGATTACAAGAGACTATATATAGAGTTCCAGAGTCTTGTCTTTGAGGAACAGGAAGGAGTTTCAATTCTGATGGGGTTTATCTGTATGATCTTGAACAAGTTACTGAAAACCTGCAGGAGACAATATTCACACAATAAAATGGAGACATGGAGTTTCGTATATTGACTTTTCATTTCTTACTGAGATCTAATGACCGTAGAGCATTTACAAGTACTGTAAAAAGTATTATTATTGTAATACTGTAACTATCAATTATTAATACTATTACATTATTCATTATTATTAAAATAATATACATGTACATTGTCACTGTTGTATCGATTACTATTGAAATATCTATTACTATCATTTATTGTAATGCTGAGTCAGTGAGTCATCTTTTTTTTTTAACTTTACATTGTGATTTTGGAAAACAAAGAGGTTTTCAATTCCACAATTTATACACATTTTGTTTTGTGACATTAATCGCAGTCCCTAAAACGTAGTAGCATTCTTCCCACATCTTCTCTAGAGTTTACCTTTCCATAGATCCTTCTTTCCTACACTTTTCTGCCTTCTGAGCTTTATCCCTGGGAAAATGTCACCCTTTTGATCTCATTTAGTTTATTGCTTTAAGGCGTACTTATCTCCCTCGTGTTACTGTTCTTCTGATAGACTTGTCTGCTGTTTGGATGAAAGTTGAGCCACAAGTCAAATTTTTCACACTTAAATCACAGTTTCTTTCATAATTTCCTATTGAGAGTAAGAGCACTGCCAGTGAAAGTAGACTGAAAAAGAAGAGCAAGGGGCCTGGAACTGTGCCTGAGGACACGCTGTGTTTGTGACACTGGAAATGGAAAGGAAGAGCACTCAAAGAGGAAAAGGCCAGGGGACAAAGCCCAGATGGTGCACAGTTTAGAAACCAAGGGAAGACAGAATTACTGTAACTCGGGATAGGCTGGCCTAGGAGAGCAGGAATGGGAAATGACTACGATCCAGGGACCAACTATATGAAAGCAGGATGAATCTGAGAAGACCTAAAGACTAAAGGTAGCACTGAATAGCAGCCCACCAGGGCGATCCATGGCAGCAGGTGCTCCAGACTGAGCATTGCCCCTCAGAGACCAGTTCCTGTTCTCTGGGGCTAATCAGGACTGAGCCAAGGAGGAACTGGGACTGCAATTAATGTCACAAAGCTAAATGACAGACTCGAATGTGTTTGGGAGAACACGGGAACCCAATGACAGGATACAGAGCATGAAATTGGGGCTTATGAAGGAAATACAGCTGCAGATCGGTTATTAGAAAGAAGACACATACTCTCGGCAGAACAAATGACCAAACAGATTGGATGTTCACCTATAAAACCAGTGGAAACTCTTTATATTTCCCATGCTTAGGGGCCTGACTGATGCCTAAGGACTGGGTAAGATGAGCACATAGCATATGCCCAATAAGTATTTTTAAATGAATTATTGAATGATATGGCCTTACCTTTGTGTGGGAAACTTACATTCTCAGCCAAAGAAGTCATTCTGAAAAATCCATTAACAGTGTTTCCTAAATACATTCCATGAACAACTAATTTCTAAGAATATAAATTTTATAGACCAAAGACTTTTATAATTAATTATGTTAGGCAACGTCTGGGTTCAATAAAAAAAAATTATGCTTCTATATTGCAAGCCTTCTTGGAGATTTAAGTATCCTAGTATGTGTTATGAATCATTAATAGATAAGCAGGTTTTTAAAATCATATACTTCAACAACCACATATACTTACGTAAGAATCCTTAGGCTAGTGTTATGGGGAACTCATATTAGGAAGTGTTGATAAACAGAGTAACATAGAAATTAATGGAAGATCGAGGAAAGAGATGAATGGATTTTGGTGATATCAGGGGGAACTGTATCCTTTTTAGTATTTCAAATGCAATCATTTAAAGAATTAAAGAGTTCTCGTTATTCTTCTAATAGATGCCCCCAAGAACGGGAAACTAAGAGTCAACAATCCTTTGGATTTATGGTCAACATTAGAATGTTGAACTGGTTAAATTCGGAGAATATGGGACATTTTTCAGAAAAGATATATGAGAATGGGTTGAGGAAGATTATGAGCCAAAGAGTCAGTCACTCTCAATGTCTATGTATTTGTAAAGCTTATGTAATTTTTGGACCTGAAAGCCCATGCAATGTAGCAAAAGAGCCCTTGTCTGTTTATGAGATGTTAATTACTTAAATGGTCCTTCTAGCAATAATCCTTGTGGTCATACCCCCTTTTGTGATGTATTGTAATACTAGCCTCTTTGTGGTTACAATCCCCCTTGGGGGAAGTTCTCTGTTACAGCACTAAGGAAAGATGTATCCTTAATTTTCAATTTACTAAGGGGTGTGACTTAAGTCAAGGAGCTCTAGTGGTTCAAGGTCAGCAGTTAGGAAACCACCAACTGCGCCTTGGGAGAATGGTTCTCTACTCCCGGAAAGGGTTACAGTCTCAGAAGCCCACAGGTGCAGTTCTGCCCTGTCTTATAGGGTTACTTAATCAGACTGACTCAATGGCAACATGTAAGTGACTTAAGTCACCCTTTGTTTCCTTGGAGGCGTGTTTGGCTGGGAGACCAAAATCACACCTCCACGTAAGAGCCACCCTCAAAAGCAGTAACAGAGATAGAAATTTCAGCACCATGGGAAGAAGAGCACCTTCTCTGTGTGGAGTGGTGGAGGCCCAGACGACAGACACCATGGCACTGACACTGTGGGACACAACAAAGGAGCCCAGATGAGAGCAGAGGCCAAGGCGAGGAAATCATGTGATCAAGGAGAGGGGGCAGTGTCCAGGCCATGGGACTGTAAAGCAGAGTGACAGGTGGGCTTGGGCAAGGGACCACATGGCTGAGAAGCTGAGGGCTGGAGAGACACCTGGCTGCTGGCTGAGGAGAGGTATAGCCATGGACCAATGACTGTACCCTTACTGTTTATTGCTCCTGATTTGTAGTAACTTATTAAGTTCCCTAGTAAGCCCTGAAAATTGTGAGTTTTGTCTTTGAGTTCGGTGTGGCTATTGCAATGAATTATTGGATGCAGCATAGTGTGTGATAGGGGGAGCTGTTGGTGTCAGAACAGGTGAACAAAGATGGAGGGTGGAGGCATGTCTGATCCCTGTTGCACGGCAATAGGGAAGACCGTGGAGGTCAGGTGGAGCCCTATGCCATTTACTCCCATATAGAAATCGACTGCACAAGACCTCTTCAAAATGTTGCAAAGCAACAATATTATTTTGTGGACTAAGGTATGCTTGGCCCAAGCCATGGTATTTTCATTCGCCTCATATGCATGTGAAAAGCTGGACATTGAATAAGGAAGACTGAAGAAAAATCAATGCACTTGAAGTGCGGTGTTGGCAAAGAATATTGAAAGTACCATGGACTGCCAAAAGAACACACAGATCATTGTTGGAAGAAGTACAAACAGATTCTCCATAGAGTCAAGGAAGGGAGGATTTTGTCTTACATACTTTGGACATGTTATCAGGAGAGACCAGTCCTTGGAGGACATAATGCTTAGTAAAGTAGAAGGGCAGGGAAAAGAGGAAGACTCTAGACAAGATGGATTGACACGGTGGCTGCAACGGTGGACTCATACATAAGTGAGGATGGCCCAGAAGTGGGCGCTGCTCATTTTGTTGTACATCGGGTCACTCACTATAAGTCAGAACCTACCTGATGACATCTAACAATAACAACAATATTTGTTGGAGGAGAGAATTTGGGGAAGGGTTAGATTTTGTTCTTCTGAAACTGTAGTGTCATTGGGGTTGGCATCACATTGTGGGGTAATTCATGGTGTTACTCACCCCCTCCCCCCCATGGACCTCAATTACCAGCCCATCGAGAATTCTAGGTAATGTTTATTATCAATTTTAACCATAAATATTATGTGATATAGTTACAAGTGGGTGAAATACAGTATTTCTTAGATTATATGAATACTAACCACAAAATGGTTTTGTAAAATCTTTCTACATTGAATCATGACATTAGCAGTTACAATATTATTAGTGACCGAGTAGCAAACTTAAACATTTTTTTCTCCTTTAATAACTTCATTTTCAAGTTATTGATATAAGTTTAGAAATAGTAATTGCCACAATCTTGTAGCTAAAACCTAGAAAATTTGACAAAATTGGAGATTCAAAAACACTAGCAGCAATGAACCACATGATTCTAACCAGATGAAACCACGTGATTCAAAGCTCCGGTGTATTGGGTAAGATTGACAGCTTGACCAGGGTGCATGTGGTAGTTGGATGATTTTGTCAACTACACAATCATGGCTAGGGGTGGAGTCAAATCTGTCAATCAAGTGGTAGCTTGATGACACCTCCCTGGAGGTGTGACCTTTTGTATAAAAGCCAGAGACTGGGAACTGCTGTCTCTCTTCCCCAGAGAGTTCCTGCATGATAGAACTCTGCCTGCCTCAAGGCGTGGCCCCATATGGGTCCCCAGACCCTGAGAACTGGGGCACCCGGCCATGTTCCCACCAACCTTAGATCCATGTGACTGCACCCACTGATCTTTGGTCTTTTTGTTTCTCAGTTTGCCTTCCTGAGGTTTAGGTAGTCTAGTGTACTGAGCACTACTTTCTTGAAGGTGATGTTTTGTTGATGCCACTGCATAACACTTTCAAAGTGTTTTACACCATATTTCACTACAGTGGATGCAATAAAGACAAAAGCCCATGAGCTGTTCTTTATTGCTGGTAGTGAGAGGACACCTATAAAGCTACAAAGCTTATAGTTCTGGGAAAGGGAAAGAAACCTGCCAGAGCAGCTGAACTAGAGATTATGAAAGCCTCTATTCCCAGGGAATTAGAGACGGCAGAGGTAATTCTGATATTCTATCCCTTCCTCCAGCTTTTTAAGCTGAAGGAAGTGAGACTCATTTCAAAACAGACTCATTTCAAAACATAATGGTACCACTGCAATAGCCAACAAGCGTCTCATAGAATTGAGATGCCTAATAAGTAAATAAACAAATAAGTTACAATTGAGATGCCTGGAAAAAAAAAAGTGCATTCATAATGTACATCTAGCATGCAGATTTTGAATTTGGTTAAAATGATCCCATTTAACCTAAATATTATTGTCAAGTTTTAGGAGGAGAGCATTTAGATGTATTTAATTCATGCAGCAATGGAACACCTATAATCATAATGTTTTTTACTCTGGTACGGAGAAAATAAAAGATGTCTTATATCTTCAAAGTTGTTTATCACCGAGTTGGAAAGACAGACATACACTTCGGTAATAAAATGGGTGAGTTAAACCAATGGGAGTCTCGAATCAGGACTGAGTGTGAAGCTGAAAGAGTCCAAACTTTCATGATGGAGTTACTGATATAAACACAACCTAGCCAATTGATTGGCTGTGAAATCTCAACTAGGGATATGTCTGTGGGTTATATAGGCAAATGTATAGATAAGTGAATGAGAGCCGATATGATGTTGTTAGGTGCCATCAAGTTGGTTCTGACCCATCATGACCTTAGGAACAACAGAAAGGACCACGGGCCCATCCTGAGCCATCCTCACAATCGTTCCTGTACTTGAGCCCATTGAAGCAGCCACCGTGTCAACCATCTCCTTGACAGCCTTCCTCTTTTTCACTACCATTTTACTTACCACATATGATGTCGAAAGTATGTAAGACAAAGTCTCACCATCCTAGTCTCTGGAAGCCTCATGGGAGTACTCTGGCTGTACTTCTTCCAAGACAGATTGGTTTGTCCTTCTAGAAGTCTGTGGTCCTATTAATACTCTCCAGCACCGCAGTTCTAATGCATCAATTCATTTCCAGTCTTCATTATTCATTATCCAACTTTCATGAGCATACAAGGCAATTGGAAATAGCATGGCTTAGTTCAGGTGCACCTTAGTCCTCAAAGTAACATCCTGGCTTTTCAATACTCTACGAGGTCTTGTGCAGCAGATTTACCTAATGCCCACACATCTCACATCATTGATATCTGGATTTCTGCTTCCATGAGCATTGATTGTGGATCCAAGCAAGACAAAATCCTTGATAACTTCAACTTCTCCATTTATCGTGATGTTAGTTCAGTTGTGAGGATTTTGGTCTTCTTTATGATAAAGAGCCCATTCTTTTTTTTTTTTTAATCATTTTATTAGGGGCTCATACAACTCTTATCACAATCCATACACACATCAATTGTGTAAAGCGCATTTGTACATTCATTGCCCTCATCATTCTCAAAACATTTTCTCTCCACTTAAACCCCCAGCATTAGGTCCTCATTTTCCCATCCCTACCCGCTCCCCGCTCCCTCATGAGCCCTTGATAGTTTATAAATTGTTATTTTGTCATATTTTGCCCTGTCCGACGTCTCCCTTCACCCACTTTTCTGTTGCCGTCTACAGAATTCTTTCAAAAGAGAATAACAGGGTTTATTAAAAATACTAATTCTGAGGGATTTGAACATCACAAAAACTTCAGTGATCTCTAACAAATAGATATCATTTCACTCTCATTCTTAGATTCAGCATAGTCATTTAGTCAGATAGTCATTTCACAAAATCATGTGACACAAGAAGAAGACCATGAACTTTGATGGACAGATACTGGCTGATGTACTGGCTCTAAGAGTTAGTTCCTGACTGACCTTGGGAAAAGTTCCCTTTGCTTGTTATCTCCCCTATAAAACAGAACATACACAGCTCAAGAGATTATTGGGACCTGAAGGAGGTCAAGTTTCCTTGTCACATCCTTTCATGGAACAGAGTACTTCTCTTTTATGGCATTTTTTGGAGTTGGTGATTAAATTATCAGAAATTAGCTCTTTCCTTGCCTTCCTCATCCTAGAAACTTCATATCTTTTCTTACTCTTTTCTTCTGCTTTGAGAATTTCTGTGCTTCTCTTTAATACATGATATTATTCTTGACACCTATCAATTATCACATTATCCAGTAGCTATTCAGCTTTAGCATGGACCTCCTTAATCAACATCAAACTCTTTCTGAACTAAAAGCTTACTCTCTACTACTTTAACCTTCCTTTAAAATGAGATTTTTCCTGAGTTGTTTCTTGTAAATGATAAATAGTAATTTTTGGAACTATTGAAAACTTTCCTTTTAATTACCTTTAAGTTTATAGGAAGAGGTAAAGATTTAGAAAATTATGCCTATTTTTGGATCTCACTTTGTACTGTTTGAGTATCACTATTATCCTGTTTATCCCGCCCCCCCCCCCATAGATGCAGTAAGAATCCTAAACTTTAAATCTCCTTGTACTACATTTATTCAAAGACAGAAGCACAAAGGTATCATGCACCCCATTGTTTTCTCATTATACTCATTTTCATGTTGACTGCCCTCTTTATGAATATAATAATTATTTCTTGATTTTTCAACTCATGGCAGCACTAAAATAGATTATAGTTGTAGGTTTCTCTCCTGCTTATATTCGTGACAAGGGCTCTGAGAACTGCACATTTCCAGGAGAGGAGTTTCCATGGAAACTTGGACAAAGGCAAAGCACAATAATTTTTCAAGGCCCACAGGAAGAAGAAGGAAAAAAATCACCTTGCTTTTTATTTGCAGTTCTCTTTCCCCTGAGCAGTTCAGCTGGCTGGTACTGTCCCTGCTCTCTAGGAATCCCTGTTTGAAATTTATATATAGCATCATGCATCTAAGAAATGTGCAAAATAGGATTTGATGAGCGAGACTAAAAAGTCATTTCTCAGGAGGGCTCAAGCACAGAGGTCTTTTGCACTACGATTAAAAATACTTTGGAAGCAATACAATTCAGCAGCCTCTGAATGATGAACATGGAGCTGCTCATTAAATTATACAATCCTTGAGATAGGGCTTAAATTCTTAGGGCAAATAATGGAGTCCATCATTAGAGACAATTTGATATTTCAAGGCATTTGATTTTTAAACATAAAGACCAGCTCAATGTGATCTCTAATAAATGTGAGGGTCAGATATCTTGAATAAAAGCCAGTCATGGGTTTCCATATGAATTCCTTTAGATAATCTTGCCTTTCCTATTTTACAGGCCTAAAAATCAGGTGGAATGTTTTATTGAATAGTTTATCTTTCATGGCACCAAGCACTGCATTTTGTAGCTACTTTGGGGGTTGGGTTGAGGCAGTAAAGAGCACCTACCAAGCTCTCTCATGGTCGCTCAGGAAGGACTCTGTACTTCCCTAGGCACAACTGCAGGTTCTCGGAGAAATTCATGGTGTGGTACAGGCTTCACTCCCCCGCCCCCTATTTTCTATATCCAATTTGATGTTCAAAATTGTTACAGAAAAGCAATCATAATTAAGAACAAACAGTATCACAAACCTCTATCCTCTCTGATGACGTAAAGGATTCTTATGTTTTAAAGTTCATGTCCAGAATGATACAAAACCTAGTACTGATTGGACAATACTGATTTAAGGATGAGGAAATAATTAGTTTTCCATGACATAGTTTAGACGGGTCAAGGCTAAGATATTTAGTTCTGTTTGCAAGGTAGAAGGAAGTATATTAAAGATCAAGCTTCATAAACAAGTAAGTAACAAAAATACGGCTATTCGCATATACTGGTGTAGGGGAAAAAGTTATTCTTATGCTATATGGATTTCCTTTTAGGAATCAAAAGCCCAAGGTGAATAAATTTTTAGATTTAGTTCCTGACCTTTGGAAAGACAAATAATCATTTCACATGAGTGTAATTATAGTGACTAATAATTTTTAAAAAGGGAAGCATTTTTGAGAAACATGAATTTATACTTAAATATGTGCACACCTATTAAACAGTTTCAAAAGATGAGGAATACTGCTTCATCTGTAAGAGCTGTTGAGCAGAGGACACCGGGCTGGGAACTCTTCCTCCACCACCCCCAAAGAAGGAAAACTGGATTCTCAGTTTATGCATGTTCTCTGTTTTGTCTCTTCCGCATGGAGCAGAATATATTTACTATGGAACTTCTGGGAGCTTTAATAGTAGCCACAGGGAGAAGAGCAGACAAGGATTTCCTTCTCTACTATTATCAGCAAGAAGATAAAAGAATATATAAATTGTGTCTATTTTGGATGATCTTTTCTCACTCCTTTCTACTGGCCAAGGAAAGCATCCATGGGGTTGTCTGGTCTCTGACTTTTCATCCTGTAAGCCTCCGTTTCCTCTCTGGTTGGTTCTTGGACTTCATGAATACTCTTATAAGGCTGCTTCTGCTCAACAATTTGCACAGACTCTTTGTCATGAGGAAGGTGAGCCTCTTCTGCAATCAGAGCCTTTTCAGTTGTTCACGTTTTTTTCCTCACTATCACTATTGGAACTGCTCTTTTGATGCTCTCCCCCTGACTCCCCTTCTTCTCCTCTTTGAGTTTTTTCTGATGTGTCTCCACTGAATCTCTGTGGTGCCATCTCTTGGAAGACATTCCTTCACATTAGCAATCTCCCTCCCGGCTTCTCCAGCACAATAGGAATACTTGACCAAAGAGTGACAGCATTTGTGTCCCCATCGGCCTTCTTTCCAGTGAGATCCTCAGATATGCGTGTGGTTGTTGATCTTCACATCCTCCTCGTACTTGGAACAGGTGGCAACTGGCTCCTGTCCTCTGAGGACTGACCCATGTCTCCAGTACTCTAGGTAGTCTTCAATCCAAGCTCAAAGCAGTTCAGTCGGAGGAGCATCCAGTTGTTCTTCCTGCTGTTTTATGAAATCACCCTTTTTAACTTTGATTAAGATCTATACAACAGCTCCAGTTTTTTTGTTTTTTTTTAACAGCTCCAGTTTTATAGGCTCTGCCTGCAGATGCACCTCAGATCCCTTGTCCCTGGCAAACAATGGTGTCGGAGCCATTGAGATGGCACCTCCTGTGTAACGGATGATGCTATCTCCTGCATAACCAACTGCATCTGGATGTTACCCTGCGTGCGCATAGGGAGTCTCTCTCATTGACCTAGTTTTAGGGTCATAATAAGCAGAACTTGGTTCTACATTCTTCAAATATTTTGGAATATCTTCTCTAATCCTGAGATTTCAGACAGTAAATTTCTCTCTTAGAGTCAAAATTCTGTCCTGGCAAGTCAATATCATCAGCTTATTAATCTTCGTCTTTGCTATTATACTCTTCCATCTAAGAATTTGGTTCTTCCTCTCCCCACTGGTGTTTTAGAGAATTAGCCTGTTCCACTAATTTTCTGGAAGCCAACTCTTCTTGCAGTTTTTGGACTTTCAGTGTTCATTTAGCCAGATCTACTTTGGCATATTCTCCACAATTGCCATGTGTTCTTCTGGATAGTAGTCATTCCACTGATCTCTCTTCCCCTCACAGGCAAAGGTTAGCTGAGGAAGGACATGTTCATTCTGGAGCTATATCAGAATCAATAAAATTTGCTCCAAGTTGCCTAGGGTCTTTCAAAGCAGTCTTTATTTTTGTGTGTCATGGCCCCGCAATTTTCTTTCAATGCTTAGTAGTGAAGGAATTCTCTTTTATGCCCCTCTTGTACCATTCTCCAGGTGAGCTATACTGCCTTTGCTTCTCTGGCTGTGGTCTTTGGTGCTTCAGTGTAGGTCTTTGCGATGGATCAATATACCATGGCACGGAAGAAATATAGTGAGGGCTATGAGGGTTGATGTCTTTTCCTTTTTCATCAGCTTCTGCAGGAGCATTACCTAGTTTTTGCTGTTCTTCTAGCTCTTTCTTCTTTCCCCAGTCCTCTCTGGTCATCTTTGGTTCCTCCAAACTCATTTTTTTGCATGTGAACTAGGCAGAGAAGTAGAGGAAACACTTTAAGAGAGAAGAAACATGTAAACACAAAGGAATGTCGGATGGTACCAATGTATCAGGCTCTGAGTGGAGGCCCTGAGACAGGGAGTAAGGGAAGTGAGCATGTAGAAGGCAGAATCCAGGTCATCAAAGAGTTTGTGCCAGCTAGTTGGGTCTGACTTACAGTGATCCTATGTCCAACAGAGGAACACCCTGTGCAGTCCTACGTCATCCTCATAACTGTTCTGGTTGAGCCCATTGCTGCCGCCACGGTGTCAGTTCATCTCCTTAGCAGTCCTCCTTTTTCACTGACTCTTTACTTTCTGTATCCTGACGTCCTTTTCCAGTGATTTCCAGTTTCCTGACAACATGTGTATCCAAAAGCAGGATACATGGGCTCTCAATTTTTGCTTCTAAGGAGCATTCTGGCCATATTGCTTTCAAGACAGATGTGCTTTTCTTCCAGCAGCCTGTGGTACTTTCAATATTCTTCACTAACCTCATAATTCAAATGCACCAATTCTTCTGTGGTCTGCCTTATGCATTGTCCCACTTTCACATGTACATGGAGTGACTGAAAATATCTTGGCGTGGGTCAGACACACCTCAAAGTGACCTCTCTCCTCCTTAACATTTTTAGAGGTCTTAAGCAGATTTCCCCAAAGCAACACATTCTTTGCTGTCTTGACTGCTACTTCCATGAGCATCGATTGTGAAGTCAATTAAATGAAGTCCTGGACAACTTTAATCTTTTCTCCATTTATCATGATGTCAACTATTGATCCAGTTGTGTGGGGTTTTTTTCTGTTGCATTGAGTTATAATTCATACTGAAGGCTGCAGTGTGATTTTCACCAGTGCATGCTTCAAGTCCTTGCCTTCAACACAAAAGGTTAGTCTTTGCATAACTCAGATTAATAATCCTCCCATCTTGATGCCATGTTTTTCTTCATGTAGTCTAATTTCTCAGATTATCTTCTCAGCAAAGAGATTGAATAACCTGTTGCATGCCTTTCTTGATTTTACTCCATGAAGTATTCTCTTGTGCTGTCTAAACAACTGCCACTTGGTCCATGTGCAGCTTCCACAGCACAATGAAGGGTTCTGGAATTCCCATTCTTTACAACGTTATACAGTTTTAAGGATCTACACAGTCAAATGCCATTGCATAGTCCATAAAACATCAGTAAACCTCTTTCTGGTATTCTCGACTGTCAATAATGATATCCTTGTTCTACTTTCTCTTCTGAATCCAGACGGAATTTCTGGCAACTACCTGTTGATATAATGCTGCAACTGTTTTCAAATTGTCTTCAGCAAAAATGTACTTGCATGTGATAGCAATGATATTGTTTTGTAATTTTCATGTCTGACAGGTTATCTTTATTTGGAATGGCCAAAGATATAGATCTCTTCCTGTTGCTTGACCAGGGAGCTGACTTCCTACTTTCTCTGCATTGTCTAGTGAGTGCTGCCAGTGCCTCATCAGCTTCTTGAAACCTTTCAATTGGCGTTCTGTCCACTTTTAGAGCCGTGTTTCTGACAGTGCCTTCAGCGCGGCTTGGGCTGTTTCCTTCAATACCTTTGGCTGTTGCTCATATGCTGCCTCCTGCGGTGGTTGAATATTGACAGATTCATTTTTGATACAGTGACTTTGTGCATTCCTTTCATTTTCTTTTGATGCTTCCTGTATTGTTCAATATTTTGCCCATAGGATCCATAGTATTGCTACCTGAGACATGACTTTTTCTCCCCCCAGTTCTTTCAGCTTCAGTATGCTGAGCATGTTCTTTCTTTTTGGCCTTTTAACTCCAGGTTGTGGCTGTTCATAAAGTTTTCGGTGGCTAATCCCTCAGAAGTGGACAGCCTATTTTGCTTTATTAGTGTGTTTTTAGTCTGGAGACTCTTCAGAAACCCGTTTATTATTGGGTACTCTGTTGGTCTTTGAAATGCCAATGGCATAGCTTCCAGCACCAGGAGAGTTGAAAGCTCTATTTGTGGTCTCTTCTGTACAGTGATAGAAGCTACATTTTTTAAAGGATAGTAAATACGTCCCAATGTAGACTTAATGTTAGACTTTGTTTTTGAATTGCAAGTGGTAAAAATTATATGGGATAATTCTTGTATAAATATTTCATCCTATTATTTAAGACCTGTTTCTGAGAATTCATTGTAAAAAAAAAAAAAGAAAAAATGGATAAAAGAAAAAGACTATAAGCAACTCTGTACAGTATGAACAAATGCATCTAAATTTTATATGACTCCAGGTTATGAGATTTCCTCACCAGTCATTTAACTTGTCTTCTTAAACTATAATTTGTAGTGAAAATGAGTTGCAAAACTCTCATAGTTATAAGTTAAGATTGAAAACTAAAAGTAAATTTAGATAAAGAGTAATGCATGGACTATACCAAACATGCTGCTTCCACTCAAAAGGGCTTCAAAAAGTTTGGGGGGAAATGGAAGGAAATCTAATGGAATTTTAAAAGGAGCTTTCTGAAGCACCTTTGTAAGCTAAAATTTTAAACATCAAACAAATAAGCCAAAAAATAGAAAAGAAATAGCTAAGTGGGCACTAACCCCATGAAAACCAGGAATATTACTAATCTAGAATTCAGTGAAAGACAGCCTTTAATCTCTCAAGAGGGAATTCTAATGAAGCGCTAATGAAGATGAACAATCTATTTAAGTGTTGTTGGAAAATTCCCCTTCAGTCAGCAGCTGGCGTGGCTGTTGTCATTCAAAGGGCATACATAAATGTCAAATAATTGAATCGTTGAGAAACTGAGATGACAACGAGCTACATTCCCAGTAAAACTAAAACAAGAGCAGCAGCAACAACAACCTGCTGTTAAATAGATGGTGTTCAAGGGGATATTAACCTAAAATAAAATGACAAGAAGTGAAAATAGAAATAGCCCTCAGTTCTTTTACTGCAAAGGCTCCTGGGATGTTGGTTGTGGTTCTTATATACCAGTGGACATGTGTGCCTATGAAATGCCAACAAGAGGATCCCGAATCACTGATGCACACTTCCTTGAGTCGATGTGGGGCTCCAAGGAAGTACAAACATTGCCATATGCTAATAAGGACAGTGCCTTCAGCACATCCTTCCCGCTTCTGTGTCCTACGGGGAAGTGGGTCTTCACATTTCTACAGGAACCCTAGGCCAGTAAGGCACTTTTTGCAGAACCAAGTTGGGTATTAACCCCACATCCTCATTTCCACATTTACCTCAGGCATATATCCATAGTTTTGAAGTCAAATGTTGATCCATTCATTCATTAGCTGGCATCTTCTAGTCGAATACAACTTGACTGCCTCACAGATCCATACTTTTTTTTAAACAACAGATAATCAATTTATTAAAATAGTTGATGTAAGCATCTGCAGTGGTGACTTCAACTTGTACTCCAGGCTCAATACTGATGCAAGTGATCTGCTTAACATCTCAGAAGGACTGTGTAAGTCAATGAGACATTTATGGATTCTCTTGTGGAAACACCCCTGGTCTTAGAACCTTCACCGTTAAGGGGTTTTCCTGGCTGTAATTCTCAGAATCTTGGTAGGTGTCCTAACTGGTCCCCTCGCTATCAGGTTCTTCTCCTTTGCGCTTCTAATTAAGTCAGCACACACTTTACCCAGGGATTTCACTTTGCGACTGCTTAGAGTAATTCAAATCTGGTGAATGGCTACCTCTGGTCCCACAGGTGTCTTTCTAGAGTCCTTTAAATGCCATGGCAGCATGGGAGCTTCCTGACCAACTTGTTCCTAGGCAAGAGAGGACAGCAGTGCACCAGGCATTGGTGGAGGGGAATGGAGCATGGTGCAACAGGGACCGCGTCTTCCTCAAAGGGCTCACAGATCCAATTTAACCTTGAATCTTGGAAACGAATTCCACGTACTCCCCTGGTTTCAGTCTTGCTATGCTCTGCCCTGGGAAGAGCACTGGTGGCATGGTGGTATGTGTCCAATAGCATAACCTAGAGGCTATGTTACCTAACCTTCAGGTCAGCAGTTGGAGACCACCACCCTCTCCAAGGGAGAAAGACAAGGTTTGCTAATCCTGTCAGGCTACAGTCTTGAAAACCCACAAGGGAAGTTCTACCTTGACCTTATCGGGCACCTGTGAATCAGAATTGACTGATGGCAGTGAGTTTTCTACCCTGCTGTGGGGTTAGAAAATGATATGAAAACCCAGCAATACCATTCTAGGACAGAGCCATTCAGTAGTAGAAGTCCTAATTCCAAATCCCATACAACCACTCAGACTTGGACAAAACTAGATCATATATACATCCTTCACTTGCAGAAACATTCTGAGCAGATTTTCAGAATCTTCATGACTACTTATATTTGAGCTCAGTGACACAAAGAGTCTAGGTCCGCTCTAGAAAGCAAGAGACCTTATCAATTATGGAATAACAGCAAAACAAATAGATTTTCCTGCATATGCTATTTATAGAATTATTTATATACTATTAATTCAGAATGCCCACAAATTAAAAGCTAGAAAGAAATTAATTTGTAAACATCACAAGGAATTACATTGTTGCTATGTTAGTAGAAACCAATAAAATATGTTATTGAAAAATACTCTGATAATTTGAAAAATGATTTTTGCTTTAAATAAAAATACACACAAGGTCATTTTAATATTTGCAATGTGTTTATGAGAGGTTTGGTCCCAAGCCTGCTCATTAAAACTAACCTTCCTGTTAGGAGAAAGAATGGAACACATCCCAGCCCACCAAGCCCCAAGGACAATATTACAGTTCAGAATAGCCAATGCACAGAGAGGACTATAGGGCTGGCCCCACCAGGAGACGCAGCAACTCTCACTGACCCATAGCGCTATTGGGGACAGCACTAGAGACATGGTGCAGGAGTTGTGCCCCATCTGACCCCACCACACTGGGGTGAAACATTGAGGGCATAAAGTGGAGCAGCAGAAGGAGCAAAGCAACAAAATCTCCAAAGAATGCAAAAAATTGACTTTGGGGCCAGGGTGTGGCACCTCATCAGAGTCAAATGGTAAACAGACAGCCTTGAGACTATTTATTGGCTTTTCTTTTCTTTGGTTGTTTGGTTTGGTTTGGTTTTTTGGCTGTTAGTTTTGTTGTTTTGTTTTGTTCTTTTTGTTTTCTTTTGTTGTTATGTTTGCTTTGCCTTGCTTTTGTGCT